>NW_005362439.1:3655304-3707970 GCF_000412655.1 Myotis brandtii
CTGAGGCCTAGTGCCACCCTATTCTCACCACTGAGGCCAGGTGTCCCCTGTTCTCACCTTGACACTGAGGCAAAGTGTCCCGTAGTCTCACCTTGACACTGAGGCCAAGTGTCCCCCTATTCTCACCTTAACACTGAAGCCAGGCGTCACCTGTCATCTTAGATTGTCCTTTCCCATGCTTGCGTCACCTGCCTGGCCCCTGCACACACCTGCATTCGAAGCTCTGCTCCAGAAGCACAACGTCACTGGAGGGGACAGTCCCGGGCCCCCTCTACCACGATTACCAGGTCGTAAATGGGGTATCACCTCTCTGGTAAGGTTCCTGGGAAAACCAGCAGAAGAGATCAAGTAAGAACTTGCTTTGAAACCAGACTCTGAACACATGCCCCCCGATGAACCTCCTGAACCTTCCTGGAACTGGCCCCGACTATGTGTAACAGTGAACAAACGGAAGCAACCTGCGTCCAACAGGAGCGCGGCTGAGAAGCCAGGAGATGCTACGGAGCCTCTCAAAACGGAAGTTGTCGACGCTGGTGTAGGATCCCAGATGGAAGGGTGCCCGGGACGTAGTAACTGAGAAAATTCAAGCTGCAGAACATTCTGTACATGATGGCGTCATCTCCTTTTTATTAACGAAATTACATATGTACATATTTTCGTACAGAGAGAAAAATTCTGGAAGCATACCTATTCCATCTGTTTATCAATGGGCTGTGGGATGGGGAAACACTCACTGTTTTTTTTTTTAATCCTCACCCAAGTATTTTTTTCCATTGCTTTTCAGAGAGTGGAAGGGAGGGAGGGAAGGGGGAGAAAGAGAAGAGAGAGAGAGAGAGAGAGAAAGAGAGAGAGCCTTTGATGTGAGACACATGTACTGGTTGCCTCCTGCACATGCCTTGACCGGGGACAGGGAGCGAGCCTGCAACCCAGGTACATGCCCTTGACTGGGAATGGAACCTGAGACTCCTGGGTAGGCAGGGGGACACTCTAACCACTGAGCACACCAGCCAGGGTGCGGAAACACTCACTTTTAACTTGCATGTATGCAGGGTTGTTAGTGACGTGGATGAGCACTTGCCTGGTGGCACTTGCCAAGCGTTTGGGACATTCTCTCCTCGTCCCAACCCATGGAGCAGGTATTTTCACTTCCATTGAGTGAACTGGGAACCTGAGGCCGAGAATCAAGTCACCTGCCCGAGGTCACACAGCCGGTGTTATAACCGATTGAGACTCCTAGACACCAGCTTTCCCCACCACACTCTAAGGCCGCCTCCATAACTACAGGAATGCTTTGCAATGAAAAATCCTAAAATGACTTTTGAAAAAGGCCGTTGTGTTGCATAAGCCTCAGGCTCTGGGCACGCTCCACAGCAGGGATGAGCAGGGCGGTGGCACTCTCGGGGCAGGAAGCAGGTTCTCCTCCCTCCTCTGGCGGCCAGAGGGGCCCTCCAGCAGCACAGGCCCCTGCGAGCAGGTGCTGGCCTCACCCCCGTCCTCCAGGACAGACCCCGGAGGAACTGCTTCAGAGGCTGTATTCACAGGATCCCCGTCAACTGGTTCTAAGGGACTCGCTGTCATCTGTCTCCCGGGCACTGAGGGCCTACGAAGACTGGGTACCAGCCGGTAGCTCACCTATATACCTGGATCGAAAGTAGTTACGCCTTCTTCTGGAGTGGATGGTAATCTCAAAATAAAACTCGTGTAGTGGTGGGGGGAGGGAGCACCCTTTTGGGGAAACTCTTGGACAAAAGTAACTGTCATGCCCTAACCGGTTTGGCTCAGTGGATAGAGCGTCAGCCTGCCGACTCAAGGGTCCCAGGTTCGATTCTGGTCAAGGGCATGTACCTTGGTTGCGGGCACATCCCCAGGGGGGAGTGTGCAGGAGGCAGCTGATCGATGTTTCTCTCTCATCAATGTTTCTCTCTATCCCTCTCCCTTCCTCTCTGTAAAAAATCAATAAAATATATTTTTTTAAAAAGTAACTGTCATCTTTTGATATTTGTTCATTTACTCACTAAATATTCTCTCAACACTTACGTGCCAGCCCTGGGGCTCCAGGGAGGACTGAGGCCGATGTGGTCCCTGCCTTCATGAAGCTCATGCTGGCAGTGGGATTTCAACCGGGGCACCCCGGGTCCGTCAGACACTCCCCACGGAGTATGCTCTACGGGGACTTCAGTCAGGTTGACCAGGTTAAAATCCAACTTAGAACTTGGAGCCATGTGATGGGGGAGCCGCGGCTTCTCTGTGCTTGTTCCCACCTTCCCACGCTGCCCATTGCTGGTGGACTAGTACAGTGACTACAATTTGTAAGTGGTAGTTATTGTGTATTCTTTTAAATGTATTTTTATTGATTTCAGAGAGGAAGGGAGGGCGAGATAGAAACATCAATGATGAGAGGGAATCATCGAGCAGCCGCCTCCTGCAATCGGGCATGTGCCCTGACTGGGAGTCGAACCCATGACCTCCTGGTTCATAGACGCTCAACCACTGAGCCATGCCAGCCGGACTGTTTTGTGTTCTTAAAAGCAGAGTGACTGTCTAGAACAGTCCTGACAGTAACCGCCTGGGATCATGGAAATGTTCTTTGTCCAATACGGTAGCCCATGTGGCTTCACAGTGAAATCGAGGAATGAAATCTATGAAACAGCTCGAGTGGCTGGGCGGTCATCGTAGTGGACAATGCAGGCAGGGCTAGAAGAGCACTGGACCCAGGGCGTGCCAGGTGGCGTAGCAGGTACACAGGCGCTGGGGGATGTGGAAGGGACAGGGGCTGCAGACACATGGCTGGATGGCGAGGAGACAGGCTCAGAAGAGCCAGGAATGGCAAGAGCAGATGTAGGGGGGGAAAGGACATGCCTCAGGAGGTAGGCGAAGTGAAAGCCAGACACCGGAAGGCACATGCTGCATGACTGCGTTGACACGATCCCTCCAGAACAGGCACATCTAAAGAGCAGAAAGGTTAGTGATTTCGGGGCTGGGAATGGGGGTGGGGGGAGGGGAGTGACTGCTAATGAGAACGGGGTTTCTTTGGGAGGTGATGACATTGAACTGTGGTGAGGGCTGCACAAGGCTAACACTAACGACGATGCTTCAAGTGGACAATGTACAGTGTGCGAATCTCCATCAAGCAGCTTCACAGCACCGAAACCTCAGGCCTCAGGTCAACTTCCCACTGCGAGGCTCTGACTCTGATATAAAAAACAAGAGCCCTCCCTGTGGCTGGAGCCTTTACCGGGGCGGAGAAAGTCGATGCCTGCAGGAGAAACCGAACACTGGCTGATGGGGGCTTGAAAGGACTCCTGAGACAGAAGGAAAATGCTTGAAAAACGCAAAAGGTGCAAGAAAAAGCCACCTGTGATCTCCTGGAAGGGCTGTTGTCAGACGGTAGTTTGACATTCCCACAGGTGAGGGGACAAGCCTGGTCTTTCACTTCCTTCCCGATGGAGTCTCTTCGTTAGGGACCGGGATGCTCAGGTGGGCACAGCACGTGCAGAACCTGTGCGCTGAGGAAGCGGGGGCATGGGCTTTCTCTGCGGGAAGCCAGGAACCAGGAGGGGGCAAAATCGCGGTACTGAGGCATCCATTCAAAAGTGAAAGGTGATTGAATGTCAGTTGTTTTTTTAAAAAAATACATTTTATTGATTTTTTACAGAGAGGAAGGGAGAGGTATAGAGAGGTAGAAACATTGATGAGAGAGAAACATCGATCAGCTGCCTCCTGCACACCCCCTACTGGGGATGTGCCCGCAACCAAGGTACATGCCCTTGACCAGAATCGAACCCGGGACTCTTCAGTCCCCAGGCCGACGCTCTATCCAGTGAGCCAAACCGGCCAGGGCTGAATGTCTTTTTTTAAAACCCAGTTATAAAGATGCACAAGTCTAAATTTTAAAGGCTTAAAAACAGTATTTTTAGCGCAGTCCTTTTTGTGAATTTTAAAGAGAAACAACAAACTTTAAGTATGCTGTTAAATTGGAAGACATTCAAGCTGTACTTAACATTCTGTTTTTCTATCAAGCTCCGTATCAGGAGTTCTAAGGCAAAGACTTAGATCTAGATCACCTTGATCTTGAGTCAGAGAAAAATTGGCGCTAGTTGGGGATGTAATGAGCAGCCTTGAGAACAATCAATATACTGTAATAGCTTCTGCATGGTGACAGGAGGTAACAGACTTACTGTGATCACTTCGTAATGTATTTAATACCGAGTCACTATGTAGTACACCTGAAACTAAGATAATTTTGGAAGTCAATTGTTCTTCAATTTTAAAAGGAAAGAATCTTCAAATTCTATCTCCCTCTAATTACAGAGGACACAGCTCGGGAAGGAAGTCCATGAGAAAGCCCCTGACGCTCCATCCTGGCCCAAGTTCCCAGTGTGAAACAGACCTGCAACGGCATGCAGCGAACACGTTACATATAGGTGGCTACGCAGCTTAGTGTGTATTTTAAAACACAGAATTAGGAGATTTTACAAATACTGATGGTCAGAATGAGTTCAAGTTGAAAAAGGTGCACGTCAAGTGGCTTTAAAACATTAGTGGTGGCCCTAACCGGTTTGGCTCAGTGGATAGAGCATCGGCCTGTGGACTAAAGGGTCCCAGGTTCGATTCCAGTCAAGGGCATGTACCTTGGTTTCGGGCACATCCCCAGTAGGGGGTGTGCAGGAGGCAGCTGATTGATGTTTCTCTCTTATCGATGTTTCTAACTCTATCCCTCTCCCTTCCTCTCTGTAAAAAAATCAATAAAATACATTAAAAAAAATTAGTGGTGACACCCTGGCTGGTACGGCTCAGCTGGCTGGACATCGTCCCAGGCATCAAAAGGCTGCTGATTCAACTCCCAGCCAAGGCACATGCCCGGGTTGTGGGCTCAATCTGCAGTATGGAGCATGCAGGAGGTAGATAAACACTGTTTCTCCCTTCTCTAAAAATCAATCAAAAATGTAAAAATAAAAAAACCCAAACAAAAAAACACATTAGGTGGGTTGTATGACATCGTGAATGCACTGAATTGTCCACTTAAAAATAGTTAAAGGAGAACAGTTTATATGTTTTTTACCATAATAAAAAAAATTAAGACAAACATTAGGTACATAGTTTAGGTGGTACTAGATCTAGGAAAGAAACATGTGGTAGGACTGACGTTCCAGTCCTCAGGAAATGGCCTCACAGGAGCACACTGACCAATTATTTGGGAACAGAGCTACCAATGAACCCCCCTAAACACCAAGACAGCTGCTCTAAGGAGGGTGAAGCTGTAATGATTTGCCACCTGAGGGAGCCACAGGAGTTTAGGGCCCCAAGTTCCTTTCACCAGAGCCTGGAGGACAGTGTGTGAGCCCGTGCGGTGAGATGGCACAGGTTAACTAGAGCATATTCATTGGCTTTCGACTTCTCTTCAGTAGTGGTTACAAGAAAGGGCTTGGGAGCCAGGCAGACCTGGTTTTTAAATACACACACACACACACACACACTTTTTATTGATGTCAGAGAGGAAGGGAGAAGAGAGAGAAACATTAATGATGAGAATCATTGATTGGTTGCCTCCTGCACACCCCCTACTGGGGATTGAGCCCACGACCCCCTGGTTCATAGTTTGATGCTCAACCACTGAGCAGCATGGACTGGGCAAACCTGGTTTGGTTCTCAGTGCCGCCAAATACCAAGCAGGCAGCCCAACTTCTTCTAACCTCAGTTTGCTCATCTGCAAAATGGGGATGAGAACAGCAGCTCCCTCCCAGTGATGTTACAAAGACTGCAACATGTGAGGAGTATTTTTACCACTGTGAAGCCTTTACCTAGCTCGGCCATCACCAGTCAACTAAGTTGAAGTTTATTTGAATCAAGGATGGTAATGTTTTAAATAGAACTCAGTAAAGGATCTTCTTTGGGGGGAAAAAGCCTAAAACATACAATGTGTATCCAGCGTTTCCCACAATACTTGGACTGTGGTCAATGAACGTTGGCTAGAATAATTACTGCCTATTAATACAAAGTTCAGATTTGCAGTTAAACACATTTTTGATAAATACAATTGAAAAGGCTATTTCCCCAAGTTCATTAGTATTCAGAATCCTCACTTCCACAGAACATTTCATAGGCTAGTCTTCAGTGCCACCCCCACTGGGAAAGCTACCCGACAAGCCTCTGACAGGCCAGGTGTGGGTTGCATGCCTGAGGCAAGCACAAAGCCTGGCCTCCCGGGGGAGTGAGGGTGGCAGTGAAGGAGCAGGTAAGGTACACTTCAGTCAGAGGACCTGAGCCTCCCGGCCCTGTGGCTGAACTTGTCATTCAAGGACTTAGGAGGCGCAGGTGTGGGGCCTCACTTGGAGAGAGATCTAAAATTAATGAATAGTAGCCATTGCCGGTTTGGCTCAGTGGATAGAGCGTCGGCATGCGGACTGAAGGGTCCTGGATGTGTTGTAGGCTCCATCCCCAGTAGGGAGCATGCAGGAGGCAGCCAATCAATAATTCCCTCTCATCACTGATGTTGCTCTCTCTCTCTCTCTCCCTCTCCCTTTCTCTCTGAAATCAATAAAAATCTATTTTAAAAATAAAAAAATAGAATAGAAATGCCCTCCTGTGACCTTGCTCTGAGGTCAGAATGAGGGGAAAGGAGCTGACCCACTTTGGGCTGCAGCAGTTAAGGCCTAGAGCAGTGGTTCTCAACCTTCCTAATGCCCAGACCCTTTAGTACAGTTCCTCATGTTGTGGTGACCCCCAACCAGAAAATTATTTTCGTTGCTACTTCATAACTGTAATTTTGCTACTGTTATGAATCGTAATGTAAATATCTGATATGCAGGATGTATTTTCATTGTTACAAATTGAACATAATTAAAGCATAGTGATTAATCACAAAAACAATATGTAATTATATATGTGTTTTCCGATGGTCTTAGGCGACCCCTGTGAAAGGGTCGTTCGACCCCCAAAGGGGTCGCGACCCACAGGTTGAGAACCGCTGGCCTAGAGGCAGAACCGCATGCTCAGAACTCCACACTGGCCGGCCGCTTCCCAGGGCACAGGACTCCACAGCCCAGGGAAGGGACTTGCATCACAGGGGTGGGCAAGTTGTTCAGTGTGGCAGCGCATCCTTAAAAATTAAGGATGCCCGCAAAATTTTAAGGTACTTCCATATCAGCAGGAATGTTGCAAAAGAAGAGAGGGTGATGGAGAAGGCAGTTTTCTGGGCAGATTACCTCCTTTCAGGAGCCTTTGGTGGGTTTGGTCACATACAGGTAAATCAAAACGAAACCTTATCAGGGCACCCAACACCTCCCCAGGAATGCCAACAACCCCCCAAACCCACCACCCACCCCAACAATCAATAACTCTGAAGACAACACCAGTTCTTCTCAAACAGTTTAATAGCAAATAAACAAAGGAAGGTACCACACTTGGCAGATACAAAATGACTTTTTGTCCGTGTGTCTGTGCAATTAAAACAGATTTAGGTTCCCCATTGGGAAAAAAGGAAAAACACACAAAAAAAGGAGATTTCTTTTAAACACATACTCCCTTGCTCCAAACTTTTAACAATTTTTTTTTCTTTTTTAATCCACTACACAAACTGTGATCAGGTCAGAAAAGCGACAATGGCTCTTCTTGCCTTTTTTTTTTAAACCATTAAAGTAAAATCCATAATTTCTACATAGTACAACACAAGTTCACACAAAAAAGACATTTTCTTTTGCAAATCAAAACAGGGAAGAAAGGAAAAGCTCAAACAAGGTAAAGGAAAAGCATTTCTACGGCTGAATCACGACTTTGAGTTGATTGAATCCCGTTGTTGCTGCAGAACAGACTGTGCGTTTGGTCATAGTGGCAATTTTTTCTCTTCACATTGTGAAATCACTTTACATTGTTTTCTAGTAGAAAAGGCAAAAAACTGTACAAAACCCCTAGTGTTAAATACAACGTTTGTACCAATAAAAAACTCACACAGGTTTGTCTCCAAAATGTAAAGATTCTTTTTTTTTTCTTTTTAAATTATTCACAAAAAGCAGCTGGAAATCAGAAAGGCAGCTGCCGCTCCAGGGTCTCAAATCCATTAAAACCACCACAGAACAATTAAAACAATCAGAGAGAAAAAGAAAAGGAAACGTCCAACGTTTGGCATTTGGTTTTATCCACAGGTTTTCCCAGAGCTCCTCTTGGAATTAAAAGCAAAATATATTGGCAAACACGGATTCTGAATACACAGGAAGGGGAGCCTCAGTGCCTTCTGCCAACAGAGGCGGCTCTGTGCAGTCAGACTGTAGGGTGCACGGCAGTTTGCTCAGGCTGGGGTTCCTGGCCTCCTTCCATCCACTCGCCCCTTCCAGGAAATTCAGCAGTCTGCCATACACTGGGCCTCCACGGGGCCGCCCTTTCCTTCTAGTAAGAATGGCCTCAAGCATAATACTAGGCAACCCGCTGGGTCCCAGACCAGAAATTCTGCTGGGATCCCTTCCTTCATCAACCTCAGCATGGGTGATGCTAACAGTGCTTCTACCTTCCCCACCCCTCCCCGTCCCTCGGCTACCCCTCCCTCTCCACCCTTCCCTGGGCACTCCTGCTTCCCAGCTCTCCCGCCCACCCGCGGCTCAGTTCTTCTCTGGGTGGGTCTATCACAAACTCCTCTCTCTGCGACCTCTCACCTCCACAGATCATCCTGTGACCCCTCATCTCCCCTGGCTCTTCCGCTGCCATTCACATTCTTACTCAAGCCCCTAAGACCCTGAGGCTGATGGTGCCACAGAGAGGAGGGCAAGTTCCCTTCAGGGAACCAAGGAGCTGGTTTGCCTGGCACCCAGGGACAGTAGCTATTTGGCTCTTCACCCAATTTTAAAAAACAAATCCCTGCCCTTACCCCATCTCACTAGCTAATAAGCAAGAGCAGAGCTGCGGTGAAGAGCCAGTGTGGGGTGGCTGGTGGCCAGGGCTGTAAACAGTGTGAAGACTGTAGTATTGTGCTTGTCACCTAGGAAAAGCGCTGGCAGGTGTACTGCCGCTTAGTGCACAGATGGCCGCCTCCGAGTGGTCACGAGCACCCTCCTTCCTCTGGGCTGAGAGATGCTCACTACCCCTAATGCGCTAAGCCTCCTGCCCACCTGCAGCCACCTTCTTGATTCTACCTCTGTTCCCGTGCCTCTCAGGCACCCTCCTAACCCATCTCTGAGCAGAGCAGCCAGCCTCCTGGAGGCCCTGCTGAGGCCTGGAGGCCACAGGAGGTGACAGTCTCAGTGCACAGGCAGACGCTCTAAGGGCAATAGAGGAGAAAGTTGCCACTTCAAATAAAACAATACAATCTTGAAAAAAATAATCAACCCCACAACAACTTAAAACAGCTTCTTTGAAACCCTTTTAAATCGGTCAGTTTTTGCACAAACTATAGAAAACAGAGAGGTGAAGGTGATATATAAGAAGGTGTGAAGAAACAGCAGGAAACATGCAAAACTTGTTTTTTCTGGGCATAATCTTAGTAGGAAAGGAAAAAATTCCAAACAAAAGCACAAAAACAATACAAAAACAAAAACCAAAAAAATATCAAAGCATCACATTTTGCTGTGGAGACTATAGGAACAAGCATGGGTAGGGACAGCGGCCGGGGAGGGGCCGGAGGATCTGAAGGCTCCCTGCAGGTGGCTGCAGGAAGAGCCCCAAAAGGAAAAGGGCTGGCTGGCTGCAGCCTGCTGTCAAAAAGGAAAGGGGTCCAGGTGTTTTCTGCAGTGAGAACTCAGAAAAACAAAAATAAACACATGCGGTCTCCTCAAGCCCCACAAACTGTATCAGCAAAATGTGCTCAGGAGCCTCAAAGGTTTCAGTGACATCTTTTATTTCATTGTTTACTTCAAAGTTGTCTTTAAAACTAAGCACACAGAAACAAAGCCTAGAAACAGACTGGCTGTGTGTTCACAGAAATACAAACACTACGCGGTATGTGCTAGTAGGGCTGCTCTGAAGACAATTACAAAGAATTGGAATCACAAAATCAAGTGGTTATCTTATGAAGTTCTAGAAAAATAGATTTTTTTATATTCAAATGCAAGTTTAAATATTTCCCCTTCAGCAGTCGTTCTAGCAAAACCAATTTGGCAGCACAAAAGAAAAAAAAAGGAAAGAAAAAAGAAAAAACAAAGAAAAGAAACAAACATAATAAAAATACACATCAGCATCAAAGGTCAAACACAAGGTCAAAGGTGAGAGTTCAAGCATCAGAGAAGCTGAAGAGACAGGGATTTGGACGATGTACTTGACGCCACATCGACATGCTTTAGGCACAACGATGAACAAACGGCAGGAATCTAGAAAAAAAAACAAACCAGAAAGAGGGAGACCCACTGAGTTACACAGAGCAATACATCCAAACAAAGAGAGAGAGAACAGGAACACTCACTGTGTACAGCCCTGAAATGAGGAGGCGGGCGGGGCAGGGGCTGGGCAATGACAGGGAACTTTTGCACATGCTAACAATGGACACAGGGAAAAGTCAAAAGGACATGGAGGACACCAAGAAAACATCCAATTGCCAGAGACAGAGGGAAACTAAGGCTTGGATTTCCCCCGAAGCATCCAAACACGTCTGAGATCTCTAGTGGTGTAGAGCCTTGGCCTCTCCAGCTCCCTGTTCAAGACCCAGGGAGAAAGAAGCCTGGGGTGGGAGAATTCTTTAGGGGAGGGGGCCAGGATTTCTCCTCAATCCTATAGGGATGGCCCTTTGTTCCCAGAAATCCAAGCTCTTAGCTTCCACGCAGGCCCTGGTCACTCATGTGGGACCCAGGGAACAGTGTGGATGTATTCAAGGCAAATCAATTTCATGATGAAACCCAAGTAGAAAACAAAAACTACCACAGGATAAAACACATTTATGTAAGTGAAACCCCCACACAACAGCAAAAGATTGCATAAGACTTGACTGCGAGTCTCCACTCTCTGAGCTGAACCCTTTCACACCGGGAGACTTGTAGGGGAGCAGCTTCTGCACAAAACCATCTTTGGCCTGGGGAGAAAACTGTGCTCGAGGGCAGTGCTGCTGCGCTAACTCACTGGGCAGGAGAGAAGAGAACGGACAGAAGTGCCCAGTCTCACCCGCTGGCCTCCGCAGCAGCCCAGGACCCTGCTGGGGCAAATGCTCCTTTTAGAAAAGAACACCCACAGCAGGTCAGGAACCTCAGGGTGCGGTATCAAAGGCAGGCTGATCACACCTTTGCCTTCATGTCGTTTGGAAAGGGGTTTCTGACGGTCTCAAGAGCCCAGGACAAATCTGTGGGCAATAATGGTGAAATGGGGGAGGAGGGAGAGAGGGGGAAAAGTGGGAACGGAGTGGACTTCTGGGATTTGGAAAACCCCATGATGGCCAAGGAGGAAGACAGAACAGAAGGTTAGGGATCACAGCACCACAGCACCCTGGAGAGCACAGCTCCCTCCTCCGCCAATTCACAGCATTAATTCCTTCCCCCTCTGGCAGATTAGCTGGGCTGCAAACAGGCTACAGAAAGTCAGTAGTTTCAATCATACACAGCACCCTGTGTGTATAACAATCACATTCTGGATTCTACAAAATCCTGGCCTTTTCCAGAGATATAATTTAGGTAATAAATATTCTCCACCCCGGAGCTGTATAAAACTTCTATAAAAATAGAAACAACATTCTTAATTCCGGCCGGTTGGGATTCAGAACAGCGCCTCCCCAACCTAGCATTTTTTTTTTCTTTTTTCTTTTTTCATTTTTATTTTTTGCATTTATTTAAAAAATCCCATCATGACCCTGGAAGCCTTTGGAACAGTTTTATCCTTGAAACACAGGACACATTTCACCCAGTGCGCAGAATTCAAGTTTACGTGGTTCAGCTTAAGAAGTATGTTCACGTTTCTTAGAGGACAACAGACCCAAGTTATCATTATGAGAAGGGAACAGCTGTCCCAGCTTCAGTGGGATAACCAAATATCTGTACAACAGCAAGATGGTCAATCCCTGTCTGTCACCCAAATGGACAGCATGACAAGGAGAGAGTCCCCACCCAACTTATTAGCAAACCAACCCTTTGATCTCATCTCTGCTGCTAGGGGTCAGGACTGATGTTTGTTAAATTTAAGATCCCAGGGACCCAGTCACTGGCCTGGACTAAAAGTCATATCCTAACAGGGCTGCCTGGGCCCAAGTGCACTTCCCAACAGCATGTCCTTCCTGGCTCTCCACCCCCAGCATTTCTTGGAGCAGAGGCAGAGCCCGGAGGCTGGGGAGATCACAGGCAAGAGCTGGAGTAAGACCGTGGGAGGCAGCAGGGAGCTAACTATAAGCACGTGGACAAAAATGAACATGATAATACTGAGGTAAATAAACACTAAATCCATATGGAGGCTGTAAACGTCCTGTTGTCTCCTCTGTCCCCAAGAGAAGAAGACAGGGCTGGAGTGGTTAGAAGACGGGACTGCCTTGATGAAAATACTACATCTGGGACACCTCAACCAAGGAGGCAAGCATGCGTTTCTTAGTCCTTTTAAGTACCAAGTGCTGGCTGGCCTCTGGCAAATGAAGTACGCTGGCTCGAAGGGACCTTCTGATGCAGGTGCACCAAGAAGCAGGCTCCTCTGCCCCAACTAGATGGCTTTTGATCACTCTGCTCAGGGAAGTGCCCCCTCAGCCAGGTACTGTAAGCCCCTCTTGGTTCTGCCCTCATGATAAAACAGTGGCTTGGGATGAAATGACACTCCTTGCTGTGGTCAACTACAAAGAAGGAAACCAGTGTGTCTCCCTAGACACTCTGTAAGAAATGGGCCCTGGTCTAATGATCTGTTGAAATAAACTAAAACTGACCTGAGCGGCTGCTTCTTTCTAACAGCCCCCAAGCCTGGCAAGGCCAACCCAACACCAGTGGCTGGCTGGAACAGCTGGTAATGGGTGGTGTCTCCCTGCTTTTTGCATACGTCAGGCTAATTTAATGGGTGTTTTATTTCCAGAGAATTGTTAGCCCCTTCTTGGGAAAGAGGGGCAGAAACCCTGGACAAAATCTCAGTGCTTCCATAGAAGCAGCTATAGGAGAGTTCCCGCTGACACCTGCAGGGCAGTGGACATCAAGTCCCTCTCTCTCCTCAAAGCCAACCCCATCAGCTCCACCCTCCCATCCCCAGCTCTTGGACAGCAGCTCTCATTTCATCCACTCTCAAACTCAGGGAGATTCTGGGGGTCAATTTTTGGTTTCATTCAGTCCTCTCTCAGGGTAGTTCTGGACAAGTTCTGATCTTCTTTAATGTTTCTCCATTCCCTCTCCTCCCCCAGGGTGGTTTGATGTTGGTCCTTCTCAACATATACTGGTTACAAACACAGCAAACTTTAAATAAAGAAAAAAGAAACTCAGAATATGGCACCTAAACTCCAAAGTAAAACACTGGAAACCAAAGCACAAACTTGTCCTCTGTACGAAGCGAAACTCCCACAGAAGGCAGTAGCCGAGTCTTCAGGGCAAGCTGTGCCTGCGAGAGTGGCAGGGATCAGGGTCCAGGGCTGTCAACACACAGCCTTAGGGCTTCGAATCATTAAGGGTGCTCCTCCCCAACTTACCAGAAGACCCTCACTCCAGTCTCAGAGGGGAGCACGCTCAGTAGGGCTTGCTGTCATTCTTCGAACGTTTGAGCTGCACTTTAAGCCGCTTCATGCCAATCTGAAAGCCGTTCATGGACTGGATGGCAGCTTGAGCAGAAACAGGATTGTCGTAACTTACAAAACCTGTGTGTCCAAGCAGAAACCTAGGTGAGGGACATAACCAGGCAAAGACATTCTCAGTCCTCCTTATGCAAGAGATCACCCAGTGCGCAGAATTCAAGTTTACGTGGTTCAGCTTAAGAAGTATGTTCACGTTTCTTAGAGGACAACAGACCCAAGTTATCATTATGAGAAGGGAACAGCTGTCCCAGCTTCAGTGGGATAACCAAATATCTGTACAACAGCAAGATGGTCAATCCCTGTCTGTCACCCAAATGGACAGCATGACAAGGAGAGAGTCCCCACCCAACTTATTAGCAAACCAACCCTTTGATCTCATCTCTGCTGCTAGGGGTCAGGACTGATGTTTGTTAAATTTAAGATCCCAGGGACCCAGTCACTGGCCTGGACTAAAAGTCATATCCTAACAGGGCTGCCTGGGCCCAAGTGCACTTCCCAACAGCATGTCCTTCCTGGCTCTCCACCCCCAGCATTTCTTGGAGCAGAGGCAGAGCCCGGAGGCTGGGGAGATCACAGGCAAGAGCTGGAGTAAGACCGTGGGAGGCAGCAGGGAGCTAACTATAAGCACGTGGACAAAAATGAACATGATAATACTGAGGTAAATAAACACTAAATCCATATGGAGGCTGTAAACGTCCTGTTGTCTCCTCTGTCCCCAAGAGAAGAAGACAGGGCTGGAGTGGTTAGAAGACGGGACTGCCTTGATGAAAATACTACATCTGGGACACCTCAACCAAGGAGGCAAGCATGCGTTTCTTAGTCCTTTTAAGTACCAAGTGCTGGCTGGCCTCTGGCAAATGAAGTACTCTGGCTCGAAGGGACCTTCTGATGCAGGTGCACCAAGAAGCAGGCTCCTCTGCCCCAACTAGATGGCTTTTGATCACTCTGCTCAGGGAAGTGCCCCCTCAGCCAGGTACTGTAAGCCCCTCTTGGTTCTGCCCTCATGATAAAACAGTGGCTTGGGATGAAATGACACTCCTTGCTGTGGTCAACTACAAAGAAGGAAACCAGTGTGTCTCCCTAGACACTCTGTAAGAAATGGGCCCTGGTCTAATGATCTGTTGAAATAAACTAAAACTGACCTGAGCGGCTGCTTCTTTCTAACAGCCCCCAAGCCTGGCAAGGCCAACCCAACACCAGTGGCTGGCTGGAACAGCTGGTAATGGGTGGTGTCTCCCTGCTTTTTGCATACGTCAGGCTAATTTAATGGGTGTTTTATTTCCAGAGAATTGTTAGCCCCTTCTTGGGAAAGAGGGGCAGAAACCCTGGACAAAATCTCAGTGCTTCCATAGAAGCAGCTATAGGAGAGTTCCCGCTGACACCTGCAGGGCAGTGGACATCAAGTCCCTCTCTCTCCTCAAAGCCAACCCCATCAGCTCCACCCTCCCATCCCCAGCTCTTGGACAGCAGCTCTCATTTCATCCACTCTCAAACTCAGGGAGATTCTGGGGGTCAATTTTTGGTTTCATTCAGTCCTCTCTCAGGGTAGTTCTGGACAAGTTCTGATCTTCTTTAATGTTTCTCCATTCCCTCTCCTCCCCCAGGGTGGTTTGATGTTGGTCCTTCTCAACATATACTGGTTACAAACACAGCAAACTTTAAATAAAGAAAAAAGAAACTCAGAATATGGCACCTAAACTCCAAAGTAAAACACTGGAAACCAAAGCACAAACTTGTCCTCTGTACGAAGCGAAACTCCCACAGAAGGCAGTAGCCGAGTCTTCAGGGCAAGCTGTGCCTGCGAGAGTGGCAGGGATCAGGGTCCAGGGCTGTCAACACACAGCCTTAGGGCTTCGAATCATTAAGGGTGCTCCTCCCCAACTTACCAGAAGACCCTCACTCCAGTCTCAGAGGGGAGCACGCTCAGTAGGGCTTGCTGTCATTCTTCGAACGTTTGAGCTGCACTTTAAGCCGCTTCATGCCAATCTGAAAGCCGTTCATGGACTGGATGGCAGCTTGAGCAGAAACAGGATTGTCGTAACTTACAAAACCTGTGTGTCCAAGCAGAAACCTAGGTGAGGGACATAACCAGGCAAAGACATTCTCAGTCCTCCTTATGCAAGAGAGATACCTTATGAGCTTAGCCTCAAATCCCAATTTTCCTCAGCAGGAAAAAGAATTCTGGAAATTATATTACATAAACTTAAATTAGGTTCCTAAACAGTACCACTTTGACAACGACATGGTACTTTTAAGTATTTTGGTCAAGCCATTTTCCATACATTGCTTTATCTTATCCTCTGGAGAGACAGTGTGGGCAGAAATCATTGAGCCCATTACAGAAGTGGGGGGGGGGGGGGGGGGGGGACTGGGAGGGAAACAGGCTCAAAAAGAGGTCACGTAATCTGCTGAAGGCTGAGTTAAACAATAACCCAAACTCCATCCCAGGTTTCTGCTATCAGCCCCTTCCCTTTCTTTTTCAGTGGTAAAAGTACTTATCAGCCCCCAACACACACACACACACACACACACACACACACACACACACACACACAACAGAAAAGAAACCAACATACCAAAACACTTGCTCAGGTTTGTCTGCTTATCTATAAAAACCTTGGCAGACACAACATTCCCAAAGGGCATAAACATCTGCAGCAGGTCCTGATCTCCAAATTCCTGGGGCAGGTGGTAGATGAACAGGTTGGCTCCCTCTGGACCTTCAAGACATCCATTGATTAAAAAGATATCAGTGTGAAGCATGCTTATCCTCCCCTCCCCCACCCAATAAAACCATCCGAACCCCAACAAACAGATTCATTCATTCATTTGGAGAACTAAACAGATTCTCCAAATACTAAGCGGGGAACTGAAGGGCATTCACTGAAACAGGTCCCTTCCCTCATGTTTAGCTATGCTCTGTGTCTTACTGAGGGATGTGAGAATTTGACCTTGAAGGAGGAAGGTGTGCAGAGACAATAAAATAGGCAGACTTGCGTGTGGAGGATAAAACCAGAGACTAGATGCTTGTAGAAAAATACAGAAAAGGAGGAGGAAAAAAATTATAAACACAACAGGTTTCAAAATTGTGCCTAGAAACTGCAGGGATGGCAAATACATTGAGGCAGCAAGTGTGGGGGGGGGGGGTGACTACAAAGGGACATGAGGAAATTTCTGGGGGTGATAGAATGTTCTACTGTGATGGTGGTTACATGACTGTATGCATTCATCAAAGCTCATAGAGCTATCTTACAAAAAAGGTGAATTTTACCTTATGTCACTTGTGCTTCAGTAAAAAGAAATTACTTTTTAAACTATGATTAACACTGAGCTCAAAAATAGAATATGCTTTCCTCTTCTAACTACTCAACGATTTTCTAACCAAAAAAGAGTTTCATTACAACCACAGTGCAGCCAATTCTCTAGCCACTCTGGCCTCCCTGATGTTGTCAAACACATTAAAGAACCTTGCTGCCTCAGGGCCTTTGCACTTGCTGTTCCTCTGTCCCCATCACTCTGTCTTCCTCTGCTTAAATGGCAACTTAGAGAAAACTTCTCTGAACATTCCATATAAAATGCTGTGTTCCCGGCACTCCCCATCCCCTTTCCCATCCATCATTTGGAATACCCTGTGTTCTTACTGGTTTATTGTCTGCCTGCATAGTTCCACCAGTTCCCCTATTATTACATTCTAGGGCACATAAGTGCCTGATTCAGAGCGGGAGAGGATGCTGCTATGGCAAGAGAGAATACTTATCTTTTTCCCACATTAGTGCTTCAACCTTGCCAGCTCCTGCTTATAATCCAAATACAAGCAGAGAGGTGTCAGCAGGGCTTTCTGGTCATATAAACCACCTCAGGCCCCTTACTGCCGAGAAAGCCTCTCCTGAACTTAATACCATCAGAACACATACTTCCCACTGCATCAACACATGGGCCCTAACGCTCTGTCCCATCAGCGTTCAGTCTGTCCTCACTTAGGAAAAGCACAGATCAGAAAGTGAGAAAAACACCAAATGCTAAAGCTAAAAGGAACACCTACCCAGCAGATACCCTTTGACAGATTTATAACCCACAGGGAAGGCTTCCTAATTGCCAAATGTGTCGGACACAGTAAGGTCGGTGTATTTCTTCATCTAAAATGGCAGCCCCAACCCAGAAGGGTGCACAGAGGTTCTAATCTGAGTCACATCCAGAAAACATTCCAAAAGCAGGTCACATTTAGGAGTTTCTCAGCCCATCTTCGACACCATCAAAGAGAAGGGGTGGTCGGACCACCTGAAGGACTCTGAGCCTTCGCCTGCCGTTCAGTTCTGGTGCAGATGGAGAAACCACCCCGCCCGACCCCAGCCACCCTTTGCACTCACCTTCCTTCTGGCTTCCAGCAGCACCAATACTCTGCTGTGTCAACAGATTCTGGTTGTACAGAGTGGGGAGCGCCGCGGCGGCATACTGCTGGATCCCCGAGTAGGCCTGCGTGAGGGCCTCCATGGTGCTCCCAGTGCCATTGGAAAGGCCACTGCTGCCAAGGCCACCATTTAAAGCAGCCATTCCTTGGTTGGGGCAGACAACAGAATTAACAGTATTGGAAAGACTCAACTGATGCCAAAGAAAAATTCCAAAGTCCTCCCTTTCATCTTGCTCCTAGTTTCACCCTGAGGCGGAATATCCATGAGTGGTCAGACTTCAGGACACTCACCAGAGCTCATTGCTAATGGGGACATTAAAAAATGCCACACCCAGATGTGGCTCTCCCCATTACCTTCTTCCAATATGTGCAAGAAGTGACACCTTTTACACGACTTGCCCCATTTTCTCTAGCTTACCTGCCACTTTCTCACACAGAGCTGGAACCTGGTAAACAGGAGTCCCAGGATTGGGGACAAAAGGGGACACATGTGCTCTATGAAAAGATGTAGGTAAACTCTATCATTAGCAATAGCAGTGACATTATGGAGTACTAGAGGCCTGGTGCATGGGATTTGTGCACTGGTGGGGGCATGGCCTGTGGGGATCGGCCTGCTATGGGAGGGCTGCTCATCCCGGTCAGCTGAGCGGCTGTGGACCTGCTCTCTGAGCTGGCATCTTCCGTGGAGTTGGAGCACTCGCCTTCCCATGGGACCTGGTCGGGGCCAGGCCCAGGGACAATAGCACTGAGAGGCGGCGGAGTAGGCCTCAGTCCCGCAGCAGTGGCAGTGCTGCGTGGTCTGCGGGCGTCTGGAGAAGGCGGCAGGGAGTGAGGAGGAGGAGGAGGCCGCAGCAGGGAGTGAGGAGGAGCCTGGCGCGAGAAGGCCATGATTGCAGCCCGGGTTCCTACCCATCGGCCCGGGGTTCGCAGCAGGAGCAACCGCTCATCCCGGTCAGCCAAGAGGCACTCCCACTGTGGTAGCGCACTGACCACCAGGGGGCAGCTCCTGCATTGAGCGTCTGTCCCCTGATGGTCAGTGTGTGTCATAGTGACTGGTCGACTGGTTGTTCCGCCGTTCGGTCACTGGGCTTTTATTACATAGGATATTCTACATGCCAGACTCTGTACTGAGCAATGTGCTCACACTTTACCTGTGTTCTCATCTGACTTCTTAATAACCCTCAAAGTATCCTATCCCCATGTCATAGATGAAGAAAATGACCTTGAAGCCTGGCTGGTATGGTTCAGTGGTTGAGCATCAACCCATGCACCAAGAGGTTTCCTGGGCACATGCCCAGGTTGTGGGCTCAATCCCCAGTATGGGGAGTGTAGGAGGCAGCCAATCAATGTTTCTCTCTCATCATTGATGTTTCTCTCTCTTTCTCTCTCTGCCCCCCACCTCTCTGAAATCAATAAACATATTTTTTTAAAAAAAAGAAAAGAAAATGACTTTGGAAAGGTGGTCAAAAGTTATAGCTGGTTAGTGGTAGAGGTGGGATTTAACTCATGATTATTATTTTTTAAAAGATTTTGAGAGAGTTGACCTAGCTGGTTTGGCTCAATGGACAGAACGCTGGCCTGTGGACTCAAGGGTCCTGGGTTCGATTCTGGTCGGGGGCACATGCCTGGGTTGTGGGCTCGATCCTCACATAGATGTGAGCAATACATTGATCAGCTGCCTCCTGCATGCCCATTACCAGGGATTAAGCCCACAACCCTGACAGAGGATTGAACCTGCAACCTTTTGATGCACAGATGATGCCTAACTGAGCCACCCCAGCAAGGGCAACTCATAATTATCTTTTGGTTCACTGGGCTACTCAATCATTCTAACAGTACCCTTACCAGGGTTGTTTATAATGTGCTACCTGCACAAAGGAAGGCCTGATGACATCCATGGGCTGCCTCTCACCTGCCAACGAGCTGACATTGAGGCCTGCTGTTGCTCCAGCTAATGTCTGCAAGGCTCCAAGGGAGGCGATGGGGTTGACAGAGTTGCTACTGCTGGAGCTCGGTGAAGACCCTGCGACAAGAAATCCACGACTTAAACTCAAGCCAACACTTGCCTTCTGAGCAGGAACCAAAGCCCAAGAATGGTACTACTTAAGCATTCTCTTAGAAAAAAGTTTTCAGTTACTAATTTTGATAACTGTTCCTGCTGGACATAAAAACAAATGATTACAAGAAATTTAAAAATTATCAGATGTGTCTCAAGTTTGAAGATGGCATTTGAAAATTTGTTGTTCATCATCTGTCCCCTTTGGAAATGGGTATTAACTGCTCTCAGAATGACGTGCCCCTCTCTTAGGGTTCTGCCCAAGGCACACAAGGGCCCACTGGCCCCTGCTACATGCTTACCTGAACTGGTGAGTACGCTGAGGGGACTGCTGGACGTAGTGAGAGCGTTGGTACCACTCGGTGTGCTCTGAGCAGCACTAGCAGCAGCAGCTAGGGCAGCCAAATTCTGTAACTGCATTGCATTTAACCCTGCAACATCCAAAGCAAGAGATCAGCGAGCAGATAAGAGTGCCTCCTTATCTGCTCCTGGAACAACAGCTCACACCAATGGAAGGCTAGTTCCAAAGAGGAAATATTCTAGATAAGCCTTACAAGCAAGGTTACAGGGCTCCAAAAAGATTCAGATATCCTTCAACTCATTAAGAAACTTGATACCATTTCCTCAGAGAAGAGGTATCTAATCCAATAGCATACCACCCCAAGTGAGTATTACTAGTAACAAAAGGATGGGCAATCAGGAATCCAAGAAAGGGGGTTGGTCAGTGGTCTACTATGGGCTCAGGTGTCCAAGAGGACAACAATGCCCACACCTGTGGCATCGAATGGGACTGCATCTGAGCCCCTCACTCAGACTTCACAGGGGATGTGCTCTTTGAAATGGAGGTGAATAAGCAGAAAATGTAGCAGAGACCCAGAAAGGAAGGAACGACAGGGGAGAATACATGTGAGAACAGCAAGAGGACAAAGAATAAAAAAAAACCACACCACCACTTGAATAGCAGATTAATCATCAGAAGAGAGAAAAAAACAGAGGGAAAAACTTCCAAGTAGAACCTGGACAACAATTAAAAGGAGAAGAAACTTGAACTGCACTGACAATGTGTTGCAAACCATTTAGATGATGGAAAGGCAGAAGGGTGGAGGGAAGAATTAATGAGAATAAAAACAACACAGATTTACAATCTAGCAACTTTCTCAGTCCTTGGGACAAAGTGAACCACTATCAAAATTTTTCATATAAATGCAGTTCACCTAAGACCACCCCAATTTCAAATGCACTTGCCTAGCCTTATCCCACAGCCAAAGGGGAGGGGCAGCTCCTGTCCCCCACCCCCACTAAGTATTCTGATGGAACCTGCCTCGGGTTTGTCTATGGAGCTCTATTTTGTTATAAACTCCGGTGTTTGTCAATTAAGTTTTCCATGCACGTTAACCGCAACAAAAGGTAATTCACCTATGAAATAAATGTATAAGACACAGAGGCAAACTAACTGCCTGGATTCTAGCAACTTCAGGGTAAGCTATTTGAATTAAAGTATTTCTTAGGCTTTTCTTCAGTCACTGGAAAAGTCACTTTATTGTGGAAATAAAGGGTTCCTGCAACTTTCTCCTGATTAAAATGGCCTCAGGTAGTCAGCTGGTGCTAACAACTCTTTTCTATCTTCTTCCTCAACAGACGCTTAAAAGTAGTGGGGAGCAGTAGACAACTCCAGAACAATCTGGCATAAATGACTAATAGAGTCACCTTCTAGAGACAAGGCAGTTGAATCCTGTGACGTTCATTTTAGGTCAGGTTTACGTGAGTGGAAAATAGTTTTTTTCTGCACAAACGGTGCAAACTCTCAGACTGCTGTTAGCTGGGTCTGATGGCCTGGCTGCTGCTGCTCCTCCACAGCAGTGAGACACTTACCTCCCATTGGATGGAGGCTGCTCAGGGTGTTGAGGTTCCCAGAGGAGGCAGTCTGCTGAAGGAGCTGCAAATAAAGCTAGACATTACACCAAAAAACAGAACAAGAGTGAGAGTGAGGGCTGGTTCTGCATCTGGGATAACTCTACAGCACAGCAAAGCGAGAGTGCAGAGGCCCCCAGAGAGAAGAATGTTGAAGACAAGAACCCAAGCCAACACAACAGAAACATAAGGCTTATGACAGCACAATACAATACAACACAGCTAAAGCCCTGGACCAGAAGACAGTAATGCTCATTGAGTTCTGAGCCAAGCTCAAGTGCTTGGCGACAGAATGCAGCACAGCAGAGAACAGAAGTAGAGCAGGGAACTAAGCTCAACTCAAGCAGCTCTGTAATCGACTGCGGTGAGTGTCTGTGGGTGGATGCCTGCCATTTCTATTTCCATCTGGATACCCAATTTCTATTTCAATTATTTTAAATATAAAATCTCACTATTTCAGGGTATTTCTTAGTGTCACACTTTATCAGCCACAACAGATCCATGTCTAGATCAACCTCTCCCATGCTACACATCCATCGAGCCCAGTTATCTACTCCCCTCGAAATTGGTCTTTACTGTTGCAGATGACCGAATGACTGATGAAGCAGTCCTTATCAGTTCAGTGTACATACTCTTTCAATGGATGTCCATAATAAATGTAACAAGAGGACCTGTCCATGAGCTTATGGATCTCCATGACCTTGATCTTCTTTTGTATCATAGTAAACTATAATCTTCACCTAATCAACCTGCTGAAAACATTTGCTCCATTCAAATGCAATCACTGTTCATTATGAACAATTGGTATTCTTGTTTCTAGATCCTTTATTCAACCTGTTGTCCATTCCCACAAGCATCTGATTTGGTTTCTCTATCATGGATCCCTTTAATCCACGGGTCTCAGGAGATCTACAAACCTCCAGAAACAGAATGAGGGGGGAAAAAACGACAAAAAAACCCCAAAACCACATACACATGATTTGTATCAGGTTCTCAAAGGGGTCCACAATACCACAAAAATTAAAAACCACCACTCTGATCCAATAGAGATCAGGTTCAATCCACATACTCCAGAAAAAACTCATAATGAATGATGATGCACTATCACTTACACAGCCCATTAGCACCCATGCCTTCATTTTTGTCTTCTTAAATCCTTGGGCAATGTGTTCAGTCCCAGCTGGTGGACTGTGCATATTGTATTTGTCCCCTTTATTTCTGCCCTAAATGAGAATAGCTCTTAGGGAGGGGATCACACCTAAATTAAAGAGACCATAGTTCTCACCATAAACCACCATGTACTTGCTGGATTGGCAACGAGAACAGGATGGGGACTGCTCCCTGAAAAAAAGGCTCTAAACTCTCTAAGGAGTTAATGTGTATCATGGAGATCATTTTCAAAGAATTCTCATTTTGGCAGAAGACTAAAATTTCTCTGAATTTTCTAAACTTTTAAGCACTAAGAAACAATTTGATCTATTGAAATAGAACAACCATCTTCACTTTTGGACTTCAGAGAAACTGGGATTTCTTCTAACATATTAGAAGTATGGAGACAGGAGGCATCAAATTAGTCAAAATTCAGTACTGGGGGCAGAAATCATTGTCTTTGCTGTTTCCATAGAGAATAATCTTTGAAAGGATGAGGAATGGATGACTTATTATCTTATGTGTATATTTTTTGACTATCCATATACATCTAGTGGTCTCACCATTTATTTTCCTTCATTGGTAGATTTACAGATGACCTTTTCATTCTGATTTACCGATGGCACAGTTTTAATTATGTTGTCTTGTCTGCATTCCTTTAAAGGTTTAAACAGTGCAAATCTCCTGTGATATTGCAGACCTAGTAAATCTTAATAATAAAGTGGAGCCTGCCCCTCTTTTGGACTATATAACTTAAACTCAACAAGAGATCAAATTAAAAGAAATCTATTTACAACACAGCAAACTCAAATATATGGACATTATTTCATAATGTCCATGCCTGATCTCTCAATCAGCAGAAAGAAACATTTATCCTACTCTTCAGGGAGAATCAACAAGGTATTTAATGATGCCTTCTACACCCGATAGAAAGAGATATAGAAAAAGCTATTTTGTAATTAAGATTCCCTCAGGAATTTTATTCCCTAGGGGGTAGGGACATAAGATGTTTCTAAAAAAATTTTTTATCAGAAAATTATGGTTTCACTTCAACTCAACATATAACCAAAACCCTCAAGATATAACCAAAGATGTGTGACCAGAGAGAGAGAGAAAATAACATGACTTAAAGAACACTTCATTGCCTGAATTTTTACATAAAATTTCAATGTGTTAAAAGTTGTGAATGCTATTGTGTCTGTTTGCTGGGGATAGCAGAAGAAACAGCTGGGAGCTTGCACAGTCTGCAGAAAGCAAACCACAAAGACTCACTGCTAAATACTGGGGTCCAAGAGTATTGAGACCAGCAAGGTTTCCCCACACAGAGGCTGCGCTGATTTGCTGCATCTGCTGCTGAAGCTGCTGGGCCATTCTCTTCTGCTCTTTGTCCTTCTGTGTATCAGCAAATTTTACCACCATGGGGGATGAGCAACCCTATGAAAACACCAAAACCAAAGGGTCAAATTCCTCCTTCTGGGTGAAGGAAAAATCCTCCTTTCTAGTGACACACAGGCTGCATTCTAATTTCATTCGCTGCCAAATGACTCTCTTCCTAATACATGCAAAAGACAATTTAAAAGGGCAACTAGTTCCAATATATTAATTTTAACTTTCATTTAATAACATCCAATCTGTTAAAGAAATCATCAGTTTTTAACTTTTAAGACGTTTGGCCTGCTTAACTTTTAGAACCACCATATGTTATACATGATACTGGGCTTTGAAGCCCAAAGTCCTAGCACTCTCAGGCTAAGGAATTCCCCCTTGCATTCATCTCCCTACCTCCATGGTCTGTGCTTGGTGCATTGCCTTGATAGCTGTCTGTGCCATGGCTCTTGTTGTAAAAGTCACAAATGCACAACCTGGTAAAAGAAGGGTCAATAACTCATTCATCCGCTTACTTACTTATAGACATTAACTGAGCACTTAACTATGAGCAAGTACCATGCTAGCAATACGTATAGACATGGTTCCTGCCTTCAGAGTTTCATGAAGAGAGAACTATGTTACACCAGAGTGGTAAATGCTATAACGAAAACCCAGGGAAGCAGAAATAAGAAACAAAGTGCTTAAAAGATAAAGGAGGATTCATAGCATCAAGTTCCTCCTGTGAAGAAAGTGTTTCCATTTTAACATCAAGAACCACTCCAAGCATAAAAGAGAGAATTTTAATACATGATACTGAAGAACAGAATATAAACTCCTTAAGGATGTTGGGAGAATACAAAAGGGATCAAATTAAGGAAGAGTTGTGATAGGACCTATACATACAACTTCTAGCCCAACTTCTCCATCATGACAGAGCCATATTGGCTAGGGATTACTGGTTTCCACTGGTCAGATTAAAAAAACAACTCCAAATTCAAAATAAGCATCTTTTAAAATTTTATATATACAGAGAGAGAAACATCAATTTATTGTTCCACTTATGTATGCATTAATTGGCTGATTCTTGTATGTACCCGAACTGGGGATCAAACCTGCAATCTTAACATATCAGGACAATACTCTTACCAAGTGAGCTACACAGGCCAGGGGCAAGATAAGTATCTTTTTTTTTTTAAAAAAATATATTTTTATTGATTTCAGAGAGGGAGAGAGAGACAGAAACATCAATGATGACAGAGAATCACTGATTGGCTGCCTTCTGCACGCTCCCTAATGGGGATCGAGCCCACAACCCAGGCATGTGCCCTTGACTGGAATTGAACCTGGGACCCTCCAGTCCGTAGGCCAACTTTCTATCCACTGAGCTAAACCAGCCAAGTACAAGATGAGCGTCTTTAAAGTTAAAAAATGTACCCACCTCGGCTCAGTCCATCAGGTCCCCGCAATATCCGACATTCTTCAATCTGTCCAAATGAAGAGAACATGACTCGGATGTCATTTTCAGTGCACTTCTTGGAAATCATACCAATAAACAGCTTCCTGTCTTCCACTGCTAAGAGAATAAAACACAGAAGGCTTGAACATTATTACTACTAGAGATAGTAGAGCACAGACTCTGGAGTCAAGACCACTTGGGTTTGAAACCTGGCTCTAGTGCATTTATACCATATTTCACAGATTATAAGATGTACCTTTCCCCCCCATAAGTTAGCACCTCCTCTTATAAACAATGGTATCTTAAAAATATCACTGAAAGCACTTAGATGAAAAGAAATAGCTTTATGAGCTTGTGAAAGTTACTTAACCATTCTGTGCCTGTTTCCTCATCTGACTGGTAGGGAAATGGGGTTTACCTCAAAGGTAGCTGTAGGTATGAAAAGCACAGTACTTAGGTTCTTGCCTAGCACTCAGTAATATTTGCTCTTACTAGCAATACTACTATGCTAAAGAATGAGTTTGCACATTTAATTAATATGGTAAGAAAAACAGGACACACCTTACAGAGAGGCTAACTACATCCACTTTCCTTTTCTGACTATCCTCTTGAGGACTAAGTTCTCCTTCCTAATTTGTTCATTTTCCCTCTTCACTTCTACCCATAAGAAATTATATTGATCAAAGATATTCCAGTTCACTATAAAAAGTTCTTGTAATGTTTCCCTATCAACTCTGTTTATCTCAGTTATCTGCCATACTTATTTTAAAGAAAAAAAAGACATTTTAGATGACATTAGAGCAATGAACCACTATCTTATACAATACACCAAAAATCAACTAAAATGGCCCTGGCTGGTTTGGCTCAGTGGATAGAGCGTTGGCCTGCGGACTGAAGGGTCCCAGTTTCGATTCCAGTCAAGGGCACATGCCTGGTTGCAGCCTCAATCCCTAGTGTGGAGCATGCAGGAGGCAGCCGATCAGTGATTCTCTCTCATCACTGATGGTTCTAGCTCTCTCTCCTTCTCCCTTCCTCTCTGAAATCAATAAAAAAATATATTTTTTTAAATTAACTATAATGGATTAGACTTGAAAACATAAAACTCCTGGAAGAAAACCATACTTGGTAAGTTCCTTGACATCAGTTCTGGCAATGACTTTTTTTGGATCTGACTCCAAAAGTAAGGGCAACAAAAGCAAAATAAAAAAGTGGGACTACAAAATAAAAAGCTTCTGCACAGCAAGAAAAATCAACTAAATGAAAAAGCAACCTATAAAATGGGAGAAAATATTTGCAAATCATATATCTGATAAGGGGTTACTATTCAAAAAATATAAAGAACTGATACAACTCAAAGGCAAAAAAAGAGAAAAAAAAACATTTGATTAAAAAATGGGCAGAGGATCTGAATAGACATTTCCCAAAAAAAGACATATATATGGACAACAGACACATAAGAAGATGGTCAACATTACTAATTATCAGGAAAATGCAAGTCAAAACCACAGTGAGGTATCACTTCACACCTATTAGAATGGCTATTATCAAAAAGCCAAGAAAGGGTCCTGACTGGCATGGCTAAGTGGTTAGAGTGTGGTTCTGCAAACCGGAGGGCCGCGGATTCAAGGGCATGTACCTGGATTGCAGGTTTGATCCCCAGCTCTGGTAGGGATGTGTGTGAGGCAACCAATTAGATGTGTGTCTCTCTCACATCGATGTCCCCCACCCCCTTCCTTCCCTTGCACTCTAAAAAAAAAAAAAAAAAAAAAAAAAAGGGGAAATGGGAAAAATATCCTGCGGTGAGGATAACAAAAACAAAAAACAAACAAAAAAAGCCAAGAAAGGAACAAATGTTGGCAAGAATTCAGAGAAAAAAGAACCCTTGTGCACTGTTGGTGGGAATGTAAATTAGTGCAACCGTTATAGAAAATAGTATGGCAGCTCCTCAAAAAATTAAAACTAGAACTACCACATGATCCAGCAATTCCACTTCTGGGTATTTATCCGACAAAAATGAAACCACTAACAAAAAAATACATGGATACCTATATCCATTACAGCACTATTTACAACAGCCGAGATACGGAAATAATCAAAGTGTACAGTGATAATTGAATAAAGAAAATGTGTGTGCGCAGCACACGCACACACAAACACACAGAGAAATATGATTCAGTCATAAAAAGGAATAACATCTTGCCATTTGTGACAACATGGATGGAACTTGGGGGTGTTATGCTAAGTGAAATAAGTCAAACAGGAAAAGACAAATACCAGTATGACCTCGCTTCTATCTTAAAAAAAGAAAACAAACCCCAAACTCATACAGAAAACAGATTGATGGTTGCCAGTGAAGGGGCCCAAAAGGTACAAACTTCCAGTTATAAAATAAGTAAGTCATGAGGATGTAAGCTGCAGCATGGAGACTGCAGTTAATAATACTATACTGCATATATGAAAGTTGCTAAGAGAGTAGATCTTAAAAGTTCCCATCACAAGAAAAAATTTTTGTAAGCAAGTATGGTGACAGATTTTAACTAGCCTTATGGTGGTGATCATTTCACAATATTTATCAAAACATTATGCTGTACACCTGAAATTAACATAATACTATATGTCACTTCTACCTCAAAAAGGAATTACTTAGAGCACAATGCAATCCAAATGCCATGAGAACAGCAGACTAGAAAAAAACCTGATAAGGGGAGGGCCTACGTGCTTGCTTACCATTGCTCTTCTCACTGTCGGCAGGTTTCATTTGTATAGGATGATGCATCTGAAAAGGAGAACATGTGAATATTATCGCTGTACACACTGAAGCAGAAATATAAATGAGGACTCTAAAGAAGTAACAAAACTAAAGCCTGTAAGAGTTCTCTTGAACTCACATCTGCTTCATGACCTTTGCCCCACAAAATATCAGAATAGATAGAACTCTGAATTAAGAAGTAAAAATTCTCTTGGCTGAGAAAGAACTACTTTCAGCCTATCATCTTTAAAAGTTCCCTTTACATCCATTCCTGTGAAAGTCACCCTTCCCCCAAAATGGTTTTCAATGTGTATCTGATACATATAAGTACATGCCATGTGTCAAAACCACCACAGTTCCACTTAGTAGGAGCTTTCTTACCCCTGGGAGGACCTTCATATTGTGAAGAGCATTCTGTGCTTCTAATGCAGCTTTGCGGGTGTAAAATGTAACAAAACAGCACCCTGCAATAAAGACCATTTCACAAATCAAACCAGTCTTTTGAAAGTAGAGAATTCCTAGAGCACCCAGTACTCCCTGGACATACAGGGTTGGGGCAAAAGTAGGTTTACAGTTGTGAGTATGCAAAACAGAGTTTATTCTTGCATCGCTAGTATTTATTGCATTATTCCCCAAACAACTGTAAATATACATTTGCTCCACCCTGTATTAGAATTTAAAAAGAAAGGGTAAGGTTTATTAAAATTAGTGAGAGAGAAAACCTAGCAGAGAAAAAAACAACAAAATCCCACATTTTTTTCTACACATTTTCTTTATTGTTATAGTCTCTTAGTTCTATTAAAATTCTTCTTTAGCTGCTCCTATCACTTCTCTGGGAAAGATGACTTCCCTTACAAAGGTCACAGTACCAAGCCATTCAACCCACCCTATTTGGAGCATCAGGTAGTGTGCTGGGCAAGAGGACTCAACTACAAACAAGACAAAGAGGGGCCTTAAACACTTGTAGCTCTTCGTCTATCAGAAGCTCTTCATCTTTCAAAAACTTTCTCTTTTAGAATAAACCACTCCTTACATTGTAGCCAATTTCTATCATATGCCTCAAACATAATTATCATTTTAAATTATAAAATGATTTAAAAGCAAGAACCTCTTAGTATCTTTTTTGAGGGACTCTTAGTTCTCATCAAATATAATTATATTTCTAGCAGCACATGGTGCTAACTGAGATCTGTAAATTTTGTGCTTTGTATCTTCGCTGGGGATAAGAGGGAGGAGGTGTATTTTGTAAATCTTGGGTCCATAGTCCAAGAGACACGATACAGATGTCTTTAAAAATCACTCTGCAATTAAGATTTAAATTACTGCACATTATATTGCCAGTCATTTTCTGAAACTACAAGACTTTAGAGAAAGAGCAGAAGCAGGCGAGGGAGTGGGGGGGAGAAGACCATATCAATTTGTTGTTCCACTTATTTATGCATTCATTGGTTGATTCTTGTATGTGCCCTGAACTAGGATCAAACCTGCAACCTTGGCATACTGGGATGACACTCTAACCAACTGAGCTACCCAGCCAGAGCTGAAACTACAATACTTTATATTTTTGGTTAAGTATGCCAAAAGTAAAAATTAATCTCTCTGCTTCTAGATCCTGCTATTAAACTGGTTTTCAAACATGACAATCATACTTGTTGATATTTGCACTGTAGAATAGCTTTCACAGAAAATTATTCTGAGTCCGTCACTTGGAAATATAAGAGTATGTCTGTGTGTGTAGTGGCAAAGGTTATGCTTTATTGACCATCAGTCCTGTGAAACTTCCACTCTGCTGGATATATCTGGAAGCAGTTCAACCTTTCTTCTCCTGTTCATTTTATAAGCTATAGCAAATAGGTTACCTACAAAAAAGGTTCTCCTAGTTGCTAAGTCAGCCTGCAAGGCTTTTATATACAATAACAGAAATCCATGGGTAAAGGGACAGTCTTTTTCTTTCCATGGCCTACCCCTCCCATTAGAATTAGCTTACCATAGCCAAAACACTAAAGAAAACCTTATGTGATCGGTTTACTAAATGGACTACCCAAGATCCAAATTACAAATCAACCTCATTAAGTCACTTTAATTTTTTATTTTTAAGGCATTAAATTGATTTTGGCCTGGAATATATCTATAATAATAAAAGCGTAATATGCTAATTAGATTGGACGTCCTGCAGGACGAAGCTGGGGCTGCAAGGGAGGCCCAGGTCCTGGGTGCCTGCCGGTGGCCAGAGGGAAGCCGATTCCGGCAGCCGGAGGGAAGGCCTACTCTTGCACAAATTTTATGCATCGGGTCTCTAATAGGGACTATAAAAGAACATATTCCCCCCCACCCCATATGACCATAGGAACATTCTGACAATGAGACAGTAAGCACGTGACAAAAAATTGCACATAAAACTCAAATCTTCACCTTTGCTCTGAGGAGGGTTTTGGCTCCTATCTCTTAGAACGTTGATTTCATAGACAGCACCATACTGTTCAAAGAGTTCCCTCAAGTCCTTCTCAGACCAGGTCCTCGGAACCTGGCCCACAAACATCTTGATAGCATCAAGATCCGGTTGGTCTGGGTGGTCCAGGGTGCCGTTCATTTTCTTTGAGCTGCATAAGATAAAATAAAACTACTATTATGCATTCATGTTGCTCTCTAAAGGGAGTTTTGTTTCCTTTAAAGACCTCAACTACTTCCTGGGAAAGTGGGGGGTGGGGGAATCTACTTCCTTTCATGACATCCATTCAATTTACCAGAGTTCCCAGGTCCCCCCTCACCATGGTCACCCCTCCCATTAGATTTAGATCCCAAACTAAAGCTGCCATTTCGATTAGGACATCCTAGGGCAGTGATGGCGAACCTTTTGAGCTCGGTGTGTCAGCATTTTGAAAAACCCTAACTTAACTCTGGTGCCGTGTCACATATAGAAATTTTTTGATATTTGCAACCATAGTAAAACAAAGACTTATATTTTTGATATTTATTTTATATATTTAAATGCCATTTAACAAAGAAAAATCAACCAAAAAAACGCGTGTCATAGGTTCGCCATCACTGTCCTAGGTTTTAATTAAGAAATTGAGTGTCACTTATTCCTTATCTAGCATGAGAATTCTCAGAAAAACTTAAAAGGCAGAGTTTCTAAAGCAAATTTTAATAATTTTAACAAAGGTTTTTTTTAAATGTCCATAAAATAAACAAAGGACTATTAATTATAAGATTCAGGACTCTCAATAGTACAATGATAGTTTAAAAGTTTTCTTTCAGTAGACATTAGAACAGAAGCACTTGATTTCCAAGGCCGAAGCTATGGACTGACTAGAATGTTGGTCTTTGAATGTGTATCATGTGCTTAATTCTGGTGCTCTTGAGATAGCCCCCCCGCCCCCCACCAAAACAAAGGTTTGCCTCTTAAACTCTAACAAATGATTGTTATCTATAATAAAAAAAGGGTAATATGCTAATTAGATCTGACTTCCTTCCGGATGAAGCCGGGGCTGTGAGGGAAGCCTGGGTCCCGAGTGCCAGAGGGAAGCTGGTGCTGGCAGCTGGGGAAAGGAAAGCCTATTCTTGCACAAATTTTGTGCATCGGGCCTCTAGTATATAATAAAAGACTAATATGCAAATTTCCCCTCGACTGGGAGTTTGACCAGGGGTCGGAGCTGAACAGCCAACCGCCTGAGGCCACCCCCCCCCCCCCCCGCCACAGACCTGCACCCGGCTTCTAGTTGTTATATAAACATAAACAATGATATCATCATTCTAGGTTTTTACTGTTTCTAAGTTATCCAATTTAATGCTACTTTTCCAAGACTTTACCAGTTAGTTCCCTTACCAACTGCAACCATTCCAACAAATTCCTCCAATCCTCTCACCAAACTTCTAATGCTCATACTTTAATACCTTCATTGCTACCCCTGCAATTGCCAAGAACCTCAGGAGATTCTTACACTACAAATATTTCTACCATTCAAAATAAATCAAAGACCTTCCCTACCATTGTTTTAAGATCTACATCAGTAACAACTTAAATTCCAAAGAGCCATCATAATGAACTTTTATGCTAGTGTTGGCTGTTTAATCCAAAACCATATCACCATATTCAAATTTGCCATGTTGTAATATCTAACCCTAAATAAAGTAATAGTTTTCATTAAAGGAAACACGTTTTTACACTTTTTTTTAAAATTCTTTATTGTTTAAAGTATTACATGTCTCCTCCCCCCCCCCCCCCCCCGACCTCTGCCCAGCCCTTCCCACTCACCAGCATATGCTCTCGCCCCTCTACTGTCTGTGTCCATGGGTTATGCTTATCTGCATGCATACAAGTCCTCTGGTTGCTCTTACCCTCCCCCTCGCCTTCCCTCTGAGGTTGGATGGTCTGTTCCACACTTCTATGTCTCTGGATCTATTTTTGTTCATCAGTTTATGTTGTTCATTATATTCCACAAATGAGAGAGATCGTGTGATATTTATCTTTCCCCAACTGGCTTATTTCGTTTAGCATAATGCTCTCCAGGTCCATCCATGCTGTTGCAAATGGTAAGAGTTCCTTCTTTTTTACAGCAGCATAGTATTCCATTGTGTAGATGTACTACAGTTTTTTAAAAAATATTTTATTGGTTTTTTACAGGGAGGAAGGGTGAGGGATAGAGAGTTAGAAACATCGATGAGAGAGAAACATCGATCAGCTGCCTCCTGAACACCCCCTACTGGGGATGTGCCCACAACCAAGGCACATGCCCCTGACCGGAGCCGAACCCGGGACCCCCCAGCCCGCAGGCCGACACTCCATCCACTGAGCCAAACCGGCCAGGGCAGTACTACAGTTTTTTAATCCATTCATCTGCTGAAGGGCACTTAGGCTGTTTACAAATCTTAGCTTTGTGAATTGTGCTGCTATGAACATAGGGGTGTATATATCCTTTCTGATTGGTGTTTCTGATTTCTTGGGATATATTCCACTGCTATCTTCTGAATAGTATTTGAAGATCATTGAGAATGATGAATCTATAAAAGCAGCTCAACCACTGTCTTTTAATTCCTAAATCTCTTGTAACTGAACAGCCACCAGGGCTAGTCTCACATCACCTTTACTGAACCTAGCATTAACATATATTTTTATTGATTTCAAAGAGGAAGGGAGAGGGAGAAAGAAAAACACCAATGATGAGAGAAGCACTGATTGGCTGCCTCCTGCATGATCTCCCTCCCCCCCCCATGAGCCCGCAACCCAAGCATGTGCCCTGACTGGGAATGGAACACTGACCTCCACTGAGCCACACTGGCCAGGCTAAACAAACTCTTGTCACTATGTCTGTAGAGGGTCCCCATTCTCTAGCTCTTAGTCTAGAGCTCCTTGAATGCAGAAACAATTTTATTTCTTATTCATCCTTGTAGCCACACTTGGTATAGTGCCTGGTTCAAAGTAAGCACATACTCAATGTGGGATGGGAGAAATTTCTTGTTCTCAACAATTCCCCTATTTAAGCAACTAACCCTCATAAAAATAAATGCTGTGCATAAAGAGGACTCACAAATTAAAGAGCAGCTATTATCTTATGATTACTTGATTGTCACAGGATCGATCTACCTGTAGTAGAGGGTTAAGGGAGCAAAATATATGATAATGGAAGATAATTTGATTTTGGATGGTGGGCACACAATGCAATATACAGATCATGTATCATAGAAATCTACACTTAAAACCTATATAATCTTGTTGACTGGTGACACCCCAATAAATTAAATTAAAAATAGAATAAGCCCTAGCTGGTTTGGCTCAGTGGATAGAGCGCTGGCCTGCGGACTGAAGGGTCCCAGGTTCAATTCCGGTCAAGGGCATGTACCTTGGTTGCGGGCACATCCCCAGTAGGCACAAACCCACCTCTACGTTCTACTTCTGACAGCAGAGGCAATAATGGCAGCAACTAGCAAATCATAAAGAATGAGAAACTGAGTCACCCCAGCTGATTTGGTTCAGTGGATAGAGCGTCAGTTTGCGGACTGAAGGGTCCCGGGTTTGATTCCACTCAAAGACATATGCCTGAGTTGCTGGCTCAATCCCAGTAAGGGGTGTGCAGGAGGCAGCTGATCAATGATTCTCTCTCTTTGATGTTTCTACCGCTCTCTCCCTCTCCCTTCCTCTCTGAAATAAATTTAAAAAAAGAATAAGAAATCAGGACCAGAGGCTGCCTTGTCTACCTGATTCTTCATGAAACATGCGATAGGAAAACAGAGTAGATAAACAGGGAAGATAAACAGGGAAGGGAAAACAAAGTTTTATTTTCAAAGCATGTATCTATTCAAAATTCCTAAACTCCCTTTTCTCTTTCTGCTATCTTTACCCGTCTTGAAACTTCCCAACCCAAACCCAGCTCAGAGGACAGAGCTAATGTTCTGTCCCACTTCCTTCCCATCCCCAGGGCCCTGCTGATCCACTGGCTGGCCAGAAACCTAAGACCATGACCTATGCTCAAAACAGAAAGATAGGCCTGACCAACCGAGTTCCTCTACAAGTGCACTGAGCAAGACAACAGCCACTAGCCACATGTGGCTATTTAAATTTAATTTTAAACATCCAGTTCCTCACTCACACTAGCCTCTTGTAACTAGAGGACACTGCATAGGACAGCAGAGATACAGAACATTTTTATTATCACAGAAAGCTCTATTGCCCAGCACTGCTCTAAAGAGCCTGGAACTGGTTAACAGAAACAGGCAGTTAGTGGTGACGTCAGAAGTGGGAAAGGTACAACTAGAGATAGTATGAGTTAAGTTGACAAGATAACAGGGCAGTGGCTAGAGATGACAGGGTCATGCTACAATATAGATGAAGTTCAAAACATGCTAAGTGAAAGAAAACAATCACAAAAGGCTAATTGTTGTATGATTGTTTTTATGTGAAATATCCAGAATAGGCAAATCTATAAAGACAGAAAGTAGACAAGTGGTTCCCTACGAATGGGAGTAAACGGTGGGGGGAGAGAGGGGAGGGAATGGTTGCTAATGGGTACAGGGTTTCTTTTTAGGGTGATAAAAATGTTCTGGAATTAGATAGTGGTGATAATTGCACAACTTTATGGATATCGTAAAAATCAATGTCTGTACGATTTAAAAGGGTAAATTTTATGTTATGTGAATTATATACTAGTACAATACAGAGACAGAGAAAAGGAGTGAGGAATCAGAAGACAGGCTGGAAGGGCAGGGGCAAGGCAAAGAAAGCCGTGCTGTAACCAAAGTTATAGAGTAGATGAAGAGTATTAGCAGCAGCACATGCAGAGAGCAGAACATTTAGAGAGCAGAAATGAGGCAGAAAAGATCATTTCCAGGTCTTCCAGCTGCGGAGTTTCTGATTATATTATAGCCCAGCCCACATGTGTCCTTATAAGAAAACCCTTAAATACTACCTTCACATCTGTTTAAAAACCATTTATTTCCAAACCCTTTCATTACTCATTTTTTGCTCTCTCCTTCTTTCTCATTACCTGTTAACCCCCATTGTGTAAATACTTGTTGCATCCCAGTCTCTAGCCACCACCCACTTCTACCAGGTCCCTCTGGCTCACATACTGTACTATGAAAAAACTGGCAAAGAACATCGTAATAAAAAGGACCCAGAAACACTGGCCTAAGTTACTTAGCAGCTGGTTCTCTAGTGAGAACAAGACAGAATGTGTCTTTGCTGGAAAAAAAATAATTTTCATTTGGATAAAGGGAGCTCTGCCTATGTTAGTTGGGGTATTAGGTACTAGAAAAAGCTACCAATAAAGGTTTTTAAGACATCACTCAACAATAGAACAGCTAACAATCTGCTTGTAAAGGTTTTCAACCTTTTCCCTGAGGTATGGAGATAATGTCTGGAGTGTCTATCTCTGTAATCATCTCTAATTATAAAAAAACTCACAGGGCTTATCGTTCATTCAAACTTATTTTCCAAGTTCCTACAATGTGCCAGATACTACACACTATAAGGGTCTATTAAAGTGGACGGAACAATTTCTGTCCTAGAGGCAGTGGCACTGAACAAATGGAAGGACGCAACTATAATAGCCAACAAATGCTTTAGCAAATGAATAAAAGTTCTGTGGGGGGAAAAGTGGCTAATAGCCTGGCTAATGTGGATCAGTGGTTGAGTAGCAACCCATAAACCAGGAGGTCATGGTTTGATTCCTGGTCACGGCACATGCCTGGGCTGTGGGCTCGATCCTCGGTAGGGAACGTAGGGAGTGTGCAGGAGGCAGCCAATCTGTGATTCCCTCTCATCATTGATGCTTCTATCTCCCTTCCTCTCTCTGAAATCAATAAAAACATATTTTCTTAAAAAATGGCTAATAGTTTTACTTTATTTGGAGGGGGAAGTATGTGCAGGAATTAAAGGTGAATGGACTAAGCAGCTGGGAAAAGTGCTATACAGCACAGAGGTATGAAAGCCTAAGAGGTGATGAGAAAATGGTAAGAACTTCAGAAGGAAGAGGAGAGAAGACTGAGATAACATTAGAAAGTTAGAAAAAAGAACTTGAGAAAGTTAGGAGTAGAAAATAATCTAAAATATTAGGGGGGAAAATAAAATATGTATAAATGAAAATCGATAAGAATAAAGAAATAGGTTAGAGAGACCAGTGAGGGGCTTTCCATATTATACTGAAAGAACTGGACTTTAATCCAAGATTTTTAAACAAGGATCACATCTGTCTTTTAAAAGACATTTGGCAATGATCTACAAGATGATGATATAAAGTGAGGAAATATGGAGATCAGGAGGCTCTTGAAAAAAACTAGCTCCTAAAATTAGGAACCAGTTCTAGGCAAAGCTGAGAAAGCTGGGGGGCAGAATCCACTAGAACTTGGAGATCACTCCATCAAGGAGATGAGGAAGAGGAAGAAGTTACCAATCACTCTTGGATTCTAGTGCAGACAATATGAGGGATTGTTTTTGCTTGGGGAAGCCTTCAGATGGAGAAATTCAAACTAAGTCAGAGAGCTCAGGGGACACTTATGGAATACATATAGAAATCTGAGAATCAGAAAAGCACATTAGCACCCCCTTAAGCAATGGGAGAGCTAAGAGAAAAGACCTAAGATACAACCCCTGGAGAACATCCATGTCTTACAGTGCATGCAAAGTAAGAGGAACCAATGGAAGCTGGAGTGGTCAAAGCAGAATCAAGGACATTGTTATACGTGAGAACAGGCACTAGGGGTCAGGCCCCAGGGCCCAGAAATTTTTAAATAAGATACATTGCTAGATCACATTCCCAGGCAATATCTCTTCAGAGGTAAAAGCACTGAGGTCAAGCTTCCTGCTAAAGTCGTACAGGTGTAAAGGGCTTACAATCCAAGAAAGGGGTGGCAAGCACACACCTTTCTCAAGAACTTTCTTCTTCCTAACTCTATGGTGTGTGTTTTGGTATATGGTGTCCACTGAGGCCCGAGGACTTGCAATAATGAGAAGAACTGATGGGTAACTCTGCTCAATGACAGCTGAGGCCTGGTCTAAGGGGTAAAAATAAGAAGTGCATCATTAAAACTGCATTTTAGGCGCCAAGGTTGACACCAACTCTCCTCAGGCAAGCCAGTTTTAACCCCTCTCAACTGAGTTTCTCATCTGTAAAATATGGGCAATAGCCTATGCCCAATTAACCTCAAAAAGCTTTTGTGAAGATACAGGACTAAAGCAGATGTGAATGCACTAGGGGGAAAAAATGATATAACAGTCTACTCCCTGATTACCTCTATTCAGAATGGCCTACATTCAGTCCATTAGTTCTCAAACTCTCGTGTACATGAAAACTACACGGGACATCGTTAAAATACAGATTCTTAGACCCTACTCCAGCATAAGAATATCTGGGCATGGGCTCAAGAATCTGCAATTTTATATTCCAGGTAATTTTCATGCAATGTTCCATGGCCAGCCTTCATGGGATGCTGAATCAGTCCAACCTTTTAAAAGATGAGAAAACAGACTGAGGAAAAATGCTGTATCTAAGGGTTAAATAGTAGGTAGCAACAAAGCAGAGCGAGAAAGTATTACAATGAAAGATAATTTGAGTCACAGAGTCCTATTTCTAGGGATCATATATCTGGTACATAGGAATATTTTTATTATATAGTTAATCTTTATTATGATGCCATTCACTGATTGCACCTGTTATCTACTCTCATAAAAAGACCTAAATAACTATTATTTTTGGAGACTACAGGGAAGGCACAGGATCTATTTCAAACAAGCAAGTCAACTAACTTTGAGGACCACTAAACTATTCCATGAAGAGCTATTCTGAATCTATTATCCACATCAGTTACACCCAATCCCAGGGTAGCCTGATTTGCATGTGGAGGCCTAAACTCAAGACTTGCAACTATCCCATTATCTAGAAAATATCCTACCATTTAATATTCTTGGCTTTGAATAACTTAAGACTCATTTACTTGAGGTCCCAAATACTCTGAAGCCTGGTTAAAGTAGCTGAAATCAGGAGTTATAAATGTGTCCCCTACAAAGCCCAGAATTCAGATCCCCTGTAGCTACAACTCAGGGCCAGGTTAGCGTGTACAATGGCAGTGTCACTTAAACAAGTACTGCAAACTAATGAGCTTCTCATTCCCATGTTCAAAATTTATTTGGGCAAATTGCCAATCAAAATTTACCTAATTGGGAGGGTGGGGGCATCTGATAGCTCTCAAATCATGCATTGTGTTGCATTTTCAATTGGTTGGGGGAGGGGGGGTAAAAATCCAGAATTACAGTTTACATGGCAATATAGCATCCTGCATACACTACTAAAAACATCCTCTGTAATGAGTCTAAGAATTTCATCATTAAAAATACCTTCCCAAAAGATTCTTTGAAATTACATACCCAACCTAAAGCAATAAAACTACAGTTAAAAACAAACAAACCTCAGAACCTATCATATGGGAAAATATTATAGCTTGGAGGGACAGGAGCCAACACACTTGCTGGTCATATACCAAATGTACCCTCTTCTGTAGAGAACTTCATTATAGCTTTGAGGAAATCAGCAGTAATGAGACAGAATCAGACTCTAATAGATAAAAACAATAGCCCTAGCCGGTTTGGCTCAGTGGATAGAGTATCAGCCTTCGGACGAAAGGGTCCCTGGTTCAATTCAGGCACATATCCAGGTTGTGGGCTCAGTCCCCAGTAGGGGGTGTGCAGAAGGCAGCCGATCAATGATTCTCTCTTATTGATGTTTCTATCTGTCTCTCCCTCTCCCTTCCTCTCTGAAATCAATAAAAATATATATTAAAAAAGAAAATAACAATAGCGTGGACTTTGGCTTCCTCACCCAAATGTTTCTTCTTAAGGAAAAGAACCAGTTACATTAAATAACAAACAACCCAGTTCCTCTGCTTATAAAAAATTAGACAACAAAAATACTTACACGGGACTGGAATTCAAAGAGCAATGATCCACCATCATTTCTGGAAGGAAATCCAACTTAAACGCAGCCATCACCTCACTCTCCCCTTCAGAAGCCAATGATAATAACTTGCTGCACTTGTCTGATCCACAAATACACACAGCTTTAGCTTCCTGGGCCCCACAAAAAACACAAAGTGGAAACAGGAGCTCAGGGAAACCAGCAATAAGTGCCACAGAAACAGGCAGGACTGGGGAAGGGAAAGGGAGCATTGGATTAAAAGGGGGATGTGACCATGTGAAGGGAGGCTCAGCCCTGCACACAATGAAAGTGCTGATGCACCAGGCTTGTTTTGTGTGATTTTCCCTGGCAAAGCAGTACTAAGTGCACTGTCAGATAAATAGAGTGTCAGATCCATGAAGATAGCAGTGGCTAACAGAGCAGAAGAAACACAAACTTGTTTCACATCTTCCAAACTCCTCTCCCTGCAAATTAGTTTCTGAGGACCCCCAAAACCTGAAACTACCTGGAAGAAAAAAACACCTCACCTTACATGGTCTGAAAATGTTTTTGGAAACTGGGTTGTTAGCGTTGGTCAAAACTTAGTTTCCACGTGCCAAAGACAGCAATGAGCACAAGTGCTTGGGTCCAAATTAACCTCAGAATAGTCACATAGAGAGGACCACTGGTTCAGACTATCAAAAGCATCCAGGAGCAAGCTGGCTGAAGAACTGGACACCAGGAACTTACTGCTCACATACTACTACCCGCACTGGACCTTGCTTTCTTGATGGTGTTGACAGCAAAGTGTGCTTCCTCATCAGAGTGAGGGACTTTAAAAATTGCTGTTTCAGTGACATTCATTAGGTGGCACAAGGCAGAACTTCTTCCCTAACTCTGAATCTTAATTTGCCAGAAAATTTAAAAGGCAAAAATGAAAATGGAATTGTAATATTCTGCCTCTTGACAGAGTACTAGAAAATAATGTCTTTTTAGTTGTTTGACTTTCCTAATAATGAAAAAGAAATGGGGCCTGCTAGGGACAAGCACTCAAACATGTAAGGAAGGGCAGAGAAATGCCGGCTAAGCCTCTTCGTTCTGTCCTCCTTTAAACCTGCTAAATCAGGATTAATGAATGCAACATAAAAATTCTATTGTGGGGAGCAGTAGAGATGGATATACTTAGCAATAAGGCAGATGTGGTGCTCCCATTCTCAATTTAGCTCCACATCCCTCCAAACAACAAATGGTGGCATTTCAATATTTAGGCGATGACTCTAAAACTGTATCTCTGAAGGTTCCCAAATTTCACAGGCCTTCTTTCCATTTTTATCATTAGGGTTGCCTTACCTCAAAGATTTCACTTCACTCAAGCTCAGTTAACAACACAGGGAACTTTGAAAAAAGCCTGTAAAGAGGTAAACGAATGCACTCCTAAATGTGTATAGTTACTTAAAAAACAAAAAACAAGTTAGTATAGGCCTAACTGTTCTCATCTGCATAGAAATGGCTGACACCTATCCTGCATGTGACTGAGGAACGTAGAAACTGTCTTCTGTCCAATATCCATTTATAACCATCTAAAACTTACAAGTATAATAGCAGTTAACTACTTTTCTATTTTGTCAGAGACACTGGCTCATTTGATCTACTGATTTAGAGGCAGAAGTAGCAGGAGCTCTCTTCCATTCCATTGAAGGAGGAAGCAAAAACAAGCTACAAGTGAGAGGAGACTGGCACACAATTCACAGTTCACCAGGCCCTGCTTCCAGGCACAGGATGGGAACCCAAGCTGGGACTGGTTAAGTTACTCGGTAGGTATGTCCTAGTTTCTCCTGTGTCACTGGTGCTGATCCCATGCCTCCTCCTATAGAAAGCTATCTGGACCAATGAGTAAATTTGTAAGATCAGTTAACCAAATCAGATTTTTTAGTTCAAGGATCCTTTAAAAATGAATCAACGAATTTTAAAGACTCCCACTGGTTATTGTTATGCTTTTATTATTCAGTAAAAATACATGGCTTGTAATTATATCTGTTTCAATCAGAATCACATCTAGAAAAACAGAGTACTTAACTGTGGGAGACTTCACTGAGTAGCCTGGCACTGCTCAGTGCATGAAAGGATGTGCACTCCTTACAGTAATTTTCACCAAGCCAAATGTTGAGAAGCATTGACTTGATGTTTTAAAATCCACTTTACGATATATAAAGCAACACTTTTAAAATCATACAAGATGGAAATGTTATTACATGAAGGAGAATGCTTCTTTTTAGGCAGGTCACAAGAGTTAGCTCAGTATAATTAAATTCAACATGCTTGGGTTGGGGAATCACAGAAACTAATCACAAATCACTCAATTTTAGAAAAGGGTTACAAAGTTAATTGATGATAAAAACAATTATGGGAATATAAAATGCAAGTGTTAAAATTAAAAAGCAGAATTAAGAGTTATTCCAAAAAAAATATGCCCAGGTTGTTTTTAATTTCTAAATCAGAAACACATTCCAAACTTTTCCCACAAAGAATGTATTAGAAATAAAGAGTTGGCAGGAAGCCCTAGCCAGTTTGGCTCAGTGGATAGAGTGTCAGCCTGTGGACTGAAGGGCCCCAGGTTCAATTCTGGTCAAGGACACATGTCCAGGTTGCAGGCTCAATCCCCACTGGGGGACATGCAGGAGGCAGCCAATCAGTGATTCTCTCTCATCATTGATGTTTCTATCTCTCTCTCCCTCTCCCTTCCTCTCTGAAATTAATTTAAAAAAAAAAAAAAAGAGTTGGCAGGAAGAATGATAACCAAGGGTCCCTGAAAAAGGACTTAACTTTCCCTCGGTCCCTTTTTACCACCTGTGCTCTCTAATTCTAATATATTTTGAATTTATATTCATGAGTTCCTTTTCTTTCTTTGGTTGTTTGTCTCAGTTTTCTTTGCTTTGAATATTCTCTATTTTCTAAGGGCAACAATTCAAAGCCTTATTATGTGTGAAGGTAGGGGCAATTGGTCTGCTATAACATTAAGTTTCCAAATCATTAAAAATGATGGGTAGAGCCCTGGCCGGTGTGGCTCTGTTGGTTGAGTGTTGTCCCATGCACCCAGAGCTCGATCCCCAGTAGTCTGTGTGCAGGAGGCAGCTGACTGACGTTCCTCTCTTTAAAAAAAAAAAAAAAAAAAAAATCAATAAAAACATATTTTTTTAAAACTAAAATGATGGGTAGATAAGGGAATCCTCAAAAGAATAGCACAACCTGCATTTAAAATATCCAAGTGGAATAAGCAGTTTAAAAACTGAATTAGAAGAAATGCTAGAAATCACAGCCTTTTTGTCAAGAGTGAAAGAACAAAGCATAGGCGAGAGAAAAAAAAAACCCAACCCAGGTGGTACAAGCAAATGTCAGGCTATAGTGTTGTAACCAGGGAGTTCAATAGCAGGTGAAGGGATTTTATGCTTCCACCCTGATAATCTAAATGTGTTTAAAGGGCAAAATGTGAAGTCTAGTTAGATGAGCTTACAGAAAATTAGAGCCTACTGCTAAATTATAAAAGAGAATCTATGTCATTAAAAATCGCCATCAGGCCCAGTCGGCATGGCTCAGTGGTTGAGCGTGGACCTATGAACCAGGAGGTCACAGTTCGATTCCCGTTTGGGGCACACACCTGGGTTGCGGGCTCCATCCCCGGTGTGGGGTGTGCAGGAGGCGGCCGATCAATGATTCTCTCTTACCATTGATGTTTCTAGCTCTCTCTCCCTCTCCCTTCCTCTCTGAAATCAATAAAAAAAAATTTTTTTAAATCACCATCAGTGTATGTATATGGAAAAGTATAAAAATCTAGGGAAGTCATAACCTCAGACAGTTAAGTGGACTGTTTATCTCCCTCCCCGCCCCTCAACTTCTGGCAATTAGATGATGTAAGGAATGCAGAAATGAAGTAATTGATACAACTTGAAAATAATCAACCAGAATAACTTAATTTAGCTTAAAACCTTTATGGACTTAAATTTTCACTTCAAAACTTGTGTAGTTCTACTATAATCAGTGGGTCTCCTGATCTAGCTCCCAATCCAGTATCTTGCATATGCAAAAATATACTGACCTAAATTGGTAATAATGTCGTTGGCATCTCACTTTGTGGGAGTTTTGCAAAAAATGTGACAGTTAAGTATAATTTAAAACAAGCCAGAAAACTTTGTAAGTTTCCAATAAGAATATAGACCAGTGATGGCAAACCTATGACACGCGTGTCAGAGGTGACACACGAACTCATTTTTTTGGTTGATTTTTCTTTGTTATGGCATTTAAATATATAAAATAAATATCAAAAATATAAGTCTTTGTTTTACTATGGTTGCAAATATCAAAAAATTTCTATATGTGACACGGCACCAGAATTAAGTTAGGGTTTTTCAAAATGCTGACACGCCGAGCTCAAAAGGTTCGCCATCACTGATATAGACAATGAATTTTTCTGAACTTGGGGGAAAGGGAGTTTTAAAGTAACAAATAAAAAAAATATTGTAAGTAATTTTTCATTTCAAATCTAAAATCACTGTTAGACAAAAAGCAGAGTTCAGTGACTGTTGTATCCAAGTTGGTTTGCCTGTAAAAGTATCATATATGGTGTACTGAAAGGACATGGAGAAAGGAAGAAAAAGTACCACCTTTTTGAAATCTAAAAGGTTTTCCATTGCCTCCCCCATCCTTAATCACTACTGTCTCCTCCCCCAATCGGTGTCAAAGGACCAAGAGAAAGAAGACCTCTTCTCTACTTAGTGCTGTCAGCAAAAGTTTGCTCAGAACCTCCCTTAGAGTGTACTGTCAAATTGTGATCACCCTTCAAATCAGGTCATATTTTCAGATACCAAACTAGCTCTAGAACTTAAGTGTAATTTTTTATTTAAGGTCCAGTGATGATTAAAGTCCATTAAATTCTGTCCTCATCCTTGTTCTAGTTTATTTGGGGTCTTCCAGTTATGAAGTAGAATGGGAAAGAAAGTCAGCTGGGTAGTTGAAGAGTGGAATACTACTACCAACTCTCTCTCTCTCTCCCCCCCCTTCCTTCCCTCCCTCCCTCTCCCCACCTCTCCCAAAGCTATTAGAACTAGGCAACAACTAGTTCAATTGGGAGATAAGCCTGCCTTGTAAAATTTTACCTAAGGAGAGAGAGTTGGGAAAGGGCTAGAAAATATTTCTAGTTTCCTAAGAACAGGAAATTATATCCCATAATGTAGAAAAAAAGCCATCACCTTTCTGAAGGCAATTTTTTCATATCTGCACAACAGGCCTCATGCAAGAAGGTTAAAAAGATGCCCACAGAGCACACCCATCCAGCAGTTAGCCCATACCTGTAGCTTTACACCTCCCTCTCTGGACTATGTCTTCACTCTAAAAAACCAAGGAAAGAAAAATAAGTGGGCCATGCCTACAAATCTCATAATCCAGATATGTAATGTATCTTCTTTCCAAAGAAAAGCCCTCTTGGAGCATCATCCCATGCACGGAAAGGTTGAGTTCAGGTCAGGGCATGTGCCCAGGTTGCAGGTTTGATCCCCAGTTGGGGCACATGTGGGATACAACCGATCAATGTTTCACTCTCATATCTCATATCAATGTTTCTCTCTCTCTCCCTCCCCCCTTTTCCCTCCCTCTTCCTCTCTCTCTCAAGTCAATTTTAAAAAAGCATGTCCTCTGGTGAGGATTCAAAAAAAAAAAAAAGAGCCCTGACTTGTTTGGCTCAGTGGATAGAGCGGTGGCCTGCGGACCGAAGGGTCCCAGGTTCGATTCCAGTCAAAGGCATGTACCTTGGTTGCGGGCACATGCCCAGTAGGAGGTGTGCAGGAGGCAGGTGATGGATGTTTCTGTCTCATCGATGTTTCTAACTCTCTATCCCTCTCCCTTCCTCTCTTCACATCCCCTACTGGGGATCAAACCTGCATCCTGGGCATGTGCCCTGACCAGAATTGAAACTGTGACCTCCTGGTTTTCATAGATCGATGCTCAACCACTGAACCACGCTGGCTGGGCCCTCTCCCATTTTTAAAGTACACAATACCTTAAAGATTAATTGCATTTAACATGTTAAAACTAATTTAAAAACACCATCAACTTAAAAGATGGGTAATCAAAGTTCCAAAAGGCTTAAAAGAGCCTTGCCCCCAAATGTCAGACAAATTGTAAAACAATGATTAGGATTCATGAGGTTGAATTTCAATACATCTAAGTCACCAAAACAATCATTTTTAACATCTGCTTTTGGATGGAAAACTACAATAAAGCTAAAGGCTGCACAGTTCTTTTCACAATTAAGGACCATGCTATTAATGTAGAGAGGCCATGTTATTTCCCCAAAACAACCTTCCTGAATAGGTGCCAGGCATAAAATTCTTCAAAGGCAACCAAGTCCCTGCCTGTGTAAATGCTTCTTGCTAGCCCTGTAAATGCAGGGTGGTGGTGAACCACTGAAACCAAAAAAAGTCAGAAGATAAGGAAGTTAATTGAATGTAAAAGCAAACAGAGTAACCACAAAACCAATTTGTTTTATTTTTAAACATTATCAAACAATCTTGCAAGTAAAGATCGATTCTGTAAAGCTGCCCAAATCCTTAAAAACATCATCGACAACTCCTCCAGCTATATACACAGAGAACTGCTCAAAGTCAACAAGGACGAAGTCTACACTGGAAAGTATAAGAACCCTGAATGTCAAAGCCAGAACCAGAACTGAGACACTGCACTCTACCTACCCTTCCTGAAGACAAAGATGTTCCTTGACATGCATAAAATCAGAACTCAGGTGGTTTTTTGAACAGTAGAATCGAATAGATTACTACAAATCAAGGAATTAAAGATGCCATAGATGATAAATGTGTGCATCTCAAATTAATAAAATATGGTACTTAAAATTTGTAAATCTTATCTGAAAGTAGGGAGAAATGTCTAGATATTTACAAAGTGATAATAATTATGAGCTAACATTTTTTGAGCATTTATTATATGCCATGCAGTATCTTGGTGCTTTATATTTAATCCTCATACCTATCCTAACGTTATTGACAGGTGAGAAAAGATTCAAAGAAATTAAATAACTGTCAAGATCACCTGAATCCAGGCAATGAAGAGGTTTGGAATATAAAGCCAGATACTTTAGCCCTGACCAAGTGGTTTACTTGGTTGGAACCATCATACCATACACCGAAAGGTTTCGGGTTCGATCCCCAATCAGCAACTGATCGTTTCTCTCTCTCTCTCTCTCTCTCTCTCTCTCAAATCAATAAACATACCTTCGGGTGAGGATAAAAAAAAAATGTTCAAAGCCAGACACTTCAAACCTTGGGTGAAAGGAGAACTCAGGTTAAAAACTGTGTACAAGGAAGATCATATCATATACACAAACCAACGAAAAGACTGTTTAAATGCTGAGGGCCATAAAGTTGAGTCTGACCTTTCTTCTAAGACAAATTTTCTAAGTAGATAAATGTAGAAAGTCTCAGTCACATGAGAGATACAATTAAGGGTAGTGAAAACGTCATGCTGTTACTCAGTAGATAAGTGACTCTGAGCAAGTTAATATATCTATCTCAGTGTCAGTTTCCTCACCTATAAAAGAAGACTTAACTACCAATCTCAAAAGGAGCCAAAGGGATGACTGGAATTCAAGCCCCTGTACAAATTTCTAACTGGAAGAGGAGAGAATGATAGAAATGACTTGGGAAAATTGTGTTTTTTTAAATGTCTGTCTGTTACCTGTTAGAATGCCTGCAATGCCCTTTCTTTTTTGCCTATTATGTGGCTGGTTCAATAGGAAGGAAGGCTGGGCTTACTGCTTTGGAAAATTGCATGTCCTCTTGCTCCCATACTCTAGAAATCCAAGTAACCAGATAATAGGATCAACTTCAAAGCTTTCCATACTTATCATACTAGCCAGGTTCATCTCTATGCAAAACTCCACCAGAGAATGGTGCTAAAATCCAGTACAGTTTGACTGGGGTAGCCAATCTACTTATCTTCCTTGGGAACCTGTAGCAGGGAAATAACAGTTGCCTTCAGATTCTAATCCAAGATCCTGGGCACACACATCACAACTAATGGAGTAGAATCTACCTCAGAAGACCAGTGCATTAAAATAAAGTAAAATATGGAAAAGCACTCAGCAATAAATAGGTGGACCCAAGACTGAATGACCATAGAAAAACTATTCATCAAGTGCTTTGCTAATCTGTAAATGGGGATGACTAGGTGGATTAAACAGGTACGCTGAAGCAGGAAGTAAATTCCTTTCTAGTTCCGTTATTCCCAGAGAATCTCCTTCCACTCTAATAAATTACTCTATGTTGAACAATCTGGGTCCTGTACTGCACCAGGCTTAGTTCTGACTTGTCTTGGTCGACAGGGATAGAACTTAACACTTGCTCTGTGGGGTATACAAAAATCCGTCTTCCCTTGTGACACTGCTCTGTGACTACTATTTCCATGATTCAGGCTTAAGTTTAGGGTTTCTGACTCTTTACTGAGTCATCTATGTGTGTCCTCTCCCTGACCCTAGTAGAAGAGTTTATAAACAGATCTCAGTCTCATCTCCTCCACTGGCCAGTATGCTCATCCTTTCTTTAGTGGCAACAATTTTTTTTCCAGCTTTTAAAAAAAGCTGTGGAAAAACACATACATAAAATTTACCATCTTAACAATGTTTAATACAGTTCAGTATGTCAACATTGTGCGATGTGACAACAATTTTAAGATCTCTCCTTTTTCATCAAGTTTCTTAATCTGAGAACTTCAGATCTCTTCAAAGTCCATAGATGAGCTTTGAAGAAAGGGGAATCGTAGGTCTATAAACCCATGACTTTTTTTTTTTTTTTTTTTTTTTTTTGCGGAAGTGGGTGAAGATGAACATGGGAGATTTCCTGAAGAGAGAATCCAAAATTTTCATCAGATTCTCTAATCACTTGAGCTTTGATTCTCTCTGCTGCAAAGGAACAAAACAGTATGTTAGACAAAGGCCAGATCTGATGTCATTTGTGTGATCTTGAGTGAGTCACTTTTCCCGGGCTTGTTTCCTCATCTATAAAACTGGAATACAGGACTAGATTAATCCAGATTATCACTAAATCATCTAAAAGCACAATACTATTTTCTCCAAACAGATTTCAAACCATTATTTAAGGTCTAGTTCAATTCCCACCATATATGAGATACACCTAGGAGAAACTATGTATAAATCTCATTTCTAAATTTGTATTAATGAAGTATTTTTCATATGCTATCATTTTGTGAACAAATAACAAGGCCCTCCTTCTCTTTTCTACTTATATCCCAAAGACACCTGGAATAAAGATAACACATTATCAGACCTTCAATTGTTGAACTGGAATTCCCTAGTTTATCTGGTCTAATTTATAAATTTTGCATTAACATTTACATTAATATATCTGCACATAAATATGTTCACCTTTTCATTAAAAAAAAAGTCTCCCCCCTTTCAACTGCAGGTATTTCAGTAAAAGCAATGTTATGAGCAGCCTTACCGTTTAATAGAAGACTTACTAAGTACTTATTTCCCTTTAATTTTTCTACTTCCTCAATTTAAAAAAAAAATTACCTATATAGGTTAACTTTTAGGTAAAAAAGCCTACCAGGCTCTTTTCTATGTATATATTAAAATTCATGCACACTCAAATACACATCATAATTATTATCAAATTAAGTATACTGTATATTCTATTGTGTAACCTACTTTTTTCACTTACAATTATAAACATTTTCTTGTGAGCAGCCGATATTTAAGAATCAGTCAGAATTGGCCTGACTTTGCCAGTAACATCCTTCCTATATGTCACAACCAACCAATAAATATAACAACACCTATTTTACAAAGCCAACATAATTATCCAGTCCTCTGAAATTGCTAAAAAAAAAAAAAAAAAGGCAGGGAAGTTGGATTGTGGTGGGTGAGTTGGCTCTTTGTTTCTCCTTTCTTTCCCTATCTGTCATCCCATCTTTTGTATAGTTATATGATCCTTCCACAGACTATATAGGCACCTAAACCAGCCATCTCACCTGAAGGAGATTCTATTTTGGAGGTGTTCAGGTTAAGCAGTGAGGGAATGTAAAATACATAGTTTTTAAACCTCTTTTCCTACTTCCTTCTAAAATGCCTATACTCTCAAAGTAATTCTCAAATCCCTATCAAGTATTCACTCTCTCCTACTATAGCTCTCTATAGGGGGTCAGGGGTGGGTGCAGGAATCTCATTCTGTTTTAGCTCCTCCTGTTTCCTTGGCAGCACATTGCTGGATGTAGCAGCAGTAATTTACACATGGTAGCTAAGCTAATATGTGGCTTTCTCTAGGGAGAATTGCTAATTTTTTCATGTATCTTTCTAGTTTGAATCCAGTGTTCTGACAATATCAAAATTAAATATTTGACTAGTGGCTTCTACCTTCAAGACATGGAACCATGCACAGAAATCACAGGCAGCAAGGACTTCCCATTATGTGGTAGAAGTGGGGGCTCTAAAGACCTACCTACAGGGACTGAGACAAAGCACCTAATCCAAACTTGAGGGCTCAGTCATTACACTTTCCCAAGATATTCATGTATCACTTGCTTAAATCTGGCCATGTTTTAAGACCACCATTTCCGCCTTAGTTTCACTGCCCTGCCATAAGGCCAAATCCATCTCATCTAGTGAGTCACTACTGCTCCTCTCCAACTGTATTTTGATTTCAGCCCACTTGTGCAGCTCATCAGGACTGCACCATATGTTAGTACCATGTAGGCAGAATGTGACTAATTTTTTTCTAAAACACTGTCAAGAATTACTTCTAAAATAACTTTATAATCTTGATGTCTCCGAAGAGTCATTTCTGTAATACATAACCTCTGGAAATGACTTTATAATTATTTTTCTGAGTGCTCAAAGGAGATTCTTTAGCATTTTCACTCCCATTTTCAGATGAGGGAATTAAAATGAAGAGAACAAATTAAGTGACCCAGGTTCCATAACCAGCCAGTGAGAGTTGTACTTTCTGGAATCATGGCACTCTGGTAAAATAAGTCCATTTGTAAAGTGCTTTTTTAGAGGGGAAGCTCAAAATAGTATGTTGCTTTTATTGTCTGAAGTGATTACTGAACTTCAAGTATAACAACTTGGAATTTAAAGGCTAATTATGATGACTAAATGGTCTCATATCCATCTGATAGTTTTAAGAGTAAAAGGACAGAATAAGCCAGGTAACACAAATGTTTTTCTAATTGGTAAAGATCATAAATGGGTGAAACTAACATTTTGAGAGTAAGAGATGACTTGCAGATTCAGCTACCATCACTAATTCCCTTAAAATAAAACAATTTTTTTTTTAATTTTAAAAAGAGGGTGGCCCAGCTGGAGTGGCTCAGTAGGTTGAGCATAGTCTAGCACGCCAAGAAATTGCTGGTTCAATCTCGGTCGGGGCATCTACAAAGGGCAGCCATTCAATGTTTCTCTCTCACTCTCTCACACTGATGTTTGTTTTTCCTCTCTCCTTTCCTCTCTCTAAACATGTCCTCCAGTGGGGATTAAAAAAAAAAAAAAAAAAAAAAGGGGAGGGGCTGCTCCTGCCTACTCCAGGCAACTTAATTCTTCTGTGGTGATAATGATTGTTAGGTTTGATAATAAAACTTATCTCGGCCTAGCCGGTGCTCAGTGGTTAGAACATTGGCCCTCAAACAGAAGGGTGGAGGGTTCTATTGCGGTCAAGGGCACATACCTCGGTTGCAGGCTTCATCCATGGCCCAGGTCAGGGGTGCCTGGGGGAGGCAGCCAATCAATGTGTCTCGCTCACATTGATGTTTCTCTCTCTGACTCTCCCCCTCCCTTCCACTCTATCTAAAAAAATGAAAACAATATCCATTAACAAAAAAATTTTTTTTAATAATAAAACTTATCTCAAGGTTTCTTAAATCTTCCATTTCAGATCATATGTTCATTCTAGTAACTCTCTGGGATGCTAGTTTGACTGCCATTGCATTGAGACCTTTTTGATCACTAATAATATTCTTCAGGATAATATCCCTTGCTAAACATTTTTAAAAGATCTTAAGTATCTTATCAATACTGAAAACTGCACATGCCCTTTGAATCCAGCAATTCCAGTTCTAAAAATATATCCCTCAAGTAGGTGATGTATACAGAGTATACAAAGGGTCATTTGTAAGAGTACTATTTATAATAGCAAAAACTGCAAACATACAGTATAAGTATCATTTGGATGCTGGGTTAAATAAATTACAGTATAGCAATACAACAGAATACTGCAGCTATTAAAAGAGAATAAGAAAGGCAGTTCCAACCTCTATTAAGGATTGATCAGAAGGATATCTACACTAATAAAAGAGAAACATGGTAATTAGCGTACGACCGTTACCCTTCCCATTGGCTAATCAGCATATCCTTATGCAAATTAACTGTCAGCCAAGATGGCGGCCGGCAGCCATGCACTGAAGCTAACAGGGAGGCTTGCTTGCTCCAGTGATGGCGAACTCCAACGTTCCCCGCCT
>NW_005362439.1:3710633-3711326 GCF_000412655.1 Myotis brandtii
ATTCACAAATTTTTGGGCCCCCGGGCCTCTAGTCCTATATAATAAAACCCTAATACGCAAATCAACCGAATGGCAGAACTACAGGTCGCTATGATGAGCACTGACCACCAGGGGGCAGACGCTCAGCGCAAGAGCTGCCCCCAGCTCACAAGCCCCAGGCCAGCCAAGGCAGGTACCACTGGTCGCTCCATGGTCGCCCTGCAGAGGGAGGCAACCGGTGGCAGTGGTGGAGGGCGGGGCCGGCGAACAGGTGGCTCCAGGCCAGCCAAGGTGGCCAATTGCCCTGCCAGTCACCCCACAGATCAGTCCTGATCACCGGCCAGACCTAGGGACCCTACCCGTGCACGAATTTCATGCACCAGGCCTCTAGTCCTATCTAATAAAGGGGTAATATGCAAATTGGCCATCACTCCAACACACAAGATGGCCGGCAGGGGAGGGCAGTTGGGAGTGACCAGGCTGGCAGGGAAGGGCAGTTAGGGGTGACCAGGCTGGCAAGAGAGGGAAGTTAGGGGTGACCGGGCCAGCAGGGGAGGACAGTTAGGGGTAACCAGGCCTGCAGGGGAGGGCAGTTATGGGCAATCGGGCAAGCAGGGGAGGGCAGTTAGGGGCATCCAGGCTGGCAAGGGAGGGAAGTTAGGGATGACCGGGCCAGCAGGGAAGGGCAGTTGGGGGCAATCGGGCTGGCAGGGG
>NW_005362439.1:3711604-3736860 GCF_000412655.1 Myotis brandtii
GAGTTGAGGGACCCCCCCCACCCCCCCGGGCACAAATTTAGTGCACTGGGCCTCTAGTATTTATATAAGAAAGGAATTACACATGGTTTGTACATAAACAGAACTCTGGAAGGATAAAGAAAAAACTGCTAACATAGCTGCAAATGTGAAATACTGGCTGAATTATTTACAAACTGATGTTACCTATTCCACAGTAAATTTTTATTGTTAATCCTCATCTGAGGATATTTTCCCATTGATTTTTAGAGAGTGAAGGGAAGGGCAGAGCCATAGAGAGAGAAACATTGATGTGAGAGAGACACATCAATTGGTTGCCTCCCACACGAGCCCCGACCAGGGCCAGGGATCAAACCTGCAACCAAGGTATATGCTTTTGACTAGAATCTAACCTGAGACCCTTTAGTCCGCGGGCTGATGCTCTATCCACTGAGAAAAACCAGCTAGGGCCATTCTACAGAAAAATTTTAAAAGAAAACTCTTGAAACTATGAGGGACAAAGTAAAGAAAAAGCCCAACCCATGCTGTTCCAAAAAGTATTTTTGTTTGTTTCCTGCTTTGCCTCAAACTTTTGTGTGGAAACAGCCATTGTCCAGGTGAATCCACAGTGTACCACAGTGAGCTGGGTAGTTATACTACACTGTTTGAAATTACCCCAGCAACTCCACTGATATTAAGGCTGGCCTATTTACAAAGTTTGGAGCCATTTTCAATCACTCAGCTGTACATCTGTGTGTACATTTTCTTCAATCAACCTTTTCTACCAGGCAAAGTGCACCAATAGCTGAATTCCAGTAAAGAAGACAAGGGACAGGGTGAGATAATATGTCAAAACAAGTTCTATAAATACAGCTTCTGGCCTAGTATCTCACAAAGGAATCAAACAGCTTCAAGCTTAAAAAGAAAAATCCTAGCTATGCAGTATCTTACTTGAAGGCTCTAGAAAACAGAAGAGGCCAGGGATCTGGAATCTTGTTTCTTACACCATATCTTGTCTCCCTCTCCCTAATATCAGAGGGAGGTTAAGATCAAATTGTAGATATAATTCCAGGTCAGCATCTCCCCACCTCTTCCCTTATCTTAGCCCCCAACTACCCAACTCATCAATATCCTTCACTGAGCTCACTCCACCTGTTAGGCAGATATGCCCAATACATACAACATATAACAGCCCTTCCACAGCACCTATCATCTAACTTGTATCATCTCTAAAACCACTGACCAAGTAGCCAAGAACCCTGCCTGTACCATCTGCCCCAAGCACATGGGCACTCAAGCAGGATGCTTCCATATGGCCCTGTCTCAGGAGGTTTATCCTGTTTTGTTGACAAGCAGGAAACTTTATTCAATCTTTACTGTTCTTAATATTATATCCTACAAAACTAGAAAAGACTTCTTTCTATGGAAATGATTTCTGGGACTGTTAGGTTATATGCCAAAAAGTACAAAAATTACTTTTGCTTCAGCCAGTCAGAGACTATGTTCAGGCTAGCCCTAGGGCAAATTCTAAATATCTTTAATACTATCACTTTTTTTAAAAAAGTTACTTTAATTATCGTGCTTTCATTACTCTCAAATTGTGCTCCTAAAAGCACTTCTGACCTTTAAACACGCATTTATATGATCTGTCCCCTCCTTCAAATCACTCCTTAAAAAAAAAAAATCATTGTTCCACAAAATTAAACTTGTCAGTGTTTTGATCCCATCAATGTATCTAGCTCTCTATCCCTCTCCCCTCCTCTCTGTAAAAAATCAATAAAATATATTAAAAAAAAAAAAATCATTGTTCCACAAAATTAAACTTGTCAGTGTTTTGATTTCATTTTTATGAAAACAAGCTCTTTAGCCCTAGCCAGTTTGGCTCAGTGGGTAGAGCGCCGGCCAGCGAACCAAAGGATCCTGGGTTCAATTCCAGTCACAGGCACATACCTCGGTTGCAGGCTCCTCCCCAGTCTAGGTCCTGGTCGGGGCTTGTGCAGGAGGCAACCAATCAATGTGTTTCTTTCACATAGATATTTCTGTCTGTCTTTCCCTTTCTCTTCCACTCTCTCTAAAAATCAATGGGAAAATATCCTCAGGTGAAGATTTAAAAAAATAGCTCTTTATAAAATGGGAGCTCTAGCAATCAAAAACACATGTAGAGAACATCCACTATAAACCCAGAGCTAGTCAGTACAAAAAAAGGCCCGATCCCTGTCTTTAATGAATTTGTAAGTCTTATTCAGAAGACATAACTTACACCACAAACAAAAAACATTGCATAGCATATATCCAAGAAAAGCATATCTGCCATCAATTTGAGAGAGAGACTAAAAAATATCTCAGGAGAACTGGTTCTTATTTCCTATCTAAATCACACATTTGTGCTATTCAATCATACTGTCTAAGATAGAGTATCATTTTTGCTACCCTCCAATGAAATTACCCAGCCTATCATAATTCTCCCATCATCATTTCTCTGAACAGACCTCCCTGTTATCCTATTCACACAGATCTAGTTAACGGGTTAGGCAAAACTTGTCAGTGCTCCTTCATGCTTCTGCTATGAGGGCTTCTCTTGAGAATGTGTAGTGCAGGGAACAAGAGTTAAGGAAGCTGAAATTCTGCTTTAGTATCTTCAGTAACAGTCTGGCACTAGCAGAGATAAACTAGTAATTTCAGGGATGCTCATGGACTTGTTATTTGCCTTGCAGCTCTTTATCATCAATAAATGAATTTGTTGATAGTGACCTGCAAAACCAAAGTCATATAGTCATTTTCATAAGGAAATTCTAAAACAAAACTGGGTTAGACTGATTCATGATTCAATAATACTATCTAATAAAAGGTAATATGCAAATTAACCATCACTCCATCACAAAGATGGTGCTGCCCAGTCCTCTCAGCCCTGCCAGAGTCCCCCAGTCCAGGGGGGGGAGGGGTGGCTGCTGAGAGCGGGCAGCGTGAGCGGACTGGGGGAATGCTTGCCTTGTCACTGTGGCGACAAGGCAAGCGGTCCACCCCGGACGCAGAGGGCCTCTGGGCAGCAGGCACGAAGCAGCCGGGGTGGGGGGGGACACTTGCGTCATTGCAGGCTGGGCTGAGGAGGACCCCGCCCCCTGCACAAATTTCGTGCACCAGGCCTCTAGTCCTAAATAATATTCCAAATGTTACAATAAATGTATACTGTCAGACTACAATACACTGCCGGGAGCCGGTCCATCCTTGCTGCTTGACACAGTCGCTGCAGAGAAGAAACATCTGCACAGCATATGTTTCAAGGGACCTGGCATATATGGCATACTGTTCTTAATATGTTTGCTCCCCTTAGCGCTATGTGTTTTAACCAAGGTCACCTCTCCGAGAAAGGTTGTTTCCCCAGGTAGGGATTTTTCCCTGAAGTTAGGGAGGGAATAAAACCCCTTAACTAAGTGCCAGGCGGGTAGTTAATCACTTTAACTACGAACAATCACGCTTAAGCTACATAATCTTTACTCCCTGGAATGGAGATAAGAAACGCCCGAACCTTTGGAATAGAAATTGATAGGATTAAAATCAACTGGTATAAATACAGATGTAACAAGACAACAGAGACAGAACCTAGGGAGAGAACCTGGCTGAAGAACCTAGAGACAGAACCTAGAGACAGAACCTAGCAAGAGAACCTGGGCTGAAGAACTAGACACAGAACCTAGACACAGAACCTAGCAAGAGAACATGGCAAAAGATCCTGGACAGAATCTGGCTACAGAATCTGGCTGGAGAACCTAGGCAGAACCTGGCGACTGAAGCTGCCCAGAGAATCTGGAGAACCTGACTAGAGATCCGGACTAGAACCTGGCCAGAACCTGGCTAGAACCTGGCCAGAGGAACCTGGCTATGCTGATCAACTGAACGCTGCCTCTGTGTCATTCCTTCTTCGCCAACTCCGTCCACACCTTTGGGGACCCCTGGACCCGGTGGGGTTGGACCCCAACAATACACCCTACCAGTCAGATTCTAGTCACACTGCTTTCTAATCCCAGTTTTGCCAATTACTAGCCAGGTAACTTTGGGTAAGTTGTTTAACTTCTTTATACTTGTTTCCTCATCTGTAAAGTGGTTATAGTTATAGATCTGCCTTACAGGACATTTATTAGAATTAAAGGATTTACATAACATTTAGACAGTACCTGGCACATGAAAGTTCAATAAATATTTCCTATCATTATTATTCCAGGTACTAACATTGGTGCTTATGGTGAGACAGGATGAGTCCCAAAAAGTTTTATTCTTTGACAAGATGATTAATAAAGATATTATGCCCTTCTTGGCAACTCTTAGTACCCATCTGGCATGGCTCAGTGGTTGAGTGTCAATCTATGAACCAGGAGGTCACGGTTTGATTCCCAGTCAGGGCACATGCCCAGGTTGCAGGCTCAATCTCCAGTGTGGTGGGTGTAGGAGGCAGCCCATCAATGATATTCTCTCATCACTGATACTTCTCTCTCTCTCTTCCTCCTCTCTCCCTCCCTAAAATCAATAAAAATATACATATTTTAAAAAAAATAAAAGGAAACGTGGAATAGAGATGTGCTAGCTACAGTGTCCTTTACTGAGGTTGAGCTATAATATCAAAGAGTTGTCACTGAGTTTAATCTCCAATGACATCCCCTACAAAGAGTATATAGTGATTCATGGTAAAAATGGGAAAACATTAGTAGGATGGTAAAATGAGATGGGTACCAAGAGTTGCCAAGAAGGGGAAGATGAAGCCTATTTAATACCACACTCAACAGAAAGTCATTTAATACACAGGACCCAGGAGAGACTCAGCACCAGGTCCTAGGCCCTAAACAAACACATGCACCCAAGGGGCAAAATTGATTCCTAAGTGATTCAGAGTCAGAATACATCAGCAAACATGTTTCTCTAACATTTGAAGTCCTTTTCTCTCCTCACCCACCACAGTTAGAAATATGTGCAGAGAACTTCTCATCCCTACTCAGCTGACAAATTCTATTCCCAAGTCTGTATGCTTATGACTCATGGGGGGTGGGGGAGGGGAGTAAAGTATAAAACAAACTTGAATTTAGACTTAAGTTGACTAAGAGTGAGGAATTCATTTCTATCTAATCAGAATATCTCATAACAAATCAAGAAAGCAGCCTTTAAAAATATAGTAACAAACTCAAGACGGTTTGGACATAGCCTGAAATCTGTCTACATGTCACGTCCCCTACTATTCCTTAAATAGACATGACACCAAAACACATTGCAAGCCCTCTGTGTAAGGCCCAACGTTACAAAGCACTCTGCATCAGTACAAACATAGCACAGGCCAAAGCAACAGGGTGTTTCCCACAGTTTCTGTCCCAGCAAATGGCCAACTTAAGAGGCTTCAGCCCCTACTACACAAAATCATTTCTTAAGGGTGCAGAGGTGTCTCAGCCTTTTCTGCTCAAACCTACATCAGGAAATTTGTATGCCAGAAAGGGAATTCATTTCCATCCCCAGAGAACTGACCTTTGTGATCAGTAGGAAAAAAAAAAAGGAAAAAATACCACACACACTACTATTTTAATGAGATAAGTTTCTAAGAGAGAACCCAAAGACCATTTCTGACATTGTATTTTACCAACTTGGCATCCTCTCTCTAAAACATATTTTGTTAAATAATACAAATCTTGCCTCCTCACCCCATCCCAGAAATTCTGAAACATTCTCTATAATTTATAATTGCCAAAACAAAACAAAGCCAAACAAGTCACCTCTTTAACTTGAAAATCTGAGTCCTCCACAGAAATGTACACAGACAGACAGATGGACGCATGCAAGAACACAGACTTCGAGCCCTGGCTGAGCCCTGAGCAGGCCTGAGCCGGTATGGGTGCACAGGGCAGCCACACAGGCCTAGCTAGTGGGCTGCGCCTGCTGTTGCTGTACAAATATAGAAACCTGAAAAGTGGAACAGGAGCTTTAGCAGAACAGATTTTGCTCCGTGCTCAGAGAGGGAGGAGCAGAAGACCAGAACAGCTTTACCCATACATGGTTGCTGAAAGGGGGCATTAGTGAAAGCCCAATTATCTCACACACATGCACTCTGTTCACATGCTCCAGACAAAAAAACAAAACCATGCAGGCTGGTACTTGAAGGAAGGTTTGAGAGACTGTATTTCAATTAAGGAACTTCCCAATAATTTCAGTCACTTACACCAAGAATCCCTCAGGCCAGGGAAACAGAAAAGACATTGTAAAAACTTTACTGGGTCAGATTCTTACCAGCTCAGCAGTATACGTGAGGCTTAATTTATCATTTAAAATCTGAAATTTAACACAAAGAAAAGTTACTGCTTTTTCCCATATTTGTGAATGAGCTTAATCTTTACGGACCGCTTACTGTTTTCAGAAAGAAGGTCTCACTCCAATTTTCAGACTATATATTGGGGTCTCTTTTTTCTGGTAAGAAGTTAAAATAATTTCTGATATAATATTAAAAATGTATTTCCCAGGATGCGGGCTTATAAAATGTACTTATATTCCCAAAATTACGTTGCTTGGAACAATTCATTCAGATTTATCTCAGTGTGAAATATATGAAAAGCCTAATTTCTGATCAGAGTGAATGCTCCAAAGATAAACACATGGCTTTGCCCTGGTCAGTGTAGCTCAGTTGGTTGAGTGTAATCCCATTGCATGTTCGATTCCTAGATTACAGAGTACATGCCCAGATTCTGAGCTTGATCCCCAGTAGGGGGCGTGCAGGAGCTAGCCAACTGATGTTTCTCTCTCTCCTGCCCTCTTCCTTCCTCTCTCTAAAAATCAACTTAAAAAAATAATTTTTTTAATGCATGGCTGAGCCCTAGCCGGTTTGGCTCAGTGGCTAGAGTGTCGGCCTGTGGACTGAAGGGTCCCGGTTTGATTCCAGTCAAAGGCACATGCCCAGGTTGCAGGCTCGGTCCCCAGTAGGGGGCATGCAGAAGGCAGCCGATCAATGATTTTCTCTCATCATTGATGTTTCTATTTCTCTCCCTCTCCCTTCCTCTCTCTGAAATCTATACTAATAAAAGGGTAATATGCTAATTAGAGCGGATGTCCATCCATACAAAGCCACAGCGGCTGTGAGGGCCTAGGGCAGGCGCTGCGCGGGAGAGGCGGGCCGCAGCTCAGGCTGCTTGCGGCGGCTGCAAGGGCCCAGGCTCAGACAGCCCGCAGCTCAGGCTGCTTGCGGCGGCTGCAAGGGCCCAGGCTCAGACAGCCGCGGTGGCAAGCAGGCAGTAGCAGCAGCTGCAGCGCCTTCCCCTGATTGGCCAGGGTGCCTCCTGCAGAGGGAGGCCAGACTGTGGCTTAGGTGGGGGCAAGGCAGAGGCAGTTAGGGGCGATCAGGCCAGGAGGGGGGCAAGGTAGGGGCTATCAGGCCTGCAGGCAGGTGAGCGGTTAGGAGCCAGCAGTCCTGGATTGCAAGAGGGATGTCCGACAATCAGACATCCCCCAAGGGGTTCCAGATTGGAGAGGGTGCAGGCCAGGCTGAGGGACCCCCCACCCCCGGGCATTAATTTCGTGCACTGGGCCTCTAGTCAAATATTAAAAAAAAGAAACACACAGCTGAATGGATCAAATGATTCTGTGCTTTAGCTCTTAATGAATAAACCAAGTACTTCACACTATCTATATATTTATCTATTCAGTATTATATGGGCTATAGAACAAATATACACCATACTATCAATTAACCCCAATACTTATTAGTATAACCTAGTTCTTGGATAAGATAACAAGAAATAATAAAGGCTGATAGTATATGACTAGAACTAAAACGTGGAGTACAAACTATAAATGCTATGCAAACAGAAAGACTGAGGACAGACAGGCCTACACACTCCAGGGGTTCTACCTACCAGCACACTCACTAAGGGAACCTACAGTTATCTTAAACTAGAGGCCCAGTGCACAAAATTCGTGCACGGATAGGGTCCCTAGGCCTGGTTGGCAATCAGGGCCAATTGGAGCCTTCTGGCTGCCGGCCGGGGGCCTTCCTTCATTCTGCGCTGCCCCCTGGTGGTCAGCACATGTCATAGCAAGCGATCGTCATAGCGAGCAATCAAACTCCCAAGGGGACAATTTGCATATTAGGCTTTTATATATATAGATGTGAGGATATAGGATTTGGACTACATGATTTCTAAGGTCCCTCCCTTCCTGAAATTTCTTTAGCACAGCGGTTCTCAACCTGTGGGTCGCGACCCCTTTGGCGGTCGAACGACCCTTTCACAGGTGTCATCGCCTAAGACCATCCTGCATATCAGATATTTACATTACGATTCATAACAGTAGCAACATTACAGTTATGAAGTAGCAATGAAAATAATTTTATGGTTGGGTCACAACATGAGGAACTGTATTTAAAGGGCCAGAAGGTTGAGAACCACTGCATTTAGCACATAATTTAAAAATGTAAAGTAACTTAAACCTAAAATGTTTCACAGTAGTATGAAATTATTATCACACTGTTCCTGAAGGCAAAACTAGTTTTTTTCCCCAACCAAAGAGAGAGCGTAGTCTAAAGAAAGATACAAATACACTCAGCATCCACTCTAACATCTCTAACTTTCAGGAAAATATTCTTCCATCTCAGAAATCTCTCCCTAGTACCACTATTTAGAGAAAAACAAGTACCTGCCATGGAGAAACAAAATGGAGGAACTAAAAAATGTTGATGCTGATATACTCTGAGATCCTCAATTACAAAACATTGCTCAAGTCATCCAGTCATGAAGTGAGCTCCAGAGAAAAGAGCACTGCCCAGCTCCTTTCCATCACTGAGTTGTCTGAAGTACATGTGTACACAATCCCAAGTTTATGGGGCATAAATACACAAATATACTAGGTAGCCCCCCAACAACACACTTTCCCTAAAACTTAAAGAAAATCCTTAAGATTTTACTGGTCCACCATAATTACTTACTTTAATACATTTTATTAGCAAATTAAACATTTGAAATTTTCTCTTTGCCCCTTATAGGTAATATAGCGGTAATGAACAAAAGATGCTCAATGATAGCACATACCTAGATCTCCTAGTGCAAGGCAGAGCCCCATTCATACCGTTTGATATACTGAAAAGAACACAGCAGGATTCCTACAATAGTGGCACTTCATGTCCCAGAAAACACAGGTATACAAGTGTTCAACATTTTATTAAAAACCTCTTAACTGTGTATAGCGACTTATATATTTTAATTTTTCCGAGCAGCCGTTACAGCAACTTTGATTCTTCAAAGAGTAGCTTAATGTGAATTGATATGCTATTTTGGTGAGTTAAGATCACAGCTTTAATTACCTGTTATGAACTTTATTAAGGTTACTTTAAGTGGCCCAGATGGTGTTGCTCAGTGGTTGAGTGTCGACCCCGTGCTAATAAGAAGTCAACAATTGGATTCCCAGTCAGGGCACATGTCCAGGTTTGTGGGCTTGCAGGAGGCAGCCGATCAATGTTGATATTTCTCTCTCATCACTGTTTCTGACTCTCCCTTTCTCTGAAATCAATAAAAACATTTAAGAAAATAATAATAATGTATTCCAGTATTGGCCAGTGTGTTAAGTGGTTAGTATCTGCCCGAGCACCAAGGGGTTGAGGGTTTGATTCCCAGTCAAGGGCATGTACCTGGGTTGCAGGTTCAATCCCCAGCCCTGGTCAGGGCCCATGTGGGAGGCAACCGATATATTTGTCTCTCTCACATTGATGTTTATCTATCTCTCTCTCCCCCGCCCTTCCCTGCCTCCCTTCCACTCACTCTAAAAATCAACAGAAAAAATATCTTCCAGTGGGGATTAACAAAAAATAAAATAAAAAATAATGTATTCTGATTCAAACTACACCTAATTTTTTTTTGTTTTTTAAATATATATTTTTTTTAATTATATTTTTATTGATTTCAGAGAAAGGGAGAGGGAAAGATAGAAACATCAATGCTGAGAGAGAATCACTGATCAGCTGCCTCCTGCATGCCCCCCACTGGGGATCAAGCCTACAACCTGGGCCTTCACCCTAAATTGGAATCAAACCATGACCTCCTGGTTCATAGGTTGATGCTCAACCACTGAGCCATGCCAGCTGGGCTAACCTGAATTGTTTTTAGATGACAAACATCACAATGCTTTTTTCAAAAAAGTTTTGAGCCCTGGCCAGTTTGGCTCAGTGGATGGAGCGTTGGCCTGCAGACTGAGGGGTCCCAGGTTCAATTCCCGTCAGGGTCATGTGCCTTGGTTGTGGTCACATACCCAGTGGGAGGTGTGCAGGAGGCAGCTGATCGGTGTTTCTCTCTCATCGATGTTTCTAGCTCTCTATCTCTCTCCCTTCCTCTCTGTAAAAAGTCAATAAAACATATTTAAGAAAAAGTTTTGAAGCCATTTTACCACCACTACAAGCTCTTCTCAGGGGGCTTACAGGAGAGAATAATTCCTTAGATGTGCTTAGAGATAATCCACTAGATCAGTGATTCCCAAAGTGGGCGCTACCGCCCCCCGGTGGGCGCTGCAGCGATCCAGGGGGGCGGTGATGGCCACAGGTGCATTTGGGGGCGATGAGTAACTGCTATTAAAATTTAAAAAAAAATTAATTTCCAGGGGCTGAGTAATATTTTTTCTGGAAAGGGGGCGGTAGGCCAAATAAGTTTGGGAACCACTGCACTAGATAATCCCTCTCTTTCCAGGTGCACTTTTTTGTTAAATTTACAGCTTCCAGTTTCCTACTTCTAATCCTACCATGTAGCAAAGAGAGTAACAGGAGACAGCTACACAGGGGAAAAAAACTAGAGCATGGAAGGTAAGAATGAAGAAGACTGATAATAGACAAAGAAGCTACCCATCCAGATAGCAAGAGGGGATGTATAAAAATGGCCACTGCCTAATATCTCAATTTGTAAAAAGTACATTAGATAACAAAAAACGAGCTTTCCTCTAGGACAGCAGTTGCCAACCGGTGGTCCACAGACCACTGGTGGTACACGAGGTCCAAAAGGTTGGCGACCACTGCTCTAGGAAACAAAAGGAAAAAAAGTGTCTGCTACTGAACCATTTAAGCCTAAAACTTTTAGGTTCTCATGGCAACCTAAGTCATCACACTGCACATACTGTATATAAAGCACATATTTAGAGGCTTAACTAGTAAACTCAAAATGTGACATATGTGCAATGTGGGCGACAACATTATTCTGGGAACTTTAACTTTAAAATCTTCCAACTTTTATTTTGCAGCCCCAAAGATGATATAATAGTCAACTATGCAGAAGGTACAAGCTCAAGGAAGAAGAGATACAAAGAACATAAATAGAAGCAGAGATGAAAGACAAGAAAATCCAGGCTATCAGAAAAAGTTTCTGAACACAGCTCTCCCCCACTGTGAATCAACTTGTAAATGGAGGCTTAAAAAAACAAGATTGCTAATGAGCACATATATCAAGATAGCATTTGGAATACTCTTCAACAAGGGCCCAGTCAAAAGAGTAAGACCACAGATCAGACCATTTGGTAAATGTGGCACTGACTGCAAGGCAGTCTGAAGAGGTTGATGTTCTTTTTTTTTTTTTTCTTTCTAGGAGCTCATGGAATATAGCTGTTTAGAATCAAGAAGCAATATCAGAGCCAAAAGGATGGCTGTGGGTCATGGGAGTTGGGGAGGAGGGAAGCAGACTTTAAGAAAAAAGGTTTGTTTATCCATGTGCCTATTGATGAATACTTGGGTTGTTTCCAGATTTTGGCTACTACAAATACAGCTAATATGTTTGCATACAAAAATTTGTCTGGACATATAACTTCATTTTTTTAAATATATTTTATTGATTTTTTACAGAGAGGAAGGGAGAGGAATAGAGAGTTAGAAACATCGATGAGAGAGAAACATTGATCAGCTGCCTCCTGCACACTCCCCACTGGGGATGCGCCCGAAACCAAGGTACATGCCCTTGACTGAAATCGAACCTGGGACCCTTCAGTTCGCAGGCCGACGCTCTATCCACTGAGCCAAATCAGTTAGGGCTACCTTCATTTATCTTGGATTAATATCTGGGTATGGAATGGCCAGACTGTGTAGTAAGTACATGTTTAACTTTTTTAAAAATATATATTTTTATTGATTTCAGATAGGAAGGGAGGAGAGAGACAGAAACATCAACAATGAGATATAATCAGTGATCAACTGCTGCCGGAAGCCGGTCCATTCTTGCTGCTTGACACAGTCGCTGCAGGAATGAAACATCTGCACAGCATATGTTTCAAGGGACCTGGCGTATATAGCATACTGTTCTTAATATGTTTGCTCCCCTTAGTGCTATGTGTTTTAACCAAGGTCACCTCTCCGAGAAAGGTTGTTTCCCCAGGTAGGGATTTTTCCCTGAAGTTAGGGAGGGGATAAAACCCCTTAACTAAGTGCCAGGCGGGTAGTTAATCACTTTAACTACAAACAATCATGCTTAAGCTACATAATCTTTACTCCCTGGAATGGAGATAAGAAACGCCTTAACCTTTGCAATAGAAATTGACAGGATTAAAATCAACTGGTATAAATACAGACGTAACAAGACAATAAACATCAGAACTTCGCTGGAGATCCTGACCAGAACTTGGCTGGAGATCCTGGACAGAACTTGGTTGGAGATCCTGGCTAGGCTGCTGATCAACTGAACGCTGTCTCCATGTCATTCCTTCTTCGCCGACTCCGTCCACACCTTTGGGGACCCCTGGACCTGCTGGGGTTGGACCCCAGCAAACTGCCTCCTGCACGCCCCCCATTGGGGATCGAGTCCCCAACCCGGGCATGTACCCTTGACTGGGATTGAGTCCAGATCCTTCAGTCCAAAGGCTGACACTATCCACTGAGCCAAACCAGCTAGGGCTATGTTTAACTTTTTAAATAAAATTGTCAAACCACTTACCAATAAAAGAAAGGGGGCGGGGGCAGGGAGACCACTTACCAATAAAAGAAAGGGGGCGGGGGGGGGGGCAGGGAGAGAAAGGACATGACAGTCTGACATCATCCTGTCTCATGCCTCACTAGGGAACAAAATAAAGATGTAACATTCAGTTTCTCATTTACTATATGATCCATGGATGGGATACTTCCATCTGTCTGCCCTTAAGAACTCCATTATGCCCTGACTGGTTTGGCTCAGTGGAAAGAGCGTCAGCCTGCAGACTGAAAGGTCCCAGGTTTGATTCCGTCAAGGGCATGTACCCCCCAGTGGGGGGTGTGCTCAAGGCAGCTGATTGATGTTTCTAACTATCCCTCTCCCTTCCTCTCTGTAAAAAATCAATAAAAATATATTTTTTTTAAAAAAAGAACTCCATTATGATCCAAACATTTCTTCTAAATGACTTGAAGATGCTATGCTATGAATGCTGCTTTAACACCACATTTTCATGCCACTTCTGCTAAGGTTAAATTACTCCTACTTTTCAGTAAAAACAGTAAACAGTTTAGGTAGGGAACACAAATAGTATCTCATCAGGGTGGTTAACCGGTGTGCCTATTTTCCTAAAGCATTCAAAAGTAAGAACTTTTTGCCCTAGCTCAGTGGTCGGTAAAACTCATTAGTCAACAGAGCCAAATATCAACAGTACAATGACTGAAATTTCTTTTGAGAGCCAAATTTTTTAAACTTAAACTATATAGGTAGGTACATTGTTATTAATTTAATTAGGGTACCCCTAAGGCTTAGGAAGAGCCACACTAAAGGGGCCAAAGAGCCGAATGTGGCTCGTGAGCCGCAGTTTGCCTACCACGGCCCTAGCTGGTTTGGCTTAATGGATAGAGCGTCAGCCGGGGGACTGAAGGGTCCCAGGTTTGACCCCAGTCAAGGGCACATGCCCAGGTTGAGGGCTCGATCCTCAGTGGGGGGCATGCAGGAGGCAGCTGATCAATGATTCTCTCTCACCACTGATGTTTCTATCTCCCTCTTCCTCTCCCTTCCTCTCTGGAGTCAATAAAATATATATTTACACACACACACACACACACACACACACACAAGCTAGAGGCCCAGTGCACGAATTCGTGCACCAGTAGGGTCCCTTGGCCTGGCCTGAGGGATCAGGCCGAAACCGACTCTTCAGCATCCCCTGAGCAGTCCCAGATTGTGAGAGGGCACAGGCCAGGCCAAGGGACCCCACCAGTGCATGATCGGGGCCAGGGAGGGACCCGGGAGGTTGGCCAGCCGGGGAGGGACCACATGGGAGGGGCTCCAGGGCATGTCCGGCCCAACTCGCTCAGTCCTAATCAGCTGGACCCCAGCAGCAAGCTAACCTACCAGTCGGAGCGTCTGCCCCCAATGGTCACTGCACGTCATAGCGAGCCATAGCAAGTGGTTGAGCAGCCTTAGCATATCATTAGCATATTACGCTTTGATTGGTTGAACGGCCGACTGGACACTTAGCATATTAGGCTTTTATTACATAGGATATAAAAAAGTAAACACTAAAAAAAAAAGTACGAACTTCTGGAATGAGACAGTGAATTCATATTCACATTACTGATTACTAGTTTACTCATTGGTTGAGCACTGACCTATGAACCAGGGAGTCATGATTCAATTCCCAGTCAGGGTACATGCCCGGGTTCCAAGCTTGATCCCCAGTGTGGGGCGTGCAAGAGGCAGCCAATCAATGATTCTCATCATTGATGTTTCTATCTCCCTCTCCCTCTTCCTTCCTCTCCGAATAAAAATATATTTTAAAAAATTATACTACCACATGAAAGGGAGTGGCTACAAAAATAAATTATTCCATTACTCTTACAAGACTGGGCCTCAATAAGCAAGAAAAGTCCAGGAAGATACTGCAGCATTTGGACTATATGGACTGGTTCTGTCCTAGGATGCCCCAAATAAGTGACTGTCTTCACTGAGGTAGCTTGACTCAAGTTTCCTTGTTTACAAAAGGGTAAGTATGCAGTCATATCTCTTCCTCTCGCCCTCTCCCCATGGTCTGTCTCTACCTCTCCTGCCCACAATCAATGTGAAGTCTTTTTCCCCCCCTTAAATATATTTTTATTGATTTCCGAGAGGAAGGGAGAGGGTGAGAGGGGGGGGGGAGGGAGAGGGAGAGGGAGAGGGAAACATCAATGATGAGAGAGAATCATTGATTGGCTGCCTCCTGCAGGCTCCTCACTGGGAATTGAGCCTGCAACCCAGACATGTGCCCTGATCAGGAATTGAACCGTGATCTTTTGGTTCGTAGGTTGACACTCAACCACTGAACCATGCCGGCTGGGCTCTTTTGATACTCTTTAGCTCACAATCATTTCATCATATTAAGTTCATTATAAGGTACTTTAAGCTGAACATAGCATTCATCATCTCTTTCCTCCCACCGGTTAAAGAACTAGTTTGCTCCAAATATGGCATTGTTTCCTCAAAGTCCTAGGTTAGGTGTAACATAATTCTTTTAATGAATTATCTGTCCTGTCATGACTGACACGCATGACTTAAATGGAGATAAACAGGCTAATGAAAAACACTCGGGTTTGATTTTCAACTGCTCTTTACTAAGGGGAGAAAAACAACGCATATAGCTTTACAGTGGGAAATCCATGTAAAACTGCATTCTCTTTGAACTTAGGCAGTGGGTTTTTAGGTAGCCCAACCTGAGGAAAGGGGGAAGAGGCAGAGGCCGCCTGTCCAGAATATAGAACAGATTCTTTCCTTGGGTAGAAAGTTTCCCTGCACAATCTCTAAGGTCCTTTCCTAACCTCAGAAAATGAGGCTTTATTTATGAAAAGTAAAGCATGGTAAATGCAATGCATGGGTGGGGACAACAGAACAGGTATGCCAGAAAATTAGATGGGCTGGAATCCTGCTTCTGCTTCTATGTGAACCTAAGTATCGCATTTCAGTTCTCTCATTTGCAAAATGAAAAGATTAGAGAAAAATCTCTAAAGATTCCAACATTCTGAGACTATGGCTTCCTTCTATGCCTACCCCAGCCACCACTTTTTCAACTACTGCACCTTACCATAATTAGGCAGCTTTTTAAAGCATCTAATTAATGGAACACAGAATTAAAACCTTAAACTTTCTATTTCTGGCTCACTGCAAATGTACAACAGCATTTTATCAAAAAGTAGTTAATGCCACACAGTTCTTGAGATACTGGCTTTTCTTTGAACCCCAATGACAGTTACACAGTGACAAGTTGTAAGCAAGGAGGCTGTTACCATGGAGACCCACTAGGATTCCTGGGGGTGGATCCAGCAGGCCTTTTCTTCCCCCTCCACCCCTTCTTCTTTTTCATGTCAAAGCATTGTTTTTTATGTTCTGGATCTGGCAAATTCAGAAAGCCTGATCTGCTTTTTCTTCAGCAAGCTTCCTTCAAGAAATATAACCATGTAACATACAGTTCTGAAGAAATAAAACTGTTTTAGTGATTCTCTTGCAAAAGAGCTAAATATATTCAAGTCTTAATCTTTCCTCTCCCTATTCATAAAAACAATTAAATACAAACCCAATGACGTTTCAGTGACCTATATATGCTGCCACTTCTTTCCAAACCATCATATTGCATAAATTATATTATTTAGTATCTTCTCTGTCAAGACTGCCAAGTTCTTCAAAGCAAGTTTCTACTCAGGAAGTTTCAGCTTCCCTATATATATTAGAAGTATAACAGACACACAAAATATAATTATAATAAATCAAAATTATTATAAAATAGATCAAACTGATTAAATGAGAAAAGTATAAGTTTAAATTCCAAGTCTGCTCCAAAGTTATTGTGTGTCCACAAAGGGTCTATAATTCAGGGATATGAACGGCCACTCCCAGCTAAATGTGGGCTACCACTCAGCTCTCCCAAGACACATTCTGTTAGAAGACACCTTAAGAAAACAGATCATTTACAAATCTGATCTGTGCATTTGGTTTGTTCAGAGACGTAAAGCAGTCAGAATTCAAAAGGAAGACTTCATTCTGTTCCAAGAAGCATACAACATTTTTCTAAGTTGTATGCTTCTTGGAACAGAGTGAAGTCTTTCTCTAGGTCTTACTTAGCTCAGAGCAAAGTTACACCAGACAGATGATCATTAATAAATAAAAATAGCACTTGATTTCATAGTAATAATTGAGAACTTCAACTATCCTAGGCCTGATCCACAATAACTTGCAAGCTAGAAAGTACCAGAAACAAAGCTCAAAAAGCGTCCCTGTGCACGTCGGTGTGGCTCAGTGGTTGAGCATTGACCCATGAACTAAGAGATCACTGACCAGTTTGATTCCTGATCAGGGCACATGCCTGTGTTTCTGGTGGGATCCCCAGTAGTGGGCGAGCAGGAGGCAGCCGAGCAATGATGTTTCTCTCATTGATGTTTCTGTCTTTGTATCCCTGTTCCTTCCTCTCTCTAAAAAAATAAAATAAATTTTTAAAAAGTGTCCCTGCACTCATAAGTCTTTCCTTAATCTCAAATTAATAATCATTAAAAAGCCTAAATATAAATGTCACTAAGATAAAATGAGTTGAAAACCAAATTTTATAACCATATTTTAAAACAGAAATCAAGAATTCACAAGCCCAAAGGGGAAAAAATGATCTAAGGAGATAGGATATGCCATCAACTAAAGGTAAGCAACAGGCATCAAGATATTCCATAGCAATATTGTATCGGGTTTTTATACATTTATTCACCTAAGCTTTCTTCCTGTAGCAGGTCCAAAAGGGTCATTTTTAAATAGTTTCCCAATCCCATTGCCACAATCTATAACACAAATTAGATCAGTAAAGAAGTTTGCAGGCTTTTTAAATTGCACTTGTAAATGTATCCAGAGGCTATTAGACAGAAACAGCATATATTAAAACCAATAAATACATAATAAACATGCCCAGCTGGAATGGCTCAGTTGGTTAGAGGGTCGCCCTGTGCACTGAAAGGTTTCGGGTTGATTTCCTGGTCAGGGCACACACATAGGTTGCCGGTTCAATCCCTGTCAAAGCACCTACAGAAGGCAGCCAATGGACGTTTGTTTCCTTGTTTGTTTCCCTCCTTCCTGCCTTTTCTTCTTCCTCTTCCTCTTCCTCTTCCTCCTCCTCCTCCTCCTCCTTCTCTTTCTCTTTCTCTTTCTCTCTCCTCTCACCTTCCTCCCTCCCACTCTCTTTAAGAAAAAATCAATGGGAAAAAAACCCTCCAATGAGGATTAACCCAAAAAGGCCTCCTCTCTCTCTAAGAATGTCCTTATGATATCTTTCATGATTATTTCCCATACATTTGAAAGGAGAAGAGTGAAGGAGAAGCCCAGAGGACATTTTTGCCACACTAGTTTAATATCAGAGTCTAAAAACAAAAAAAAGAGAGACTCAGGTGACAGGACATGAGAGAAGGCAAACCCCTGGATGCTTTATTCATTTTTACTACTGGTTTACAATTTCCTTGATTTTATTTTTAAATGCATGTCTTGGCCAGAAAAGTAAGAGAGCACAGACTGCCAGCAATATCAGATTCTCCTTTTCTTATTCTCTGGGGCTACAGAAAACAGAGCCAGAATCAGGGTTGTCTAAGAGCCTTCTGATTTTGTTCAAGCAATATACAATATGAGGTTTCAAGATCACAGAACTATACAAAGGCTTTTATAGCACAAATCTTAGCCAACTTAATGTCTTTCAGTGGAAAGCTGCTTACTTTTTTCTTCCACCCAGAAAACTCCTTGGAGCTTTAAAGTACTTTATCTTCAAAAAGCAATAATTTGAACAAACAAGAAATTCACAGAATTTCAATTTTAATGTTTTCTTCCTATTCCTAGTCCTTATTACTAATCTATCTCAAAACATAAAAGTGCCATTAGATCAAATATGGACTATTCAACATATATTTATTTAGTATCGACTTTATGCAAAGCCCCGATACAAGTAAGCACTGAGGACTGTAAAACTTCTATTCACAGCATTCAGTTTAATACTATGTACATACTACATGAAGGCATAACATTGTTTAGGTACACATTTACAACCACTTGGCCTCCAGTGTCAAGTAATGTCTTCCAGCTTTTTCTACCCTGCAATACTATTCCTTCTTGGTTGTATACAAATCCACATTTCAAAGCTGGCTCCTGTCGTTTTTTAATTCCTGCTCATTAATTAATATTACAGGGAAATTGTACATTTTTCTGGAATAAAGTCTTTCAACTTAAACTAAATGATCACAGGAAGAAAAATCAAATTAGAAGCATTAAATTGTCTTTCTCAGAGTTTCCCTCCCTTCTTCATTAACATTTCTCAAAGAAAAAAACTCCACTGTGATGCTCCTATTACAGATCATTTGTGAAGTTACTGAGCAGAGACCAGACAGACTCCATCAACTGGGCACACAGCCACTCACCATTACCCTTTGTTTAAAGTCTCAACTGCCATTCAACCCACATCATTGTATTCCACTCAAGTCCATTAACCTTTTTTAAAAGAGAAAACAAACAGGACACTAAATGTGTTACTTCCCTAGAAAAGAAAGAGACCTAATTCATGTGCCTCACAAAAATTCTTTTTAAAAAAAATATATTTTTATTGATTTCAGAGAGGAAGAGGGAGAGAGAGAAACATCAGTGATGGGAGAGAATCATCTATTGGCAGCCTCCTGCACGCCACACACTGGGGATCGAGCCTGCAACCCACCCATGTGACCAGGAATGGAACCGCGACCAACCTCCTGGCTCAGAGGTCGACCCTCAACCACTGAGCCACACCTGCTGGGCCTCAAAAAATTCTTTAAAAATAATGGCTCACTTTAAGTTTCCTATTTGAGCCGAAACCGGTTTGGCTCAGTGGATAGAGCGTCGGCCTGCGGACTGAAAGGTCCCAGGTTCGATTCCGGTCAAGGGCATGTACCTGGGTTGCGGGCACATCCCCAGTAGATGTGCAGGAGGCAGCTGGTCGATGTTTCTCTCTCATCGATGTTTCTAACTCTCTATCTCTCTCTCCCTTCCTCTCTGTAAAAAATCAATAAAATATATTTAAAAAAAAAAAGTTTCCTATTTGAAAAAGCAGGATTATTTTATTATATGTCTAAAAGTAGTTATAAAAAAATAATCTTTAAAACTTGTTAAAAAAAAACAAAAACACCTTCAATGTTGATCCGGCAAAGCACCAGAGAGAAGCACTCTACACCAAAAGTAACATAAAATTAATATTCTCTAAATAAAACTTTAAAAACAGCCCTGGCCCGTGTGTTTCAGTTGCTTGGATGTTATCCCATGCACCAAAATGTTGCCAATTCAATTCCTGGGCAGGGCACATGCCCGGGTTGTGGGCTTGATTGCCCACAGAGGGTGTGCAGGAGACAACCCATCAATGTTTCTCTCTCTCCCTCTCCATTCCCCTCTCTCTAAACAAAAAAACAAACAAACAAACAATAGTTAAGTATGAAGGAGAAAAAAATCACCCATGTCCCAATGCCCAGAGGAAATGTTGGTGTTTATCCTTCTAGCTTGTGAAATAAAGTTTTTAGGAGAATTAAAGATTTCCTTAGCAGAAAAAAATGTTAAATCAACATGGAGTTTTTAATGGATATAAAGCATCCTTGGAAAATTTTACAGGTCTGGAACTCAAAGAAGTATAAAATAAACAAATAGGCCCAGCCAGAGTGGCTCAGTTGGTTGAGCGTCATCCCGTGCACCAAAAGGGATCGATTCCAGGTCAGGGCTTATTTACCTGGGTTTAGGGTTTGATCCCCAGTCAGGGAGCATATGGAAGGCAACCGGTTGAATATCAGTATCTCTCTCCCTCTCTCCCTCCCTCTAAGCATGTCCTCAGGTGAGGATTAAAAATATAAAAATAAAAATATTAGTAAATATATGCTCATGGCCTCCATAGCATAACAGAGAACAAAAAGATAACAACGAAACAATTCTGTAAGGAAATCCCTACTTTAAAAAGATTCTAATAGCCAATTTCATGGCAAGGGTAAAGTTACAATTATAAAGATCTCATCAAGAAAACTGTCTTTAGCAAACTACAAAGCTCAGATAAGGATTTTTGGTACAAGACAGTTTACAAAGCCAATAGCCAAACTGATTAACTCTTTCCTCTACACTACAAACTTTATTTCTCCCTCCCTCCCTAAAATTAGTTACCTACTTAAGGAAGAGACCCAGGTGTCCCTATTACAAATCCAATAATATATTCATCTGTATTTTCAGTTTTCTACCAATAGACTCTCATGAAGTAGACAGTGAAAATGAATCTAGGAAACCACATTACCCAAGGATTCCACAGGGAACAATAAGCTAAAAGGTTCTATGGGAAGGATGCCTTGTGCAGCAAAACACTTCAAATGCACAAATTGGACATTAGGAAACAATGTCTCATCCCTTAAGCCACAAAAGACACAGGAAAATTCAAAAACAAAATACACCCAAAAAGGGAAAAACAAAAGGAACCCTGAGTTAGTAGCTACTTTTTATGTATGGTACAACTAGGCATTTTAACTGTCATTTTATTTGAACTGCATTACTGACCCATGCGATAAGTAATATAGCCATTTTCTACACATGAAAAAAAGGAAACAGCATTATCAACACCACACCAGGCACTGTTCAGTGCCCAGCATAAGTTATCTCAATTAACTCTCACATTATCATTTCAGGTTGGTATCTCTATTTTACAGACAGGAAAACAGGCCCAGAAATGTTAAGGTCACACACAGTAATGGTACCAATTTTTAAGCCCACTGACTTGAGCTATCACATCTATCCCTCCCAGGCTACTTATAAACCCCATCCAAGTCACATCATTCTTTGAAACCACAAGTTTTTATTTTAAGGACTCAAAAATCAAATAATCAACTCTCAATTATGGAAAAGACTACTTCTCCAGGTTTTTTCCAAAAATTGTTTCTATTTTACTTGCTGTGTGCCATAGCACCTCTAGGAAGTTGTGTGCATGTAAAATACAGGATTATATTAATATCAATCAACTTCAGAATTTGTTAGAAGTTCTATTGGGAAAGGCTACACAGAAAGTTAATTCTTGGTTCAAATTATATTTCCTGAAATACTTGAACTTCCATGATACATTCAATGTCTAACTATTATCAAAAATAATCAAGACTCAAAGAATAGTTTTGAACAAAAGAATGATTCATGTTGTTTGAGGAAAATGTATGCATATCCTCCCTGACACTAAAAGTCTCATGTGTGAGGGCTGTAATACTTCATGGGACAATAGGGTTGACTGAATAAAATTTCTAGTTATCCCATGCCCCAAGAATTAATATTGAATTGCATTTATTACTGGAGAAGAGGAACATAAGGTGGGAGGCAAGGTCCAAAAAGCAAAGAGAGGAAAAGCAGACAATCAAGCAGACAAAAAACAGTTATGAACCTCCAAAAAATACGTACAGGCTCATCTTAATAAGAAAGCTTTTCATATAAGAGAATACTCTGAATAACTTTGTTCCTACTGAAACAAACTGGGAGACCTAAGACTACATTTAACATACTCTTGCTCTGGAAGTATTAGTTAACCAAACTTGACCATTAAATGTCAGGTTTTTAAACTTATCTGTACACAATGTGAAATACCTAGAGATCAGTCCACTCTGACAAAAAACACTCATCTATATATATAAAAGCCTAAGTGATCAGAACGACCAGTCGCTATGATGCGCACTGACCACCAGGGGGCAGAGCCAACCTCCCCCAGCCAGCCAACCTCCCACGGTCCCTCCCCCCGGCCGTCAGCCCCTGGCCGTCAGGCCGATTGGCCTGCCACCCGCAGTGGCGGGGGAAACCGCGTGGTGGCGCAGCACCGATGGCGGCGTCCATTCCTTCCACACCCCCTTTCCTAGGGGGGTCCAAGGGCCAACCTCCTATGCCCCGTCCCTCCCCCCAGCCAGCAGGCCCCAATTGGCCTGGCCCCGATCGCCAGCCAGGCCTAGGGACCCCACCCGTATTGAGTTTCATGCACCAGGCCTCTAGTATATTATGAAGCAAAGGCAGAAACTTCAACCTGCCTATTTTTCTCTTCATGTGATACTTTTTCTGTACACAACCCATATTTTGAATATGCTGCACATTCAAAGATTAGAAATTAAGATTAAATTAGAAGTGGTGCTATTATTTGTGATTTGGTTTATTGTTATGTACTTATATGCACCCTGATATATTTGATTTTTCTAGAGATTTGAGCTTGGTGGTGGACATACCTGTGTGACAATCCACAGGAAGAGCATGAATTCTAATCAATTCAGCAGCCTTTGTAGAACTCCAAGAGAGGAAGAACTATCAAGAGACATCACTGTACACAATGACCTCAAGAAGCAGAGAATTCAGCCACAAAAAGGAATGAAGTCCTGATGCATACATGCTACAACATGGATGAAATGAGTGAAACTATTGCTAAGTGAAATAAGTCAGATACAAAAGGACAATATTGTAGGGTTCTAGTTACATGAAATACCTAGAAGAGGCAAATTCATACAGACAGTAAGTAGACTAGAGCAGCGGGGGTCCCTGAGGTCCGAAGGTTGGCCACCACTGGACTAGAGTTTACCAGGGGCTAGGAGGAAGGGAAAATGGGGTGTTTATTGCTTAATGGTTACAAAGTTTCTGTTTGGAGTGAAAAAAGATGGTGGTGGTGACTGCACATGAATGTACTTGACCTAAACCTAAAAATCTAAAATTATAAAACTCCTGGAAAAAAACAGGGGGAAAGCTTCATGGTTTTGGACTTGGCAATGATTTTTCGGGTATAAAACCAAAAGGACAAGCAACAAAATAAAAAACAGACAAATGAGAGGACATCAAACTTTAAAAAAAACACACCTGGTTTTTAAAAAAATATTTATTTTAATTGATTTCAGAGAAGAAGGGAAAAGGAGAGATAGAAACATCACTGATGACAGAGAATTACTGATGGGCTGTCTCCTGCACATCCCCCACTGGGGATTGAGCCCACCACCAGAATCAAACCGTGACCTCCTGGTTCATAGGTCAACGGTCAACCACTGAGCCACATCGGCTGGGCAATATTAAGTTTTTAAAGGACACAATCAACAAAGTGAAAAGTCAGCGTACAGCATGGAAGAAAGTATGTTCAAATCATATATTTAATAAGGGATTAATATTGAGAATATATAAAAAAACTTTACTTCAACAACAACAAAATCAAACAATGTGATTTAAAAATGGGCAAAGAACTTAAAGGCATTGGCCAACAAGCATAATGTCCAACATCATTAATCAGAAAAATGCATACCAAAACCACAATGAAGCCCAGTTGGTGTGGCTCAGTGGCTGAGCATTGACCTATGAACCAAGAGGTCACCAGTTCTCAGAGCACATGTCCAGGTTGCAGGCTTGATCCCCAGTAGGGGGTGTACAGGAGGCAGCCAATCATTGTTTCTCTCATCCATGTTTCTATCTATCCTTTTCCCTTCCTCTTTCTCTAAAAATCAATAAAAACATTTTTTTAAATTACTCTCAAAACCACAATGAGATATCACCCCCATCAGGTTAGCTACACTTTTTTTAAAAAGTTTTAAAAACAGGGTAGCTCAGTTGGTTAGAGTGTCATCCCAATATGACAAGGTTACAGGTTTGGTCCAAGATCAGGGCACATACAGCAATCAACCTGTCAGTCCATGAATGAGTGGAACAAATCGATGTCTCTGTTTCTCTCTCCCCCTTCCTCTCTCTAAATAAACAAATAATTAATTTTTAGAAAACCACATACACACAAAACAAATATTGGCAAGGATGTGAAAATATTGGAGCCCTTGTGCTACTGGTGGGATTGTAAACTTTCAGATTAGCAAGACAGAAATTCTGTAGATATTTCCCAACAATGTGAATGAACTTAATGTCACAAACTAACTATACACTAAAAAAATAGTTAAGATGGCCCTGGCCGATGTGGCTCAGTTGGTTGGTGACATCTGATGTACTGAGGGTTTGCGGGTTCAATTCCAGATCAGAGCATATGCTTGGGTGGTGGGCTCGATCCCTGGTGGGGAGTGTGCAGAGGGCAGATAATCAATGTGTCACTCTCACACTGATGTTTCTCTTTCTCTCTCCCCCTCTCCCTTTCTCTCTCTAAAAATCAATTAAAAATCTTTTTAAAAAAATAGTTAGCAATGAACAAAATAAACTGACAAAATAGAACCAGAGACATTGAAGAATGCATGCAACAGACTGTCGTATTTCAGAGGGGGAGGGGGTGAGAGAAGAGATTAACCAAAGAACTTATATGCATATGTGCATAACCCATGGACACTGATAATAGTTTGGTGAAGGCCTGGAGAGGGGGCAGGAGTAGGGTGGAGAGGGTGAATG
>NW_005362439.1:3736931-3740201 GCF_000412655.1 Myotis brandtii
ATACTTTCAAAAATAAAGACAGCCTGGCCAGTGTGGCTCAGTGGTTGAGCATCCACCAGGAACCAGGAGGTCACGGTTCGATTTCTGGTCAGGGCACATGTCCAGGTTGTGGGCTCGATCCCCAGTAGGGAGCATGCAGGAGGCAGCCATCAATGATTCTCATCATTCATGTTTCTATCTCTCTCTCCCTCTCTCCTTTCCTATCTGAAATAAAAAATAAATTTAAATAAATATAAAATTTTATAAAACAAGGGTGATAAAGTTTATATTATGTGATTTTATCACATAAAAATGTAAATATAAAAATTGGTTAAAATGGCAAATTTTGTTGTATATGTCAATTATAAAATAATTTACTATATCAAGAAACCACTGAATTATATGCTATGTGAATTATATTTCAATAAAGCTGTTAAAAAAAAAGGGGGGGCAGAAGAAATAGCAATTTGTTGAGAGTATCCAAAGCTTTGAGCATAGAGGAGCCTAACGCTCCTACTTCTTCCAAATTTATCCTGGCCTCCAGGTGACAACTCTTCTCTTTCCCTTTCCAAAGCACTTTCTTATTAGGTCTAGCCTCACAGTCAAAGTAAGTTAAAGAAGCTGCAGTAGCATTCACAGGTAGGGGCATGGGATTCAGGATTCACACTCCATTTAGCAGCAGAGCCCAAATCTTTATTTATTTTAAATCATACTGTAGACATACAATAAATGTTAGGCATGTGCCCTTCCTCTCCTCCTCTTCCAGGTCAGTAAGTATTAAAAGAGCAACTTCTCTGCTCCTATACTGGGATATCCACTGACCTACCTCACATGTGCTGGAGCTGTTAAATACAGAACACTATTTAAAATGTGGTTGTTAAATCATGCCTATCACCTATTATTAAATCTTAAAAACACAACACAAAGTTGTTACTAGGATAAGCTTCTTTTGGTAAAATAAACATTTCTATAGCATATAAAAAGGATGATAAGATAAAGACTGAATATCAATAATTACCTCTGAATGAGCCTCTGAGAGGTGGGACTAGGGTGAGTTTCTGCCTTTTTGGCTTACCTGTATTTTTTTTTAATATATTTTATTGATTTTTGCAGAGAGGAAGGGAGAGGAATAGAGAGTTAGAAACACTGATGAGAGAGAAACATCGATCAGCTGCCTCCTGCACACCCCCTACTAGGGATGTGCCTGCAACCAAGGTACATGCCCTTGACTGGAATCGAACCTGGGACCCTTCAGTCCGCAGGACAACGCTCTATCCACTGAGCCAAACCGGTTAGGGCGGCTTACCTGTATTTTTATGACTCTGTAACTTCTGTAATAATAAACAGAAATTTTATAAAAACAAATCAGCTAACTCAAAAATTCACTGTCTGCCTATTACACCGCAGGCACTTTCACATGCTAACGCACTGAAGCTGGATTAGCACCATGTGTGAGGTAGACACATTTTCTCCATTTTGCAAATGAGAATAAACAGGCTCAGAACAATTACTTGATCAAGGATGTGTAGCTAATAACTGACAGAGCAAGGATTACAATCCAGGCCTCCTAACTTCAAGCTCAGGGCCCTTTCCATTCCATCATATTTTAAAGGGCAATTTGCATGACACTGTTTTTTAAAAATCTGATGAGACTGTTTTAAGAAGACTTGCTATGTAACCTTGGGCAAAGTCATTTAACCTCTGGAGGCCTTGGTTTCTCATCTAAAAATTGAAGAGTTGATGAACAGGAATAGATCCAGAGACAAATGGCAGGAGAGTGGGGGGTTAGAGAGCAACCAAAGGACTTGTATGCATGCGTATTAGCATAACCAATGGACACAGACACTGGGGCAGTGGGAGCTTGCCCCGATAGGAATGGCTGGGGGGGAGGGGGGGGCGGATATGTAAAACTTTAGACAAAAAAAAAAAAAGTGAAGAGGTTGGAAAATATGTATTCTACCTCTAAGAGCCCCACCTGCTAATGGATTTTAAGTCCAGTCACTGAGAGATAGTATCTAAAGAAAATCCCCATAGGCAAGAATGAATGAATGGTTGGCCCAGCTGGTTGAGTGTAGACCTATGAGGTCACGATTGGACTCAGGGTCAGGGCACATGCCCAGGTTGTGGGCTCCATTCCCAGTAGGGGCATGCAGGAGGCAGCTGATGAATGATTCTCTCATCATTGATGTTTCTACCTCTCCCTCTCCCTTTCTCTCTGAAGCCAATAAAAAAACTTTTTTTAGAGAGTGGAAGGGAGGAGAGAAACATCCATGTGTGAGAGAGAGAGATATCGACTGGTTGCCTCCTGCACACGCCCCAACCAGGGCCTGGGAATGAGCCTGCAACCGAGGTACATGCCCTTGACCAGAATCAAACCCTGGATCCTTCAGTCCGCAGGCAGAGGCTCTATCCACTGAGCCAAACCAGCCAGGAAGACCCACAGTCATTTTTAATGGAAACAGGTGGCATGCATACACTGTCAAGAGGAAATATGGAACCCATGGGGGAACCATAACCTTCCTGGTTAAAGCAACAGCTGAAAGCTCCAGATTCCATCCTGGCTAACTCACGATCAGAAACCACATACTGCCAAGTTAGGAGAACATAAAAACGGACGTGGAGGGTGTGGGGTGGCCAAAGCAATCGTTGCTGCAAGCTATGGTAACTGTGTGACTTTCCACGCGGGCTCATGGAAAGGCAGAAGAAACAGCCATTTGCTGGGAGCACCCAAAGCCTTGAGCAGAGAGGGGCCTGGTGCTATAGAGCAAAAAGCGCCCTGGGCGACCCGAAGCGGAGAAACACACCTTCCTCCGCCCCGAGAATTTCAGAGGAGACTGAAGCGCGCAGAGAACTCTGGGAGACGCCACCCTCGTAACGAGCCCACCCAACAACACTTGTGGGAAAGGTGAAAGAATGCGATAAAAAGCCTGCCTGTCCCAGGGCATCAGAGAGCGGAAAAGGCCTTTAGGAGGTGAAGTTCCTGTAAAGGGGTCGCTGGGCAGCCGCACCCTCCTTCCTACCCTGCGGACACGGCGGCACCCCCCGCTCCCGGAGACCGTTCCACGGCCCTGCCTCGAGGGCCAGCAAAGTACAGCGTTCACGCTGCGGGCGAGAGAGAGATTCCATTTTGCTCCGACAGGCTCCGACCCGCTAGGAGGACGAGCGCGGACCGACGGAGAGCTCCTTAGAGCCGGTGCCATCGTCTCGGAGAATTCAAACGACATCCAGCCCCGAGGACCGCAGCCGGGACACCGCCGGCTTCCCACCCAAAGCCGGGCGCTCCGCGCTCGG
>NW_005362439.1:3741062-3747611 GCF_000412655.1 Myotis brandtii
GTGGAAAAGCAGCTGCGCCGAAGCCCCGCGCCGCGGGGAGCCCTCAGGTTGGGGAGCTGCGGGGGCGCATCCCTTTGTCTCCGAGCTCTGCTGGAGGGAAAGGTGGGGAGACCCCGGCCTGGGAGTCTGAGGATGTCGGCTCTGCGCGCGGCACCCACAGGAGCTCTGGAGGACCTGCTGGGCCAGGACCCCTGCTCGGCACTGACTATGAGCGTAATAAAATACGGGGTGAATGAATGAATGAGTTGAATGGAAGGGTGTGCTCGGCCAGCCTTGGGCACGTGACACACCCTCATTTCTGCCCTCGCGGACGAGCAACAGGGTCCCTGCCTTCTTCCTAATCTACCGAGATGTGGAATGTGCATGTATTGCAAGCTTTCAGAATTAGGAGAATGCTTTCTAGCGGGATGATACGCTGTCTGAACCCACAACTTGGCCCAAATCCCTGCAGCGCCAGGAAGCTCATAAGGGTTCTATTAAGAAACCACAGATGGCCCAGCCCTAAACTTCTTTCCCTAGAAAAACATCTCTAAACCACCCAGGTTAGGACATGAAAGTTCTCCTTCAGAGTGACTCAGGAATACCAGGATCTAGGTGGAATGCAAACAGTACAATAGTTTTGTGGGATTTTTTGTTTTTAAAGCTAACGTCATTTATTCCGCAGGTTCTACACCTTGTGGGACAGTGAAATACAGAAAGACAAATAAAACTTAGCTCCGAGACCTTTTGGCACCAGCAACATGCAAATAACTCATGGGTTTGCAAATGATTTTTCTGTAACATCATCTGGCTCACCAAAGCAAATAATTCTTATACCCACAAATACTGATTATACCCTACCTTACCACAAAAAAACAAGTGGACTCCCAAGCAGAAGCCTCAAGGGTTTCCCCATGTGTTGGAAGCACCACTTTTCCCCTTAGGAGGGGGAAAAAAAAAACTAACACAGTTTTTCTGGTATCATACAGATCAGAATAATTAGCCTCATTTATTATATACTAGAGGCCCGGTGCATGAAATTCGTGCACTGGAGGGGGGGGGTCCTCAGCCTGGCCTGCACCCTCTTGCAGTCTGGAACCCCTCACTCCTTACCACCCTCCTGCAGAGGAGGTGGAAGAGGCTCCCACCACGGCTGCTGCGCTCACCAGCCGTGAGCCCGGCTTCTGGCTGAGCTGCGCTCCCAGGGGACCACCAGGGGACAGCTCCTGCATTGAGCGTCTGCCCCCTGGTGGTCAGTGCGCATCATGGCAACTGGTCGTTCTGCCGTTTGGTCAATTTGCATATTAGGGTTTTATTAGTTTACCATTTTATATACATTTATTATATCAATATATGATCATAGTAATAGTTTTATGTGTAATTTGCTGAAAACATCCAAAAATTAAAACCATTATAGCTTGTAGAATGTTGTCACATACATTCCCACAATTAATGTCACCATGAAATGTCTGAATTTTTTTAAGAGTACATTTATTAAAGCTGGGGATAGGGAAACAAGGAAGGGCTCAGGATAGCAGAAGTATCAAGAGAGAGCCTAGGCAGGGCTGCTGTCAGCTCACTGAAAAGTCAGAAAAAGGGGGCCTTAGAGACAAGTTCAGGGGGTTAGCCCGAGACAGGCTGCTGCTGTCCACTGTTCCCGCATTGCAAGTCCTATGGGGACCCTTAGAGTTTAGAACAGAAAAGTCCTAAGATACACGCCTGAGAGGGAGAGTGCTAAATGTCTGAATTTTAAATGGATTCTTGGACTTTTTTGAAGTTGGTGCTGTGAACATCACGCTGCATCACTTCTGGAGGCCAATGAGGTCAGGTTGTCCTGCTTCTATCCATATGGAGATTAATTAATTAGTTCAGGTGGCCTTAGCCTGATCCCTCCATGGGAGTTTCCTATCAGCTTTTCATCTCATGCTTTTATCCACTGATGACCATTGACTGAATCCGTTTGTTTGTTTCTTAATATATATTTTATTGATTTTTTTACAGACAGGAAGGAGAGGGATAGAGAGTTAGAAACATCGATGAGAGAGAAACATCCATCAGCTGCCTCCTGCACATCCCCTACTAGGGATGTGCCCGCAACCAAGGTACATGCCCCTGACCAGAATCGAACCTGGGACCTTTAAGTCCGCAGGCCGATGCTCTATCCACTGAGCCAAACCGGTTAGGGCTGAATCCGTTTTTTCACCAGGGATTGCAAAATGCTGAGTTTCTAATTCTATCATTCTTTCCACAATTATTAGCTGGAATGCAAAATACTGAGTTTCTAATTTTATTATTTCTTCCCCATTTATTAACAGGTAGTTTGCTATAGAGAAGAACCTTCCCTCACCAACCAGAGATATTTGGTTATTCCAAAATACAGTGCACACAGGAAAGGCAAGAGAAGAGAGGGCAGCAACCCTCCCTGGTGTTCACTGATGTATCCCAAGTGTTGGAATATTGTCTGGAATATACAGGTCACTCAATAAAAAATTGTAAGTTTAATTGAAAGCCGCATATTGGAATAATGTGCAACTCTTTGAAAATGATAAATTAAATAGGTATCTATACCAGCGGTTCTCAACCTGTGGGTCGAGACCCCTTTGGGGGTCGAACGACCCTTTCACAGGGGTCGCCTAAGACCATCGGAAAACACATATATAATTACATATTGTTTTTGTGATTAATCACTATGCTTTAATTATGTTCAATTTGTAACAATGAAAATACATCCTGCATATCAGATATTTACATTACGATTCATAACAGTAGCAAAATTACAGTTATGAAGTAGCAACGAAAATAATTTTCTGGTTGGGGGTCACCACAACATGAGGAACTGTATTAAAGGGTCGCGGCTTTAGGAAGGTTGAGAACCACTGATCTATACTGACATGGCATAATACTTATATTGTTGAGTGAAAAAAAGGTAACAGAACAGTAAATAATAGGATGAGTCAACTTTTATAAAAAATTTATATTTTAAATGTATCAAAAATAGGATGGATTAATGGGTAAATGTGATAAAAGAAACAATTAAATGTTAATTGTAGCATTTAGGTAGCAGTTATATGGGTTTTCCCTGTTCAATTTATTCAGTTTTCCTGTATTTAATTTATTTTATTATGAAAATGTTCATAACAAAATGATGGTAAAATACATATGCATAAAAATCTGTATTTTGAAAACAGGGTTTTGGGGTAAGAATGGAACTTTTTAGGTTATGTACTTTATTTAAAGCAAAAATTGTAAATGATTCTTTGACACAGTAACTCCACATTTAGGAACCTATCCTACTATAGTAATTCTAAATGTAGGACATACAGAAATAATATATAAAAAAAATATATAATATATAGAAAAGGGGGTGGGGGAGAAGTAGGCGAGGGTAAAGAGGGAATAAATGATGATGGAAGGAAACTTGACTTGGGGTGGTAAACACACAATACAATATACAGATGATGTATTAAAGAATTGTACACCTAAAACCTATATACCTTTTTAACCAGTCACCACAATAAATTCAATAAAAAAATTTTCATGCTGGAAATGTCTGGAAACAAAAATTTTGAAATAGCCTAGATATCGAATAATAGAATAATTACTTTATTGTATAACAATTGGGTTCATTTTAAATGATAAAGACAATGTAATAACATGGAAAGTGCTTATAGTACATCATTTAGTGAAAAAAAATCATGACAAATTTTTTATCAACATGATTTACAATGATTTTTTAAAAAAATATTTTTATTGATTTCAGAGAGGAGAGGGAGAGAGAGATAGAAACATCAATGATGACAAAAAAAATCATTGGATTGAACCCACAACCCAGCATGTGCCCTTGACTGGAAATGAAACCGGGACCCTTCAGTCCACAGGCTGACGCTCTATCCCCTGAGCCAAACCAGCTAGGGTTACAATGATTTTTTTAAAAAAATGGTACACATAGACTACATAATGATACCATATGACTCAATAATTGCAGTTAGGTATATATCCAAGAGAAATAAAAACATGTACACACACACACACACACAAAACTTGTATATGAATGTTAACAGCAATATTATTCAAAAAGTGGAAATAACCCAAATTATTATCAACTGATAAATAATTTGGTATATCTACACAATGAAATATAAAAAGAAATACATTATGATACATGCTACAATATGGAGGAAACTTGAAGCATTATGCTAAGTAAAAGAAGCCATATTGTGTAATTCCATTTATTTGAAATGTTCAGAACAGGCAAATCTATAGAAACAGAAAATAAATTAGTGGTTACCTGGGGCTGTTGGGTTGGGGGGAAGTGGAGAGTGAGTACTAATGGGTATGGGGTTTCTTTGAGGGATGATAAAAATGTTCTAAAATTGTTTGTGGTGATGATTGCACAACACTGTGAATACACTAAAACCATTGACCTGTACACCTGTGCAACAAAGGGTTGCCAGTTCAATTCCCAGTCTGGGCACATACCTGGGTTTGCAGGTATTCCCCATTGGGGCATATACAGAAAGCAACCTCCTCTCTCTCCCCTTCTCTCTTTAAGCATGTCCTTGGGTAAGGATTAAGAAAACAAAAAGGCCCTGCCAGTGTGCTCAGTGGTTGAGCGTCGGCCCATGAACCTGAAGGTCATGGTTTGATTCCCAGTCAGGGCACATGCCTGGGTTGTAGGCTTGATCCCCAGTAAGGGACATGCAGGAGGCAGCCGATTGATGTTTCTCTCTCATAGATGTTTCTATTTCTCTATTCCTCTCCCTTCCTCTCTGTAAAATCAATTCACAAATATATATTTTAAAGATTTTTTTTGTGAGTTTATTTGAGCCAAACTGTCAACAATTGCTGGGAAGCAGTACCTCAAGGAATTGAGATAATGCTCCAGAGAATGGCGGTTTTCCTCTATTTTTATACATTGCAATTAAAGGAGGGACGTAGTGGGTTACATGAAATCCATTGGGGATAGACTAGAGAGGTGGGGGAAACCTCTGGGATCGGATAAAAAGTGAAATGATAGACAGGTACTTAGGTGGGTGCAGGAACAATTAACATGATAACAATGAAGGAATTTGTGATATCTGTCCTGGTGCCCAGCCCATTTGGTTGTGCCTCAGGGGGTCCTGAAAAAGGGAAATTACAAGTTACTCAGATATTTCAAGGGTATGTTATTATAGATTCGAAAAGACAGATAGGCTCAGTTAAAGTAAAGGTTGACGTTGTCAGTGAAGATATGGCCTAGGACGTTAGCTACCCACCATAAGTGCTTTAGTTAAAGTTTAATTTCAGACCATCCTTGTGGTTACTTTAGGTCTCTGAGTTTGCAAGACTGCCATGCAGGCCTTCCCTGAGCTTGTCAGGTCAGCATGTGGCCCCTTTCGTCTACACATCCCCCTTTTGGTCGTAAATCAATCTAAAGGATGCATTGATGACCAACCTTTTGGTTGGATAATGGAGTTCCACGGTGCTAAGAAGGCTCATTCTTAGGATGGCTCACTGTCAGCATTTGTCTTGCTGAGCATGGTAGAGGACTGGGGATGGGGCAAGACCATAACCTTAGATGGCATTAAGCTCAGATTAATATTATTTTTTTTAAAAAGGGCAGGTAAATGGGAGGCAGTCAGATCCTATACGATTTGCTAAAAAGTATTCTGGATCATTTCTAATTTTTGAGCCAGCATGATCCCAGTCTTTTTTGCTGTTTGTCAAGTTTTGTTTTTCTGCATCTAGTATAACATTTACATACCAGGAACAAAAGTAACAGGTAATAAATCAGTAACACTGATTAGGAACAGAAAATGTCTACCATTAGACTAGGAAGGATCTGAAGGGACACTTCTGGGCAGTTAATTTCATCCATTCCTATATTTAGAAAATATTCATCTAAAATAGTCATCTAGATTATATCTATATATAATTCTACCAGGAAAATTATTAGGGAGGTGTTCTTGGAGAGGTTTGTCCAAGGTAGGAAAATATTTTTTAAAAAAATAAAAAATGGGTGAATTGTATGGCATGTGAATTATATCTCAATAACGTTATTGTAAAATTTTTAAATGGTATAAATAAAAAATAAAATTGGAGAAAAAAATTAATGTACTGTGTTTGTGGTGGTAGGATTACAGATGATGAAAGTAAATTCTACTTTCCTGTATTTTCCAGTTGTTAGGGCATTATTTTTACAAGAAGAAAATAAACCTGTTTTATTTATTTACTTATTTTGATGGTATAGCAAAGGTGGAGATTTATTGAAGAGCAAGTACAGACTCCCACGTGGGGAGGGGGCAAGAGTCCCCAGAAACCTGTTTTAAAGGCACCAGATGCATATCCCAGACAACTACTTACCACCCTTACATCTTTGTAGGTTGTGGGTATGATACTTAAGCGCATCTTATTTTTCTTAATGGCCTATTAATGCATTTTCACAATACATTAGAGATCTGACATTTTTTCCAGAATATGCATGTGGGTCAGGAGGAGGGAGCCATGACTTCAGGCAGATGGGGTGGGGTGGGGGGGATGGGAAAGGCCTGATCAGCCCAGGTTCCCGGGGAGCCGTCACGCCCTCCCTCT
>NW_005362439.1:3748570-3769255 GCF_000412655.1 Myotis brandtii
TGTCCCGGCCTGTTGGCCCCTTCAGAGGAGGGCCCGGTACTCTAAGCTTAAATGGCTGCGACTGGAGGTAGAAACTCATTGTGAAACAAAAACTGTTGGTGAAAGGCGTTTGAAAGTAGAGTTGACAGAGTCCGGTTACCCCTTTGTGCACAAATGTATTTTTAATTTCGGTAATTAAGAATCAGTAAGCAGCCCTGACCGGTTTGGCTCAGTGGACAGAGCGTCGGCCTGCGGACTGAAGGGTCCCGGCTTCGATTCCGGTCAAGGGCATGTACCTTGGTTGGGGGCACATCCCCAGTAGGGAGTGTGCAGGAGGCAGCTGATCGATGTTTCTCTCTCATCGATGTTTCTAACTCTATCCCTCTCCCTTCCTCTCTGTAAAAAAATCAATAAAATACATATTTTTTTAAAAATCAGTAACCAAATTTGAAAGGCAACTTTTCTTTGGCTTGCTGATCTCATTCATTCGACACTTACTGATCTCATTCATTACACACTTACTGAGCACTAAGTATGGGGGAGGCACTGCCCTAGGCATTCAAGACGAAGGCCCCATAAACTTGGAGAAGAAAAGCCACCCCCACCCCCAGAGTAAATTTATCATAAAACCCATTGAAAAACTGCATCGGGTTAATTTGGCTCTGACTTGAGGGTATTTTTATTGAGATGTGAGAGATGTGGTGGAGTTACAAAGTACTGTCATAAGGAAGTTTGGGCCTAAAACATAATCTTCATTAAGTGTGAGTGCCTGTCTGTGGGACTCTCCACGAGGTGATCAGGCATTGTCCTCTGTTGTGTTTGACCTCTACTAGCACGATACAGCTATCTTCCTTGTTTACTAGCATGGCCTGATGAAGATGCCGTAATTTCAACCTGTAGGTTTCTTGAAACCTGAAAGACATTTGTGACTCACATTTAAAATATATTGATTAGTGATGGCATGCATTTTTAAGGAATGGGTAACGGTTCCTTCCATTTCCCAAAGTACTTTGCCATAAAGCTTCAGAAGCTATTAGCCAGAATGGTAAATGTTCCTAGGTGTGGTCAGCCCTGTGGAGCAAGAGGAATCATAGAAAGGGCGTGGTTGCTGGCTGTGAGGTATTGACATTCGTACTAAGTAGCTATATTATCCCACTAGCCTAGAAAAAAGAAATCTCGCCCTAGCCGGTTTGGCTCAGTGGATAGAGCGTCGGCCTGCGGACTGAAGGGTCCCAGGTTCGATTCCGGTCAAGGGCATGTACCTTGGTTGCGGGCACATCCCCAGGAGGGGGTATGCAAGAGGCAGCTGATCGATGTTTCTCTCTCATCGATGTTTCTAACTCTCTATTCCTCTCCCTTCCTCTCTGTAAAAAATCAATAAAATATATTTTTAAAAAAAAGAAAAGAAAAAAGAAATCTCCAAAGCAGTGGGCCTCACATTGTAATATGATCTACCAGGCTCCTTAAAATATCATATTCCTAGGTACAAGCCCCAGAGAGTCTAACTCAGGAACTTCAGCTTGGGTTCCAGGATCTGAATATTTACCAACCACTGCAGGAGTTTCTGGTGTAATTCTCTATCATAAAACCCTAATATGCAAATGAACTGAACGGCAGAACAACTGGTCGCTATGAGGCACACTGACCACCAGGGAGCAGCTCCTACAGGGGGAGCGCTGCTCAGCCAGAAGCCAGGCTCTCCTGCCTAGGCAGTCCGATATCCCCCAAGGGGTCCTGGATTGCAGATTGCGAGAGGGCGCAGGACTGGCTGAGGAGACCCCCTCCCCCACCTCCCACCCCCAGTGCATGAATGTCGTGCACCGGGCCTCTAGTTGTAGCATAAGCTACACACTGCAAAGACGTTTGCTAATTTCATGAGCTTTATTGACCTTCATTCAGAGTTCTAAAGTCTCTGGTTCTAGCTAAGAGATTAACAAGAGTATCTGAAGGCTCAGTTTGCCAGAGGCCTTTTTTCTATTTCTGAGTCTTCTTCTTCACTTGATCTTAGCCAAAAGGCCGAGAAGCGATGAGAGTCTTCTTCTTTAAGTGTTAACATTGCAGTAGCAAAGGTATGTGCATTGTTTTAATTTAAAAATAACTTTATTTTGTTTTTTAGTATATACTTTTGATTTCAGAGAGGAAGGGAGAGGGAGAGAGATAGACACATCAAAGATGAGAGAGAATCATTGATTGGGTGCCTCCTGCATGCCTTCCACTGAGGATCAAGCCTCCAGCCTGGGCACCTGCCCTGACTTGGAATCAAATCATGACCTCCTGGTTCAGGGGTCGATGTTCAACCACTGAGCCACACTGGCTGGGAACTAACTCTACTTTCTACCACATACCCTCTCAAGAAAAAAGTGGTAATAGAAAGCTCTCAAAATACAGTAGCTCAACCCGGCAGCTAGGTCATTGCATAGGGACCAAGATTATGCAAAGAGACAGTTTCACAACTTTTGTAGATGAATTTTATATAGTTAACTAGAGGCCCGTTGCACGAAGAGATTCGTGCAATAGGCCTTCCCTTCTCCTGGCTGCCGGCACCGGTTTTTTTTCCGGCACCTGGGACCCAGGGCCACCCTTAGTCTTTGCTGCTCCGGCCGGAGCCGCCTTCAGTCTTCACTCTTCACTCCTACATATGCAAATTAACCGCCATCTTTTTTTGGGTTAATTTGCATACTCTCCTGATTGGCTGGTGAGCGTAGCAGAGGGACGATCAATTTACATGTTTGTCTATTATTAGGTAAGATGTTTTGCAGTTAAAAATTCAAATACCCAAAGGGCACTTTAAGAACACTTTAAATCTTGGACATAATTCTAACTCACCAGCATAGTTATTGTTTGGTAAAGACCAACCATGTAGGTCAGTCATTGCAAAAATACTTCTGGCCCTGGCTGGTGTGGTTCAGTTGGTTGAGTGCCATCCTATGCACCTAAAGGTCCCCAGTTTGATTCCTGGTCAGAACATATACCCAGACTTGAGGCTCCATCCCTTGTAGGGGTGTAGTCATGTGTTCGGGAGACCGTTGATTGATGTTTCTCTCACATTGATGTTTCTCTCTTGCCCTCGCTAAAAATATCAATAAGAACATATTAAAAAAAATTTTTTTTCTGGATAAAAGCAATACACAAAATATTTCTGTAAGAGTTTCTTGTTAGCCCTAACTGGTTTGGCTCAGTGGATAGAGCATCGGCCTGCGGACTCAAGGGTCCCAGGTTCGATTCTGGTCAAGGGCATGTACCTTGGTTGCGGGCACATCCCCAGTGGGGGGTGTGCAGGAGGCAGCTGATCGATGTTTCTCTCTCATCAATGTTTCTAACTCTCTATCCCTCTCCCTTCCTCTCTGTAAAAAATCAATAAAATATATTTTTTTAAAAAAAGAGTTTGTTAGAAAACAGTAAACAGTATATTCACAGTGTAGTAAATCCTGAAGCTTCCTTGTTGCTTTGCTACCTCTTGGGAGCCCATCTTCATGTGACTAACATTTGGCTTTTTTCATCCTTTTATGCTGGTGGACCTGGTCCCAGGAGTGGAGGAAAGTAGGAGTTGAGCAGCTGCGACTCAGCACAATAGACATGATTGGAATCCCAACCTTGACTAACCTCCAGAAAGGAGTTCAGTTTGCTCTCAAGTACCAGTCCCTGGGCCAGAGTGTCTACGTGCATTGTAAGGCTGGGCGCTCCCGAAGTGCCACTATGGTGGCAGCGTATCTGATTCAGGTAGGAGAGGTCTTTCTGGGTGGGTCCCCTTTACAGCAGATTTCCAGAACTTCAGTAGCATAGTCTACAGAGGGGTCTTGCTGGAAGGAGCCATGTCCCCCGTTTCAGACTGTTGGGAGGTAGAAAGTACCTAAGCTTGTCAATAGGCTGACCTGTGGCTGTGCCAGCTGCCAGCTATGTGACCTTATGCAAAAGTGGCTTCTCTCTCCGATGCTGTTTCCTTAAACTAAATGTGTTACTGAGTTTGAATGAGAAAGTATGTCAAACACTGACTTACAGCAGACACTCAATAAATGGAATTGCAAAGGATATTAACACCAGCTGAAGATGAGAAACACTTGTTAAAAATAGCATGTCTAGTACTGTAAATAGTGCTGATCACTTATGGCTCTGTAGTACTCAGATTTCTTCAAGTGTTTCAGAGTAGAGTTTTGGACATTAGTTTCTAGAAACAGGATCCAATGGAATTCCTCCTATCAATTTGTTATGATCAGCAGGTGGGACACTTACTAGTAAAAATATTTAGAAGCAAATACTCTTATCATTCCATTGTATGCCCCCTGCTTAGCTCATTTTTGTTAGCTGTCTGGCCCCTGCAGAGCATTTACTAAGTCATGTGGATAGTTTAAGGAAAAAGGAAATGTAAAGATAACCACCTGGCCTTGTTTGTGTTACTGTGGATTGGTGAGTACATGATTTAACAATACTAAAGCTTTGGTCATTAGGACTGTTTGCTGAAAACAGGGTCTCAGGAGGATATTTTGGGCCAAGTGAAAATTGAACCGGCAGGCTAGAATCTATATTTTCTTGGTTCTGTTGCGTTCTAAACCAGTAAGTTTGGGACACAAAGATAACCCTACCAGTAAAATTCAAAGTGCTGTTTTTCTAGTTATGGTGACAAGTTACATAAAAACATCTGCTCTTTCCAGGAAACTTGTACCCACTGGTCCAGCTCAGGGAGGACACCTAGTAGGCCTTGGCAGGCTTGGATTTAGGATCTGAGCGCCACACGTTCAACCTTCTTTTGCCAGAGTTTGGCAGAGCAAGAATTAAGTGGACTGACTTGTCCCCCTGGCCTGTAATTTGAGGCTGGTTAACTGAGAGTGCTAAACTGCTCTCCCTTATAATACATGGAACATGGTTTTTAACCCCTCTCCCCCCCAAAATGGAGTTTTTATAAAAATGAAATTCTGGGAGCCCATTAGCACCTGTCATTAGGTCAAGACACCTTACACCGGCTTCTTTCATTTTCCAACCCTGTACTTCAGGTGTACAACTGGAGCCCAGAGGAGGCTGTACGAGCCATCACCAAGATCCGGTCACACATCTTTATCAGACCTGGCCAGTTTGAAATTCTCAAGGAGTTCCACAAGATTACTGCAGAGGCAGCAAAGAAGGAGCTGTATCACCCGTCACAGACATGAAGCATGTGGATTAGAAAGAACTCAAGACAACCCTGCTGGCAATAGAATGCAAACGCTTAACAGGACCAATGGGGCTTAAGCCCAGGCAACATAACGGAAGTGTGCTAAGTAATGGGTCATTTTTCTCCCTTTGTCATGGTTTCGGTTTCCTGAAATAACACTGTTGTATGGCTAGAAAGATTTAGCCTGGCTTTTATTTGCAGGGTATGGGGATGTGGGATAGGGATGAGGATGTCTTATTTTTTTAATAAGGTCAAAGATATCTATCATGCACCTACTGTTGCACCTGGTGATATTTAGCACCATAACTCAAAGACATTTAACACTAGGAAAGAGAAGAAATATCAGCTCTGGCTCTTTGCCACTATCAGAATCTCAATTCACTGGCCCCTCACTTTTGGAGCAGCAATCCTGTGTATAAAAAAGGAAATATGGTATTCAATCGGGATTGTGGCTGACTTAGAAATGTGTGTGCATGTAATTAGTTTCCCTCAGGAAATCACTCCTTCAGAATTCAAAACAGACACACGTATCCCTCTAGAAACTTTATTTGTATGAACAGTTTCTAGCTCTAGACTGGACTTAGAGCTTTTAAAAGAGTAGAGACCTTATATATTTGAGTTTGAAAAATGTTTCTGCTATTAATAAAAATAATCCTTTCTACTGTTTTCTGGCTTATCCCTTAGAGTAAGCCAAAAATCAAACTGAAATATACATTTCCTGACAGATAGATGAGAAAGCAATAGACACAATGTCCAGAATTTTAGAGTTGACTCTTGCTGGTGAAGGACACCTTCAGTTTTGTCCATTCTCCCACCAAAGCCTGAAGGAAAAACTCTTAAAACACCTAATTCTTTGTGAAAAAGTTACCAAATAACTTTGCAGACCATAGAAGAAAGACTGGGCATTTTTCCTTTTGTCTTGGGGTCAGGGTTGCTTATATTTAACACTGATCAGGTAAGGAGGGGAGGCTGTACCTAAGATCCGAGGAGCGCTTGCTCTGAGCAATCGGCGGTGGGCACAGGATCACCAGGGATGGCAGAGAACAGGCTGACCTGCACTCATTCAAGCAGCCAGCTGAGCAGTGGCAGTCTAGAAAGCCCCACAGTGGCTACCCCTATGGATTCAGGGAAGGGCTGAGTGCTGCCTTTTGAACATGTGCCACAAAATAACATAGTACTCTGAGCTGGGATTTTGGAGACTTCCAGTTTGTACGGGTAGGTACTGGAAAAGGGGAGGACAGAAGTCAGCCGCTCTTCCCCCACTGCCTTATGCCAGCACAAACTGCAAATTAGTAAGCAGCACCTTAATGCCTCTGGTGACTGTTATAGTTGAAGTGGCAGGGTCAAGCTTGTAGGTGTTGGCATCCCCCTTCTTATATCGATCCCGAAAAACATAAATGCTCCCATTACAGCTGGCGATCTTCCAGAGGGGTGGGGTCGAGCTCCAGGCCTCAGGAAGGCAAAGCCGGGTAAAGCTGTCTAGCAGGGGATTGTAGCAGACCAGGGAGTCCCCTTCAGCCACGATGAACACCAGATCCTTATGCACCGCGGCATGCATGCGGCCGGCAAAGGGCAGCACATAGGGCTTCATGTAGCACTTGTCTGTCTCTGTGTCAAAGCACTGGATGAGTCGGGAAGGTTTGGTAAAGAAGTCCAGGTCATTCTCCTCCCCCCCCAGTAAGTAGATGATCCCGTTGAGATTGGCTCCAGCGGCCCCTGACACAGCCACCTCTAGCTGTGTTGTCTCTATCCAGATGTTATAATCTACCTGGTAATAGATAACTGCATTGGAGAGGGTATCCTGCAGTGTCTTGCCACCCAGTGAATATATAGCATCTCTCCCGGGCACAGACACCATGGTGTGCTGGAGCCGGTCCCGGGGTAAGGGCGCACACCACTCCCAGTCCACAGTGGCGTTGTTACACTTCCACATGCGCCGTGGGATGGACCCTCCTACCACGTACAAGTCTCCACCATGCTTGCAGGCTGCAGTGATCTGGTGGCACAAACTGTTTTGGCCACGTACACTGATGGAGTCATCTTCAGCACAATGCAAGGACACAGCCAATGAGTGGGTACGAGATGACTCTTTCCCGATGAGATAAATGTGCACATTCTCCCCAATTTCCTATTGGAAAATTTAAAATTATAAGTGATATCTACCGATTCTAGGCTAAGGCTCAGCTTAGACTCAATGCTTTAAGGTCTTAGGCCACACACTTGCATTTTGCTCTAGCCTACTCCCCTCCGGTTTCTGTGTGTCACCCTGACTCTCCTCCAATCACTTTTCAGGCATTTTATGCCGGGGCGGAGAATCTGTTGCACTCATCCTTTCAGCTTCTTAAAACTACCATGAGCTGGTGATTCAGACAAAGGGTGCTTAGGATTGTTAATGCAGTGATGAAAGTAGTTCCATCAAGGAGCTTTGGAGCTCAGAGGCACACATATCCTTCTCCCCCAGCTCCTATCAACTTCAAGCCAGAGACAATCACCATCAAAATGGCCAGCCCAATTGACAGGTGTAATACATGGCTAGTATAGTGTCCCAATCCAAAGAAATCTGCCTTACCTTCAAGCTACTCTTGAGTGACTCTGCAAAAGACTCTCTTTCCTCTTTATTAAAATTGATCCAGGCTTCTATTGCCTCTGTTGGGTTCTGGGAACATGGAACTCCATCTGTTGAGACCCAAAGGAAAGGCATGGTCAATGGCACTCGGACAATCCAAAAGGGAGATCTAGCCCTAACTGGTTTGGCTCAGTGGATAGAGTGTCGGCCTGCGGACTGAAGGGTCCCGGGTTCGATTCTGGTCAGGGGCATGTGCCTTGGTTGGGGGCACATCCCCAGTGGGGGGTGTGCAGGAGGCAGCTGATTGATGTTTCTAACTCTCTATCCCTCTCCCTTCTTCTCTGTAAAAAAAATCAATAAAATATATATTAAAAAAAAACAAAAGGGAGATCTAGAGCCAGGGACTTTAAATATATGAATCACTTTGTTAGACTAATATGTATGTATGTGTACATGTATGAGAAAATCTCAAATTGCCTTTTAATCAAAATGGGTGGTTTGATATACTCCCATTTTCCACAGAAGCAATCTATTGGGCTGCAGAGCTCACACCTAAAGTATGTGTATATCTCACTTGCAGTATCAGGATTGTAACCTAAACTTGGCCAATCACTTAAAATATTTTTAGGGCCCAGCTGGCATGGCTCAGTGGTTGCACGTCAACCTATGAACCAGGATGTCATGGTTTGATTTCCTGTCAGAGCACATGCCCAGGTTGTGGGCTTGATCCCCAGTAGGGGGCGTGCAGGAGGCAGCCAATCAATGATTCTCTCTCATCGATGTTTCTATCTCTCCCTCTCCCTTCCTCTCTAAAATCAATAAAGATATATTTTTAAAAAAATTTTTTTAGGTATCTTGACTTATCCATCATTCATCATAAATTTACTTAGGTAACAGGTACATGCAGAGTGCAGAATAGATAAGAACACCTATGACCCTAGCTGGTTTGGCTCAGTGGATACAGCGTTGGCCTGCGGACTGAAGGGTCCCAGGTTCGATTCCAGTCAAGAGCACATGCCCGGGTTGTGGGCTTGATCCCCAGTAGGGGGCGTGCAGGAGGCAGCCAATCAATGATTCTTATTGATGTTTCTATATCTCTCCCTCTCCCTTCCTCTCTGAAATCAATAAAAATATATTTAAAATAAACAAAAAACAAATAGAAAAAAGAACACCTATGCACAGGGGAGATTAGAGTATACATACAAATACTTCCTTACTACCTTATGCTCCTTTTCTTTTCCTGGAGTCTTCCTCAAAAGGGGACTCTGTCTCTGACAGCAGCTACACTAAATCTCAACTCAATTCCTTTCAGAAGATATCTAAATTCCCACCAATACTGTAAACTAACACCAGGAAGCCTGAGGGTTTCTTTCTCTTGAACTAGAACATGCACTGGGTATGATATGCCCCCTCCCTCAACTTACCGGAGATGATATCGGTGAGTAGGTGGTGGGGCAAGTGGAGAAATTCCTCTGTGTCCTGCAGCTGGGCTAGGTGGGCCTTAGCACAGTGCTTGGCAGCAGTGTAGAGCTCAGGATCACTGTGCCGATCTGCCAGCCACATCACCTGAAGGCAGTTCCCCACCTGCACTGTGCGGGCCAAAAACCGAGAACATTCCTCAAAGAGAGATGTTAGCTGATACATATCTGACACCTCATAAATTTCCTGCAGCTCATCAGCTCTAAGTTTCACAGTCCCATGGTAGATATAATCAACCAGAAGCTGGAAAACAGACTCACTGACATCCTGCAGCACAATCACCCGGTTGTGGGCCTCCTTCAGGTTGGACGTGAACATGGACCGGAAGAAGCAGCTTTGAGCTGAGAGGACCAGCCGGTGGAGCTGAAACTCCCGGCCTTCCACTGAAATGGTGACGTCAGCAAACAGCTCTTCCTCCAGACACAGTTTCATGATGCCCTGAGCCACACGGCCTGAGTGTGACCGATCTTTGAAAGTGTAGTTCACAAAGTAGTTTTCATCCATTAATGCTCCAGGCTCCTCTGGTGATTCCATGGTAGCCAACTTCTCTCTCTGCCCGTTGTCTGCAAAGTAACACCACCCTCAATAACAAGGAATCCACAGCCACAGTCTATGAATCAAATGGTGCAATTCAGAGGGAGAAGGAAAAAGTGATTGTTAACAAAGTGGGCCCAGATTATCCTTAATCCTGACCCCGCCAGTAACATCTCTGATGATCTCCTTCAACTACAGCTGGGTTCATTCTGCAATGGCACCACAAGCCTACTAAAATCAATACAATTTCTTACTATGGGTGTTTCCTTTCCGTGATGTAACAAAAGGCCTGGAATTTTTGGTCAAGGCATGAAAACAAGTGGTTGGAGTAAGCCAATTATCTTAAAAACCTGGCAAAGAGCCTTAAAACCAAATAACTACTGGGTATAAAACTAGAGAGGTTCTGGAGAGTAGAACAAGGCAAAAAACACACCCCAAATCCTTGTGTCCAGGTAGACGCTCTCCCTCCCCCGGCGCTCGCATGAAGTCCAGACCTTCTACTCTGAGGCTTGGCAGGAACATCTGTCAGCCCCACATCTGCTCTTTTCTGAGTTTCTCCCTCGCATTTCTCAGTTCACCCTAATCACTCCCCAAGGCTCCGGAACTCGAGAGAGAGCCAGTCGTCCCAAGCCCAGGGCACAAGGAGGCCCATTGCCACGTGCAGTGTCGCCGCTCCACCTGGAGTCGGCCTGGAAACGGGAAACGGTCGCCGGGGAAACCGTCCTCCGCACGGCCGCCCCCCAGGCCCGCCAGCCCCGTCAAAAGCTTAGCTAAGGAAGCGGGGAAGGGGTGTGGAATGTGGAACCCAGAACCCCGCCCCTTCCCCTCCTCTCACCGTTCCGATTCTTTAGGGTCCTCGCCTTCTTTCCAGATTCTGCCACACCAAGCTAGGGCCACGTTCACCTCACGGTTTTCCCACCAGCTTGCCTTGTTTTCTCACCTGCTTCCCTTCCTATCATTCGGAAGCCCGGATCCCGGAACCTCTGCTTTTGGCCCGGCGTCCGCCCGGAAGAAAATATAAGGCACACTTCCGCTTCCGGTCCGTGTCCTTGTGGCTCCGTGTCCTGTAGGTCTTGCCTTTGCTGCTTGGTCTGCATCTGGGGATCATGGCGGCCGCCGCTAGGGCCTGGTGTCGGGGGCTCGTGGGGGCCGTGGCGCTGCCCAGGGGTGAGCAGGGGATGACGGGATGAGGCTCGGGGCAGGAGGGCGGGCGACCAGCGCAGGGAGCCCCCCAGGCCTCACCTTGCGCTCCTGTGCCTTTTATCTCCCCGTGCAGGGGTTGGACGACCCTCGGCGCTGTTGCTGCCGGTGAGGAGGGAAAGCGCTGCGGCCGACAAGCGCCGTGAGTATGTGCGGCCCGGCCCTTCTCGGGACTGCGGGCGGGGGCTCCTCATTCCCTTCGTCATGTTTGTCCTTGCTCTGGGATGCCCTTCCCTGCGGCCTGGCAAGTCTACCTGTCCTTGGAGAGCTGACTGCTACGATCCTCACTCTGCAGGCCGAATCGGGCCCTCCCTGTGCCCTTAGGTCCCTCTGTTATGTCCATGATTGCCTCCTTGTCCACTTCCGTGATTCTGTTTTTCTGATTAAACTGTCAGCTGTTTGAGAGCAGGAAACATAATATTTGGGCCTTGGAGCCCAATATAGAGCCTGTCGTCATAGTAGCTTACATTGAGTGCTTATTGTGTGCCAGGCACCTGGGAAGTGTTTTTATGAATGGTCTTAAAGTCCTCACAACAATCTCATGAGGTAGATAGTATTTTCAAACTATGAATCAGGCTGGAAACAGTTCAGAGAAATAACTTGCTCAGGGTTACAACACTATTGAGTGACAGAGCAGGCCTGCTTGCTGCCAGAGGCAGAGAACAAATAGCCATTACCCTGCAGTTTATGCCGTTTGGGTGCTCAGTGATTAGGTTGCATGAATGACTGTATAGAGATACGTTATAGACAATGTAAGCCAACTGGGAGTCAGGAGACCTGGCATTTCCCCCTTTTTGGGTCTCAGTTGCTTCATCTATGCACAAAAAAATAAGGTTCAACTGGAGAGTCTGTGAGAGCTCGTAAGCCCTGAACTTCTTCCTTGAGAGCCTGCTATGAGCCAGGTGCTAAGGAGATGCACAGAAGCAAACATTCTGGCTCCCACCCTTATGGAGTCTGGTAAGAGAGCAGAGACATATGTTGCTTTAACAGAAATGCAGGCTTTATGAAAGGAAGAACCATGGAGTAGTTTTGAGAAGAGGCAAACATGCCAGCTTCAATATGAGAGTCTTTGCAGACTGTGTAGGTGGCATTTCCCCTAAGGTTTCATCACTTCCTATTCCCTCCATCCTCACCTTTCTCAAAGTTCTACGGGGAGCCTCTTATAAGCCCAGACTAGATTGGATGCAGGGCTGGTTGCTGTCTTTGCCATTTGTTTGTTAAATATGCCTTCTCCTTTCAGCCACTGTCAGACCACGGAATGATGTGGCCCACAAACAGCTCTCAGCTTTTGGAGAGTATGTGGCTGAAATCCTGCCCAAGTATATCCAACAAGTTCAGGTAATATTCAGTACTGTTGTTTGGCCGGGGTCAAGAAAGAACCATATTCTCAGGTCATGTGGGAGTGGGCAGCCTGGGATCAAAAACCACAGATTCTGCCCAGCCAGTGTGGCTCAGTGGTTGAGCATCAACCCATGAACCAAGAGGTCACTGCTTCAATTCCTGGTCAGGGCATATGCCCGGGTTGCAGGATTGATCCCCAGTAGGGCTGTGCAGGAGGCAAACGATTGATGTTTCTCTCTCATCAATTGTTTCTCTTTAAAATCCTCTCCCTTCCCCTCTCCTCTAGAATCAAGAAAAACATATTTTTTAAAAAGCCCCACAGATTACTCCATCCCAACTCAGGTTTCTTTCTCTGCCTTAAATCAGAGAATACGCTAAAGTTAGTTGCTCCCTTGGTAGCTCTTTATGTCTCTACCTCCTGTTTCATGTCTGCAGGTGTCCTGCTTCAATGAGTTGGAACTCTGTATCCATCCTGATGGAGTCGTTCCAGTGCTGACTTTCCTCAGGGATCACACCAATGCACAATTCAAATCCTTGGCTGACTTGACAGCAGTGGACATCCCAACCCGGCAGAACCGTTTTGAGGTCAGTCAGGAGGTTTGAGAAGGTTTTTGGGGGTAAAGGAAGGAAAGGGAACAGAACACTTTTAGACTAAGAGTTGCCAGTAGGAACCATAGCCTTCTTAGTTTTAGTTGGGTCAGACAGCTTAACAAAACAGTTAAACTAGAGCCTCAGCATCAGGCAGGCCTCGAGTTTAAATCCTGGCTCTGCCATCTATACACTGTGTGAATATTTTGTTTAATCTTTTTTTGACTTTTCATTTTCTTTTGGGCAGAATAAGTATAAAATTGTCCCTAACTCAGGTTGGTTGTGAGGATTAAATGAGATAGTACGGGTAGATTACTAGCACACAAGTTTTCAATATATTTAACTATTGACATTTACTGATAATATACTATTTGCCAGATCCTGGGACAGAGAAATAACACCCAATAACTGCCTTTCCAGGAGTCCCTCAAACTCTAGTCAGGAAGGATACATAAACAGCTTAGTGTAATAACATATGACACATGGTATGTTAAAGATGTGCTATAATAATGAAGGAGGACCACTTAGCCCTGTCTGGAGGCTTCTTTGAAGGGAGAGAGAATGTTTGTGCTGAGTCTTAATGGATGACCAGAAGACTAGAAATTAGTTCAGTGAGGATTGGGATTGGGGGAGATGTGGTTTGGAGACATCCTAGACCAGTGATGGCGAGCCTATGACACGTGTGTCAGAGGTGACATGAACTCATTTTTTTGGTTGATTTTTCTTTGTTAAATGGCATTTAAATATATAAAATAAATATCAAAAATATAAGTCTTTGTTTTACTATGGTTGCAAATATAAAAAAAATTTCTATATGTGACACAGCACCAGAGTTAAGTTAGGGTTTTTCAAAATGCTGACACGCCGAGCTCAAAAGGTTCGCCATCACTGTCCTAGACAAAGGGAATAGCATGAACAAAGACACGTATGCCGACTGCTGAGCAGCTACATGTTAGTGTGGCTTAGGCCTTTGAAAGCAGTTGTAAGTACAGGAGGATCTTGAGGTTTTGAGCTTCAGGATAGAAGGCAGATTTATCTAATTCACCTTGTGTCATCATTGATATTCCCCCTCAGGGACTTCAGCTTGTGGCCATCTTGGTCCTCCATTTCCTTTGTTCTCCCTAGATTGTTTACAACCTGCTGTCTCTGCGCTTCAACTCCCGCATCCGTGTGAAGACCTATACAGATGAGCTGACACCCATTGAGTCCTCCGTCTCTGTGCATAAGGCAGCAAACTGGTATGAGAGGGAGGTGAGTTACTGGGCATGGTGGACCGTGCTTCTGAGCCAGAGTTGCAGAATTGGTTGGAACTACTGTGGGCAGCATAGCCCCTTACCCCCATGTTGGCCATGATGGACTGGTTGCCCGAGGGCCTCTTTTTTCTAGATCTGGGACATGTTTGGAGTCTTCTTTGCTAACCACCCTGACCTAAGAAGGATCCTGACAGACTATGGCTTTGAAGGACATCCTTTCCGGAAAGACTTTCCCCTGTCTGGCTACGTTGAGGTAGGAGCCTTGGAACTGTGATAGCAGCCTCAGGGAAGGACTGGCAGGGGACCTGGGAGATCCTGGGCATGGCAGGAAATATGGTTTGTGGATTGTGGTGGTTTAAGAGCATTGGCTCTGGATTCAAATCCTAGCTCCACTTTTATAATTTGGGGCAAGTTACGAATTTCTCTATGACAGTTTTACTCATCTGTGAATTGGGAACAATAATAGTACTTAACCAATAAGATTTGCAGTGTTCTAAATGATGTATGTGTAATACCTGGTGTACTATAAATGGTCAGTTGATGCTAGCCATTATTGTAGTGATCATTTGAATGATCAGGGCAGCCTTGAGAACACAGAGTCTGTCCCCAAGATCTGAAAGTGGAATGTTATTTTACCCTACCCTGGATCTCTGAGAAGGAAGCTGACAGGGAAGACACTGAATATTCAGCCTTTGAGAATGGCCAGAGGCAGGACCAGTAACATCCTATCTAATAAAGAGAGAATATGCTAATTGGCCATCATGCCATTGCAAAGATGGTGGCACCCATAGCCAATAAGGAGGGAATATGCTAATTGACTGCCCCGCCCTCAAAGATGGCAGCACCCACAGCTACAAGATGGTGGCTCCCAGTCCCCTTAGCCCCACAGGGGCAGCAGGCTCCCAGCAAGGCCGGGCCTACCCCCAGGTGAGCCCGGCCACTCTGCACACCTGCCTCCGGAGTCCCCCAGTCCCCTCAGCCCCCCAGCCGCCCAGGGCCGCCCGAGGCTCAGGCAACCAGGGCCGGCTGAGGCTTGCGCTGCCAGCAGTGGCAGCAGCAGGGGTGTGATGGGGCGTTGCCTTCCCCTGATCGCCTCCCCCTCCTGAGGGCTCCTGGACTGTGAGAGGGGGCAGGCCAGGCTGAGGGAACCCCCCTCCAGGGCATGAATTTTCATGCACCGGGCCTCTAGTGTGATCATAAGGGCCTTATAAAGAAGTTCAGTGCTTTGCTTTACCATCCATGTGCTGCAGGTTGTTTGTCAGCGGGGAGATGCTCTATTGTGTACATTAACACCAGTGATTTTGTAGCAGAGTGACTTAGAAATACCAAGATAGTGGCAATCCAGCCCTTCTCTTTAGTGCTCAAATGCTCCTGTATTTTGCATGGTTCCCTTTCCTTCTCAAGCTACTTCTGGTCAGGATTACTTCCCTCTCTTCTCCCTTTGTTTCACCCCAACTGTCCCCCTAATTTGGACGGCCTCTTAACCCTACAACTTGTTTGTTCTTATCTTATCCAGCTGATCCTCCAATAACAAGAAAAGCCATGCCAAATTGATTGCCTCAATTAAAAAAGCAAATTAGCCCTGGCCAGCATTGCTCAGGGGTTAGTGTCAGCCCATGTATCAAAGGGTCCCAGGTTCGATTTCCAGTCAAGGGCACATACCTGGGTTGCAGATTCAATCCCTGGCCCCAATCAGGGTGTGTATAGGAGGCAACTAATCAATGTGTGTCTCACAGCAATCTTGCTCTCCCTCAATCTCTTTCTCCCTCTCTCTCCCTCTCCCCTACTATTCCTCCCTTCCACTCTCTCTCTAAAAAAAAAAAAAAAATCAATGGAAAAAATATCCGGTGAGGATTAACAACAACCAACAACAACAAATCTTTACACTGAAAACAACAACATATTGCCAAGAGAAATTAAAAAGACCAACATAAGTGCTGGCTGGATAGTTCAGTTGGTTAGAGCATCCTCCCAGTATACTAAGGTTGTAGGTTCAAAACCCAGTCAAGGCATATACAAGAAGCAACCAGTGAATGCACAAATGAGTGGAACAACAAATTGCTATTTTCTTTCTCTAAAAAATTAAAAATAAAATTTTTTCACATCTGAGCCCCCTGAGAGTCTCAAGCTTGAAGCCGGGGACAAGAAACCTGAAGCCAAGTAGCTCAGGTTTTTACTCAGACCAAATAAAAAGACCAACATAAATTGATGGTTATACCATGTTCTTGGATTAAAAGACAAATTGATTGCCTCACATCTTTTATTTTATTTTTTTTATTGCCTCACATCTTGACACCAATAATGCCAAGGCCCCTAGGCCTGAACTTTAGTGCCTGCCAGTTAGGTGTACTCTTTTCAGCCACTGACTTGTTCTCTAATCCTGGGCAAATTCTTATCTTATAAAGTGTGTGGATGGGTGAGCAAATTCAGTTCAGCTGGAAAGAGCTCATAATGGGATGGTGGGCAGGTGAGCCTGACTGGGTGATGGCAGGGCATGAGACAAAGGGCATTTTGGACTATGGTTAGTAAGTAACAGGTGTGGATGGAGACTTGAAACAGGCTGGGACAGGAATCAAGAATAGAGAAGTAAAGGGGCCGGCATGGGGAAGTGGGCTGCTTGCTGTAACAAGGCCTTGCTCCGCGCACAAACCTGCCTTTTTCTTCTGCAGTTACGCTATGATGATGAAGTGAAGCGTGTGGTGGCTGAGCCGGTGGAACTGGCCCAAGAGTTCCGCAAGTTTGACCTGAATAGCCCATGGGAGGCTTTCCCTGCCTATCGCCAGCCCCCTGAGAGTCTCAAGCTTGAAGCCGGGGACAAGAAACCTGAAGCCAAGTAGCTCCAGGGAAGGCATACGGATCCTAGAAAGCGCCTTATCTATAATTGAGTCTGTGTAAATAAAATCCTACTTAGACTTACCATTTCCTGTGTGCTTATCAACATGAAGTTTTTACTCAGGAGAGGGGATATGGCAGGCAGGAGTTTTCCCTGCTGACTACCAAACTGGGAGTCTGTTTTAACGGGACTGAATAGTGCAGTTACAGATGTGGTGACCTGCAGGCCTGGATGTATTTCTGAAGGGTGTTCTGCAGCTGAAATTCAAAGTTCATATAGCACACAGGCCTCAGGGTGGGTGTGGCATGGCCTCTAGCAGGGTCTCAACAACTGCTGGAGAAAGCCCATGTCTGGCAGTAGCTTATGTGTCCAGGGGCCTGGGTGGAACCAGGAAACCACTATCCACCCTCATTCCATCCAAATATCCACAGGGTTCCATGAGCTGCAGCTCCTTTTTGAGTCTTGAACCCTGTAACCTGACAGCCCATCATGCTTGATCTAAGGGAATCTTCCTAGACCAGTGATGGCGAACCTTTTGAGCTCGGCGTGTCAGCATTTTGAAAAACCCTAACTTAACTCTGGTGCCATGTCACATACAGAAATTTTTTGATATTTGCAACCATAGTAAAACAAAGACTTATATTTTTGATATTTATTTTATATATTTAAATGCCATTTAACAAAGAAAAATCAACCAAAAAAATGAGTTCGTGTGTCACTGCTGACACGCATGTCATAGGTTCGCCATCACTGCCCTAGACTCTGGCCTGAGCCAAGAATGTTGTAAACAAGCAGAGGAGGACCCAGGGCTGAGGCAAATGACATTCGGGAGCTGCAGAGCTTCCAGGGGATAGGACTCCCCACCCGAGCTGGTCTGGACTCTGTGTTCAGCCGGTCTGGCTGAGTGCCTGAGGTGGAAGTGCTTGGCTTTGCCTGCCCATGGCACTGTCCAGTCGGTCGGGGATGCATTTGTAGGACTGAGCTTTGCAGCTGATGCTCTTGGCTGCTGAGGGGCTCCCTGGAGGCTGGGCTGGGGACTGGGCGTCCGGAGTTGGGCTCAGCTGCAGGATGTTTTGGGTTTGAGGACAGATAAATAGTAAGGTAGTATTACGGCCTGGGCTCTTCCCTACCTTTTAGGAGGGCCAAGCTCAAGCTGTTTGCTACCCAACACCTTTTTTCTATTAACTAAGAATCCGGCCCATCTGGGTAGCAACAGCCTCCTGCTGCCAACAACCAAGGATTTCACATTTCTACGGGATGGAAAGAGCCCTGGGAAGCCAGAGCCAGCTCCTCCCTGTTTTGCTTTGAAGACTGACACGCAAAGCAGGGAACACTTGAGCAGCCTGCAGTGGAAAGCTGGAGCCATGGTGTGTGGCAAACGGATGCAGGAGCAGAGAGCAGCCAGGGAGAGCAGAACTCGGAGGACGTGGTGGGGCATGGCGGGGAAAATTAAGTTCCTGGCTTGGCTAATGGTAGCCATCTGCCTCCTCCCTGGGTTGACTACAACCCAGCGCCACGAAGGTACCAGGGCTTCAGGGTGGGGTGGATGGGAACCAAGGAAGGCTGCTGGCTAATAGCAGTTATAGTTGGTTCTATCTGAGCCTAGCAGGGCCTCGGGATTGTGGGCTGACGTGTGCTGCAGAGGTTAATGGCGTGGGCCCCTCCCCTAGAACAGGAAAGGTCCAGGTGAAGTGAAGGGAGATAAACGTAGGTGCTGACCCTGGACAGAGTTGTGCCTGGGCTTATTCTGGTTGATGCCTGAAGCAGTTTCCCTTGATCTGCCCTGGGCTTGGAACAATCATTTCAAGGGACGGGTGCACCCTGGGGTGGGATGAAGGAAGCTGTAACAGACATTCTGCCTTGCCTGGTCTCCCTGCCTTGCATACCATCACTACTGAGGAGTAAGGAAGGAGTGGGTTCTTTCCAAAAGGGGTCCTCAATCTTTGAGGAAGGTCACTGTTTTAGGTTACACTGTAAACCAGATGATAGGGAGGGAGGGGGAGTGGGAAGTAAAGTGTCTCGTGACCCGTTGCCCTGGAGCTCTTGGCCAAGGGAATTGCGAAGTTCAAGGAGTTCTGGACATTTGCTGAGGTGCTATCTGGGTTTCGGATGATCTTGGAATAAGACCTATGCCTGGGGTGGTAAATGTCAATGTGTGTATGTGTGTAGGGAGTGTGCGGGTGGGGGGGAATGGAATGGCAATCCTACTCTTGCAGCTAAAACCTCTAGACACTCTTAGAGGCAGCTAAGGGGCACTTCTGGGAAGTTGGGTTGTTTAGGACGGAGCTTGGCAGGGGCCTGACTTCTCTCTGCTGCCCCAGGGCAGCCCATGGACAGCACCAGCGTGGCAAGTGGCCTGCAGGAGCCAGAGGCCCCGGAAGTGATGTTTGAGGTCTTTCCTCCAGCTTGGGACATGGGGGTGGGGGTGAGGGGGCAGTGTCCAGAGGTCCCTAAACTCAGAGTTGGGAAGGGGGATGTCTCAAGCTGGGCTTGCTGGGGGAGGGGGCCACCCAGCATGGGACCTACTGCCTGCTTATGCCCCCCTGGCCCACTCTAGCTCCCTACCCTGCCCCGGAGCTCAGCCCACTCCTTAAACAGCTCCCCTTGCAGCTGCTCTGGGCCAGGCTGGAGCTGGATGTCACGGGGCAGCTGCACATCCAGGACGAGGAACTGGCATCCACACGTCCAGGCCGCCGACTCGGGCTCCTCCTGCAGCACCACGTGCCCAGTGACTTGGAGGGCGCTGAGCAGCGGCTGCAGCAGTTCCAGGACCTGCGGAAGGGGCCTCCTCTTAGCCCCTGGGATTTTGAACATCTGCTCCTCACCGGCCTATCCTGTGTCTACCGGCTCCACAAGGCTTTGGAGGCTGAGGAGAGGGGTCGCTGGGCCCAGGTCTTTGCCCTCCTGGCACAGGAAACACTCTGGGACCTGTGCAAAGGCTTCTGCCCCGAGGGCCAGCCTCCTTCTTTGGGGCCCTGGGCCTCAATCCTTGACCCCTTCCCCTGACCCTCCCCTTTCACCCTAATTCCCACCCCCAAGCCAGACTCATCCTGGGCAGAGGCTTCCATATGGCACCTGGTTCTTCCCACCGTGTTCCGGTTCTTGGGCTTAGGGCTGCACCCTGGACCATGCTTACCTCTCCCCCGTCTTCTTCCCTGGGCCCTGACAGGCAAAGAGGCCAGACTCTGGGTGCCAGGCAGCAGGTGCAAAACTAAAGGCAGGACTTGCAGGCAGTGTGTGTGGTGTGTGGTTGGTGTGTGTGTGGTTGGTGTGTGTGTGTGAGTGGGGTGTGGGGTGTGGTGTGTGTGTGTATGTGGTCTGTGTGGGGTGTGGGGTGCGTGTGGTGTGCGTGTGATGTGTGTGTGGTCTGTGTGGTGTGTGTGTGTGTTGGGGTCAGGACTGAGACGTGTGTTTTAAAAGATGCTGGAAGGGAAGCCACCCCTAAGTCGGGGGTCAGGCCCCGGCCCTCCCTTGGCGTCCTGAGGCCCTGGGCATCCAGGGGACCTTCTGAATGCTCCACACCCCATCTCGGTGCCCCTTGAAGCCCAGCCACTGCTCCGGGCCCTGAACCTCCACGTCCCCACTGGGTGGGGGACAGCCTGGCGTTCTTGGTTTGTCTGTTGGGAGTGAAGGGGAGCGGGTGGAGAAATGCACATACCAGGGCAGGAGGGATGTGCCGGGTCCATCTCAACAAGCCCACGGGGAGCGGTCACAGGAGGGAACGAGGCTGGGAGGGAGCGAGCTGGCGGGGAGCCCCTGACCCCGT
>NW_005362439.1:3773175-3773508 GCF_000412655.1 Myotis brandtii
TCCGAATGCGGGCCGCAGGAGGTGGGCACCCAGGTGCCAGCTGCACCCTTCATCCCCGGGCCGGAGGAGGCCTGCCGGTCGGACTCCACGCTCCCAGAGGAGCGAGGTATGGCCGTCAACCACCCGCGGACCGAGAACGGAAGGCCCGCGGGGAGGAGTCAGACAGGGACTGACCGGAGAGGGACACGCACCGGAGGCCCGCCACGGGTCGGATGTGTCGGATTCAAATTCTCCTCTCACCTTCCCAGGGCCTGATGAAGCGTGCCCTCTGACCCCTGACCCTCCCCACACCCGCCCCCAAAGAGACAAGACAGAGAAAGTCGGGACACAGGC
>NW_005362439.1:3774702-3777482 GCF_000412655.1 Myotis brandtii
GGCCCAGCAGGAGCGGCAGCATGGCGCCTGCAAGGGGGAGCAGAGGGAAGGAGAGGAGGGTTGGGCGGGGGCACCTCCAAATTCCCGGAGCTCTGGACCCGGAGACCGGTTCTCTTCCCAGCCCTGCCCTTGATATGCAACTAGGACTCGGTTTCCCATGCACTTGGGTGAGATCAGTGATTTGCAAACTGCGGCAGTCTCGCCTGGAGAGCTTATTCACACAGGCATGGTTGGTCCTCATCGCCAGAGTTTGCATTTAGTAGGTCTAACGAGGCCTGAGAATTTTCATTTTCCAGCGCATCCCCAGGTAAAGTAGATGCTGCTGGTCCAGGGACCACACTTTGGGAACCATTAGATCAGGCCAGTGATTCTCCAAACTTTTGTTGTTAAAAGCGCCGGAACCCCTTCCTCGGGTGAAAGCTGCATACATAGAACACAGATACAAGCAGAGTGCTCTGTTTGTAGGGGCTTCCCCTGTCCCCTTCCCCTTGGCACCAGGGGTCCTGGGAACACAAGGGGTGGGCAAGGGGTTTCTGAGTGTCCGTCAGCCTCTGCCTGGCTATTCTGTGGTCTCTGGCTTGCCTTTCACTCAGGCATTGGTTTGCTGTACTGATGCCCTCCGTGATGGCTACGGTTTCAGCCCATCTGGGCAGGAAAGGAAATAGCTACTCCCTGCACCCTCCCCTGGTCTCTGACCCACACAAGAGTCAGCTTCCACGCTGGGCTTCTGGATTCCTCAGGGGCCCTTCTTGCACTAAAGGGGCCAGAACAGTTGGGCTTGGAGGCAGGTCCCCCTAGTAATTGAAAGTGACTTCTTCTCTGAGCCTGGGGGCTGGTCACAGGGAAAGGGGAGAGCCAGGAGCTGCTGCTAACAGAGGGAGAGCCACCATTCCAGCAGGCCTCTGACAATATTATGAGGTCAGCAGCTTTGTTCTTCAGTGGTGCAGTGGAGAGGACAGCTAGACCTGGGCTTGGGTCCTGGCTCTACCACTTACGCTGTGAAATCTTAGGCAAGTTCCTTAACTTCTCTGGGCATGGCTTCCTCTGTGTAAAGGGGAGGAACCCTGACTGTGAGAATGTTCTGAGATAACAGGTGTGAACACAGTCTGAACGGCTGTGTCACCCAGGGGTGTAGATGCTTCTGCTCTTGGCTTTGAGAAAAGCAGTCTGATCAAGTTCTTGATGTAAGGGGTTAGGGACTCAGTAACTCCTACTCCTGGGAGCTTGGTGAAGGCACTGCTTAACTCAAAGGAGCCATTCTCCGATGGTGGGGTTCCATCAGCTTCCTAGTAGGCATAGGCTTTGGGAATCGAATACCCAAAGGCCTTGAAGTGGAGACAAAGCAGGACAGAAAATGAGCTGGCAACAGCCTAGCATGGGGGCTTCTGTAGGCAATATCCTGGGAGCGTGTGTCGCTTTACGTCTCTTTGAGACATGGGGACCTGTCAGGTGCAGCTGTACAGATGTGCTTTACACAGCAAGGACATTCACCTTGGGGAGGTGGGCACTGGAACCTAGCCCGCATTACACTTGCCCGAATGTGTGGGGCTGCTGCACCTGGAGAAAAGTATGCCTTTTCCTAATCCTCTTAATAAAGACCCCAAGTCCCCAGCCCAGCTGAACCCTCTCCCTCACTCTACCTTTCCTATTTCCTACAAAGGCCCCCTATGGGTTAGCGCCAAAACCCATGGTGGGGGAGAGGCAGGAGGGAACCCATCGCCATTTGGAGTGGGGAAGACTGCACCTCAGTGCATTCCCCTTTGAAAAATTCTTTGGAAATATCTGGGCACCTGGCAAACCTGGCAGACAAGTGGGTCTAACGACTTGTCTCTCTCACTGTATAGATGAGAAAAGCCGAGACCCAACAAGAGGACATGTTTTGGACCAAGATCCCACATGGAGCACTGAGGCAAGCCTTGAAACAGGGTTTTTGACTCCAAAATCAGTGTGCCCTCCTCTCCACGGCCTTTCCCTCCTAGACACCGCTATTTCCAGACAACCTGTCCTCTGCCTCAGTTTCCCTTTTTGCAAAATTAGGAGGGGAGTCAAGTGGAATGAGCATTGGCATCAGGGGTGAAGAAAGAAAGCAAAACCAAATAAAACCAACCAAACAAGAACTCCCCTGTTCTGCCTTCCGAGGGTGTGGGAGCATCTGAGCTCTTCCTGCCCCTGCTGCTCTCTTAGCTGTCCTGCTACCGGCCCCTGCCCACCCTACCCCCAGCCGGCTGGTGCCCCGTGTGTCCAGGACCCCACCTTCGTTTCACCCACCACTGCCCAGTTCCCAGATGCCTAGGTGCCCTCCTTCCCTGAGCAGGCCAGAGGCGGGAGGGGTCAGGTGGGCATCACAGCTGCAGGGAGGGAAATGGCTGTTCCTAGCTCTGTCCAGGTGGAGCGCAAAATAGTCATCTTTAAAGAGAAAAAACTGGGGCACGGATAAGCGGGCAGACCCGGAGCCCGGGACCCATGGGGGAGGTGCAGCGATGGCAGGCTAAGGGGATCTCAGCCCCGCTCCTCGCCCAGCCCGCTCCCCAAATCCTGCCTCCCTCAAGAGCTCCCCTCCCCACCTACCGTGAAGGCTCCCCGTGCTCCCAGTAAGTCCCCCTTCACAGAAGCCAATGAATCATTTCTCATGGGAAAAAATCCCCCAGAAAGGGGCACCCCAGACCCCCTCCCCTCATATTCTCCCCGCCCCCCAGAGCCTCCTTTATTCATCTTTTCCGAGAGAAAGCCCTTGAGCCTCATGAAAAAGCTCCCAGATCCTCCTTCCAGGGAAGGACCCG
>NW_005362439.1:3777948-3810157 GCF_000412655.1 Myotis brandtii
CACCAGCGCCGAGGAGGCCCCTGTGCAGGCTGCGCGGACTCGGGGCCCTTCCTCCTGCGCGACCTCTCTGGAGCTGGCTTCATTCCTCTGGCTCTAGCGTGCAGGCAGCATTAATCCAAGTGAGCAGAAGGGGAAACTGAGGCCTGCGGCAGCGGCCAAACTGGGAGGGGTGGCCCAGGACAATCTATAGAGTCTATAGTAATAAGACCATCCTCCTCCCTGGTTGGGGGAGAGGGGACTGGAGCAGGACAGAGACCGGACTGGCCTCGGGGCTGCAAGGACAGTGGAAGGTGAGATTTGGCTGGGGCCGATGTCCAGGCTGAGTGGCACTGGGGGAGGGGGTCTGAGGGAAGAGAAGGTAAGTGGGTCAATGTCGCCAGTATAGGAAGGGCTTAAATCGACCTAATTTTTCTTCCTTGCCTCCAAATCTGAAAACAAATGCCCCCGGTTGGTTAGGGCAGGAGGAGGAAGACAGCACCCAGACATCACAGCGTCAGCCTCGGCCCCCTGGGGAGGAGTGAGGAAGGGGCGGACTCCTTGGGGCAGAATTGAATTTTGGCTGGAAAGGCTGCTTTGTCGGTGCCCGAGAGAAGGGAGAGGGTTGAGAGGGACAAGCAAAGGATTTGAAGGGCCTGTGTGCAGAGGGACCCTGACAGCCTGCCTAGCGGGGCCAAGGTAGCAGGATGGGGAGTGGGGGGGCGGCGGCAGGGCTGGGAACAGCTATCTTCCCAGGTCAGCACCCATCAGAGGCCCTTCCCAAGACCCCACTCTGGGCTTTGACCCCATCCCCGGGAGCCCAGGGAGCTGGACTCTCTTAATCAGAGCTGCTGTTCTCTCGAGACCGTGACCGTGACCGCTGTGGAGGCGATGGCTGCCTGGCACTCAGTACACCGAGTGGAAGGCTTTTCAAGAGCCCTGCTCTGAGGTGCCAGCTGCTGGTGCCGTTCCTGACCCAGCTGACTAGGTGGGAGGCCTGGGCTCGGGTCCTGGCCCTCTGTATGTTCCCTCAGAAACTTGGTGATCCGTGAAGCCCTCTGGAGCTTTTCGTATGCTACCCCCCAAAACTTAGTGGTCCCAGTTATTTTAATATGTTAGTCCTCATGACGTCTTCAGGATGTTAGGCGAATGATGAATGACTATGTACCTTAAAGGAATGAGCGGAGGCTGGGCATGAGGGTATTTGGGGGCATAGGGTGAAACACCTGTCTAGCCCTGTCAGATCATGACTGTCTCCTTTACCAGCTTGCAAGGCCTATGGAGAGGGCATGAGGCAAGGGGAGAGTGGGATGAACCTCACAGGAATGTAGCAGATAGACTGGGGAAGGCAGGAAACTGACCTCTGGCAGCCTCAACCCTTCTGAGGGCCATCAGCCATCAGCCCCTCATCCAGGCTGGCCAGGCACCCAAGCGGGCCCCCCCCCCTGATCCAGGCCACCCTTCAGGGCAAACCAGTCGGCCCCCACCTGTGCACCAGGCCTCTATTCTATATAATACAAGGGTAATATGCAAATTGACCCTAACAGCAGAATGACTGGGAATGACTGGGCACTATGACACACACTGACCACCAAGGGGCAGACGCTCAATGCAGAAGCTGTCCCCTGGTGTCAGTGCACTCCCACAGGGGGAGCTCTGCTCAGCCACAAGCCAGGCTAATGGCTGCCAGTACAGTGGTGGTGGTGGGAGCCTCTCCCACCTCCTCAGCAGCCCTAAGGATGTCCGACTGCAGCTTAGGTCTGCTCCCTGCTGGCAAGTGGACATCCCCTGAGGGCTGCTGGGCTGCCAGAGGGATGTCTGACTGCCAGCTTGGGCCCGATCCCCCAGGGAGCGGGCCTAAAGCAGCAGGTGGACATCCTCTGAGGGGTCCCAGACTGCAAGAGGTCATAGGCCGGGCTGAGGACCCCCCCAAGTGCACAAATTTTTGTGCACCAGGCCTCTAGTCTATATATATAAAAGCCTAAGCAACTGTTACAACGGGTTTGACTGGACGCTATGATGCACACTGACTACCAGGGGGCAGACGTGCAATGCAGGAGCTGCCCCCTGGTGGTCAGTGTGCTCCCACAACCAACCTTCCTCATGCAGCCAATCTCCTGTGGTCCCCCCCTCTGGCCAGCCAGCCAATTGGGACTGGGGGAGATGGCCCTGATTGGCCCCAATTGCCGGCCAGGCCGAGGGACCCCATGCATGCACGAAGTCGTGCAGCGGGCCTCTAGTTTCTAAATAATGGTGAGGCCAGCTGGTGTGGCTTAGTGGTTGAGCATTGACCTATGAACCAGGAAGGACGTCATGGTTAGACTCCAGGTCAGGGCACATGCCCGGGTTGTGGGCTTGATCCACAGTAGGGGGCGTGCAGGAGGCAGCCAATCAATGATTCTCTCTCATCATAGATATTTCTATTCTTTTTTTTTTCATCATAGATGTTTCTATCTCTTTCTCCCTCTCCTTTTCTCTCTGAAATCAATAAAAATATTTTAAAAAATAATGGTGAGGACCTGACCTAGTAAGATGGATGACCCAGTCAAAGGTAAGACTCATTCTAAAGGGGTGCAGGTGACATAGTGGGGGTTTGGGAACAGCATGCTCAGTTCAGGAGGGAAGGGTTTTCCAGGGATGATGTGGCAGGTGAGGTGTGTGGCTTAAATGCTGAGCTAAGGAACTCAGTTTATCCTGCAGCAGAGGGGAGGGTGCTCAGAGCTGTGTTGTAAGACCACTCTGGCTGCAGAGTGAAGGACTGTCAGGACAGAAGAGTGGAGAGGAGGGAGATGTGGGAGAAAATACTGTGTTCAGATGGATCTGAACTGCGCAGGGCTAGTAAGATAGGCAAAGGGAAGAGACAGATGGGAGAGAGGCTGAGAAGAGAGATGCAGATTGACAGGGTGCCACATAAAGTCACAATTTTTTCTTTTTACACCAAGCAACCTACATGGTTGCCTTTTCACTAAATTTTTAAAATATATTTTTATTGATTTCGGAGAGGAAGGGAGGATAGAGAGATAGAAACATCAATGATGAGAGAGAATCATTGATTGGCTGCCTCCTGCACACCCCCTACTGGGGATCAAGCCCACATGTGCCCTTGACCAGAATCGCACCTGGGACCCTTCAGTCCACAGGCTGATGCTCTATCCATTTCGCCAAACCAGCAAGGGCACAAACCCACAATTTAATTAGCTTCCTGGTTTGCCAGGGGATTACAGGGGAATTAACAGACCTCAGAGTCTAGGGACGGTGCTGGGAGGTGAAGGGAAGTTAATGAGACAACATGCCCCAGGGAGAAATGAGAGCAGAGGAGTAGTCAGCCAAGCAAAGATGCTGGCAGGAGAAACAGATGTCAGGGTGCCGAGTCTCTGCCTTCCTTGGAGATTTCAGACCTCCAGGGGAGGAAATGGTCAGAGCTCCCAGGTCGGCTCCTGGCCTGATGGGCTGGGTTCCAATTCCCCTGAGTACTGGGAGGGGAAAGCTGGGAGTGGATCAAGGTCCCAACTCTCCCTTGGCCTTTTCCCAGAGGGGAACTGAACACCCCCCCCCCCCCCCCCCTTTTCGATGGGGAGGTTGAGGCCAGGGATGGGAAGTGACCTGCTCATGACCAGATGTGGCAAACTGCATTTTCCAAGGACAGCTGTGGCAGCATCTCTTCCCACTTCTTACACTGTGACCTTAGGAGAATTTCGGTTCAGTCATAAAAGGTGATATTGTGTCTCTTTCTGGAAACTCTCCCACTTGGAACCCAGCCACCACGCTTGAGAAAGCCCAGGCCACCTGGAAAGTATAGATGTTGTGGCCAACAGCCCCAGTCAGGACCAGCTATTTAACTGGCAAGATCCAGTGCAGAATGAAAATGCAGGCCTCTTACTAAAAAATTAAGAATTTAAGTGACAACAGGGCATTAAACCTAAGTGTGGGGCCTGGTGCAGCTGCACAAGTTATACCCCAAGAACTGTCCCTGCTCCCAGCTGAGGTTCCAACATCAATTGCTCACAATACGGGTGAGGAAGCCTTCAATATGGCTCCGGGCACAGCCACTGTCTGATTGCAACTGCACAAGGGACCATGAAGAGGAATCACATAGCTGAACCCAGTGGTCTCCAGACTCGTACTAAGAAAAATCAACTGATGATTTGTAAAAAATTCCTGAGGAAGAACTTTGAACTATAGCATATATTCCAGAAGTCAAAAAAATGATGGATATGTATTTTATTATACAGCTTAAAAGGAAAACAGCGCCCTGACAGTGTGATTCAGTTGGTTGGGTGTCAGTCCATGCACTGAAAGGTTTCTCGTTCAATTCCTGGTCAGGGCACATACCCAAGTTGTGGGCTGGATCCCTGTAGGGAGTGTGCAGGAGGCAGCCAATTGATGGTTCGCTCTCACATTGATGTTTCTCTCTTTCTTTGCCTCTCTAAAAATCTTTTAAAAAAGAAAAACAGGAAAACATGGCAGAAACAAAATAAAAAGACAAACTACAAACTGGAAAACATTTGTAACGCGTATCACAAAATTTCTTTAATATACAAAGAGCTCTAAGAAAGACAATTCAGTAGAAAAATGGGTAAAGGATATAAACAATAAAAAAGTATTAGAATAAGAAAGTTACATTAAGATGCCATTATTTTTTTACCCCTCAGGTTGTCAAAGAGCAATAAAATGTATAACACAATCTGCTGGTAAGGAGGTGGAAAAACTGACACTCATACATTGTTAGTGGTCACAACTGGACAATATCTACCAAATTTAAAATGTGTATACCCTTTCACTCAGTGATTCTACTTCTCAGACAGCTCTTCTTCAGATACATGCCAACACATTTGAAATAAGTTACTCATTCATTGAAGCATTGTTTATAATAGCAGAACACTGGAAATGATCTATAGGTCCAGCAATCGAGGGCCCATTAAATAAATTCCGGCACATATATACAGAATACTGTGCATCCTTTACAAAAGAATGAGGAGTCATTTTGAATAATGATATGAAATAATCTCTAAGATTTACTGATCAGTGAAAAACAAGATGTACAGCATGCTGCCCTTTATGTAAAAAAAGAAAAAGAAAGCATGCATTTGCTTTTATGTGCATAGAATACATCTCAGAGGATCTACTAGAAACTGTTAACAGCAGGTGCCTCTTGGGAAGAGAAATGGTTATGGGGGAGAGACACACTTTTCACTGTTTCACCCTTTTGTACCTAAAATAAAAATGGGTGGGGAGAACCACTATCTTTTTAAGCAGCTGCTCCATTCCTATTGGCTTCTATTCAACCTGAGGCTGGTTGAAAGCCCTCAGCCTTTTCCTGTATGCATCACTGTCAAGCCAAACTTCCTTCCTCCTATGCTTACGCAGCTGGTTAAAAAGAAAAACCTAAATGCAGGTCTTCACACTTTTTTGCGGGGGACAAAGGGAAGCTCAAGAAATGACCAAAGGAGGCCATTTTTATTCTTTACAAAGAAACAATAAATTTGTGAGAAATTGACAAGACAAAAGAAACTAGGTTTGGGTGCTTAATTAGTGAAGAATCTGAGAATTTGAGCTTAGGGTAGTAAATTAGTAAAGAAGTAACAAGGTTTGTTTATACTGTCTTCGGTCACTTAACAACAGGAATACATTCTGAGAAATGTGTCCTTAAGAGATTTTGTCATTGTACAAACATCATAAAATGTTACACAAACCTAGATGGTATGAATGGCTATTGCTAGGCTACAAACCTGTACAGCATGTTACTGTACTGGATACTGTAGGCAACTGTAACACAATGGCATCTGCATTTCACTTCTTTTAAATTCACCCTGTAGGTTTCAGCCACTGTTTCAAGATGCTTTAGAATCTTGATTCAGACAAATATTAGCATTTGCTCTCAGTAAGTGGTGCCATCTGCAGACATGGTGAGTGTGGCAGGCACTGGTAAGTACTGAGCTGACCAAGTGCAGAGCCTGCAGAGCCCCGAAGCATGGAACTTAAGACGTCTCCAGATTTGCATCACCTGGACAACCAACTGGGGGAGAGGTATGAATCCAGCTGATTGTTCGATCTCTGAGATCAGTTTTCCCAGTTGTCTCCTCAATCGGAGGCATTCAATGTCCAACTGGAAACAAGGTACACTATGTTCAAGGACTTTTCCTAGTGGCCTTCCAAATAAATAATAATTAATTGTGGTTGGTATTATTTACTGTGTCTGTTCTTAGTGAAGGTACCGATTATTTTTCTAGGTGTTCTCAAACTCTGTTTAATATTGTATTCTAGAATAAATTTTGGGGGATTTACCTCAAATGTGCCCACCTAGAGTTTCCAGTATCTATTTTTTCCTGTCTTCTGAATATCAGGACATCTGCAGCCATCCTTCACTGTGCTCCCTTTCCTTTTATCAGCTACACTGGCAAGGATTCTCAAATGTTACCTGCAAAGGTATTTCGGCATCTTGGGATTTGCATCTCATTTTTTTTAAATTTTTAAATATATATTTTTATTGATTTCTTACAGAGAGGAAAGGAGAGGGATAGAGAGTTAGAAACATCGATGAGAGAGAAACATCGATCAGCTGCCTCCTGCACACTCCCTACTGGGTATGTGCCTGCAACCAAGGTACATGCCCTTGACTGGAATCGAACCTGGGACCTTTCAGTCCGCAGGCCGACGCTCTATCCATTGAGCCAAACCGGTTAGGGCAGATTTGCATCTCATTTTAAACGGCTAGGTGCCTAGGTTTTTTTCTTCCCATCTCTTTTATTTGGGGTTTCAATTTCCTCTAAACCTTGTATTGCTTTACTCATTCCAGTTCAGAAATGCTTTTCCTCAGGGGACAATGAAGAAATCTGTTTCCAACAAAGGCCAGCCTGACACCTCATCTGAGGGATCCTTTCCTCTGTTTATTCCTTAGTCTGAATATAACCGACATTTTCACTTTCTACATCCTTTCCAAGTCTCAATGTATCAGGGACTCCACGGGTTCAGCTCCATCCCTGCCTTTTAATTTTCGAGCCTGTCAGGTGCTCTCTGCAGAGCCACATTGGTTTCTTTGGCGCTCCCTCTGTCCCAGGTCTTTCTGCTAGTGGGCTGTCCCCATTGCCTATTGTAGAGCTTCCTGTCTCTCCTGTGCCACATCCCCACTTCAAGTCTCTAAGTGTGGGATCCTAATTTTTCTCTGAATTTTTAAAATTAACCCAGCCAGTGTGGCTCAGTGGTTGAGCATCGACCTATGAACCAGGTGGTCAGGGTTCGATTCCCGGCCCGGGTTGCGGGCTCGATCCCCAGTAGGAGGCAGCTGATTGATGACTGTCTCTCATCATTGATATTTCTCTCTCTCTCTCCCCCTCCCTTCCTGTCTCTGAGATCAATAAAAACATATTTAAATAATTTTGTCTTTCAAATTATTTCCTAGGATGTTTTATTCATCCACCCATTCCATGCCCCACATGCCCTCTTTCTTGATTTGACTTTCTCCTGTGGTTCCTGTTATACCCACAGCACCAGGAGGCAATTCTTGCCTATGGTCACAGGAAGGTTGTGGCAGCAGCTCCATGGTAGTTGTTTTTCCCACTGAGAGAGGACCCTGTCCCTGATGCATGTGAAGGATTTGTCGCTCAGCAGGTAGCTGTGGGGACTCTGGTGGCCAGGGCAGAGGCCGTCTGCCAGCCCAGTGCCATCCTGCCCTCAGAGCACGGCTGGGCAGTTGAAGGTGAGCTCCCACAGGGACACAGCTTCCAATCCAAGAGCTCATCTTTCAGTCTCACCAAAGGCTCCATGTCTGCCCCCCCCCGCCCCCCCATGTGCTGCGGTGCAAAGCATGCAAGCTTTGCTGTCAAACACCCAGGTGTGTCTGAATTCTTGCTCTGCCCCTTACTAACAAGTTGTTTTATGAGCCGTGCTGCTCCAGCTCAAAGTATAAGGTTCCAGTGGGGCTGACGCTGGATCCTGACCCCTTCAGCTGGGCCTGAGACTCAGGTCTGGCCAGTCGAGTACGCCAGAGTACTGAATGGCTTGCAGATGGACCTGTGTTTGAGGCCAGAGTCCTCCAGGAGCTTCCCTAAGAGATATTAGCTCGTTCTCTGGAATAACAAGCCCTAAGAAGCCAACACGCCATTTGGCATGTTGCTGCCACATGGAATGAGCCTGCCTGAGGGAAACTAGGCAGAGGTAGGCAGACCCATGGGATGAAGATGGGAGTTCTGATGCCTTTGCTTGAACCAGTGGATTAACCACTGGCCATTTCTGCTACTTGAGCCAATAAATTCTTTTTTTTTTAGGCCAGTTTGTTGGGTTTCTGACCATGCAACCATAATATACAATGTTGACCCTTTTATTGTTATAAAATCACGAGTGCCTGTTCATCAAGTTTCAACTCCTTAAATCTGTTCCCCTATTTTAATGCAGAAAAACAGTAGGACTCAATACATGTGCACAGCATATTAGGAATTCCCCAGGCTTGCAGGCCTCGGTCTGAATCCTGGCTTTGTCATTCACCAGCCTTGGGCAAATCTATCAGTAAAGTAGGGGTGATACTGCTTACCAGTAAATGGCTGTTTTATGGGTTGGAGCTAATGAATATATGGGCAGGACATGTAGTAGGCCACCAACAAATACCCTATTATTAGGTGGCAAGTAGATTTGTTATTTCAATAGCTTTTACTCTGCACAGTTGTCTATACATGATGAATCCATTTAGTTTTCCCACTCTTTCAGGTCACACCTCTTAGCCATCATGGTTTCCAGGTTTATCATGGCCGTAAACAAGGAGAGAGCAGGAATCAAAGACTTTGAGAGAAGATGGAAGATGAAGAGGTGGACAGGAATTTCAAAGCTCAAATGGAGATGGAATTAGCCTTGTTTGACACATTTGCAGAACTTTACACCCACTTTCTATTTATAAATATCTTGCAAGGCTTCAGTGGAACAACTACTGGTGAGGTACAGAGGCGCAGAGCAGCTGAGGTTGTAGAATTGGGACTGTATGGCTTGGGCTCGGGGTGTAAAGATTTAGGACGCTAGGGCAAGAAGTCTTAAGAAATGCGGGTCAGAAATATCTTACCCCTGGCCGGAAGCTTGCACAGGCAGGCAGTTGTAGCTGTCCTCCAGGCCTTGTCATCCGGCAGAGCTCCAGCTTATCTACTGCCTACTGTGCCACGCTGATGGCAGGAAGACAAGATAACAGGCTGCTGCAACAGCTGAGCAGAGATGATCCACCAAGACAGTGGGGATGGAGGGAAGATGACAAATCCAAGAGGCATTTCTGAGAACCTAGCAGCGACTTCTTAGAAGTAGAGGGAAGGGTGGGAGGACTCAGTCATCTCCAGGGTGTTTAGCTTGGGAAACAGGGTGATAATTAAGTGTTTAATAAAGTTTGTGGATGCAATTACCACTGCAGACTTAGGAAGGTTGAGATATAATTCAATTTCAGGGTCCTGAAGGACATCCATTTATTCACAAACATTTACTGAGTCCTATGTGACAGTTACTGTTTTGGGTGCGAATTATTCAAATGAGCTTCAAATACAGCGTTGAAGAGATGCAATTCCACTCTTCAGCCTCCATCACTTCCATGACTTTGCCCACATTATCTGTACTTGTCAGATATCCTCTCCTCTTCTTAGATAACAGCTGTCACATACCAAATTTTTTCTCAGATACTATATTAAATTCAATAATCCAATAAGCCCAGCTGGTGTGGCTCAATAAGTGAGCATTAATCTATGAACCAGGAGGTCATGGCTCGATTCTCAGTCAGGGCACATGCCTGGGTTGTGGGCTCGATCCCCAGTAGGGGCTGTGCAGGAGGCAGCCAATCAATGATTCTCTCATCGATGTTTCTCTTTCCCTTTCTGAAATAAAAATATATTTTAAAAAATACTCCAATAAGATAATTGCTCTCATTTAGAGGTGAGGAGTTTGCCCGAGGTATCACAGCTACTAAGTGAGCTGGAAATGGTTCCCATCTCACCATCCTGCTCCCTAGTATCCTATCCTTCATGAAGTCTTCCCCATGTTCTCCCAATGGGATGTGAGCTTCCCCTCTTGGGAGCCCATGGTGCTTGGTTTCAGCAGCTCCTGGCACATACTGTCTTGTACCATAGTCACCGCAGCGTGTCTCCAGAACTCAGTGTCTGTCCTTTTTCAGTGCACCAGGCTTTGTTCTACATATGGTTCCGTTTAATCCTCCCACCATTCCTCCTTTTTGTACTTATCACACCACATCCCTCCCTCAGGGCACAGTAAGTGCCAGGGAGGACAGGGAGAGATTTACTGCACGCTGTACATTCTCCCCTGACCCTACCACAGGACTTTGCCTTGGCTACACGTTTAATAACGGAGGGCTGCACTTATAAACTCTAAAGTTTAAGTCCCTTGGGGGGAGGAAAGGCATGAAATACCAAATTCCAGTGGGAGGTGAGCAGTATGCAGTGAGGTGTGGCTGTTGTTTCCATTTTCACCTTCTCTTTTCATTTTTAGCCAAAGGACATTCTCCCCAGTCTTTTTGACGCCAGGAGGGCAGGGCCCCAGACTGGATAGAAAGTGAGTAGGTACAATTCTGTTTCTTGTCCTTATTTGACCTTTAGCTCCTCATGCTAGTCTGTCTGGAAACAAGCTGCAATACCAAGTAGATTTTCCGTGGAAATGTGGCATGACCAGAGAACATTCTTCTGGCTGCCTTAGTGAGCAGGAATTGGTGTAGAAAACTTCCTCTTACCCACTGTCATTGTGGAGACTTTGGGAGGGGTGGGGCTTGTTTCAGTATTTGCCCTTCCTCTCAGGAAGCTGGTCTTTTTTTAAATATATTTTATTGATTTTTCACAGAGAGGAAGGGAGAGGGATAGAGAGTTAGAAACATCGATCAGCTGCCTCCTACACACTCCCCACTGGGGATGTGCCCGCAACCAAGGTACATGCCCTTGACCAGACTCGAACCTGGGACCTTTGAGTCCGTAGGCTGATGCTCTATCCACTGAGCCAAACCGGTTAGGGCTGGTGAGTCTTGAATAGCACCTCCAGGTCACGTTTCTTTTTCTCAACCTGTTTTCCTTGACACTCTCTAAAGCCCTGTTCTCCAACCATATTTTGGAGGGTGATAGTGACCTGAATCTATTTGAAAATACTCTTTTTCAGGGCTGTAGTAAGTTGGGTCAACAACTGTGGTTTTAAAATTTGCCTAATTGGTCCCACACTGGAGATCTGGGCCTGGATTGCAGAGGAATGCACTATGAGAGCAAGGCAAAATGGGCTTTCCAAGATTTCAGCTCGTGGCCATGAATCACGGAAGACTAGTACACTGTGTGGGGGCCTCCCCAAGACATCTCTTTAGGCAGCAGACAGACGAGGAAGCTGATTCTTAGGGACAAAGTTTGTTGGAAGGAAAACACTCAGTTGCTTTAGAAATTCAATCAGTCACCTTCAAAAATATTCTGAAAAGAAGGCATTGGTTGGTGGCAGAAGAATCTTTCATTTGCAAATTTCCCCTTAAGACTAAAATCAGAGTGCAAGATTATCTCAAATCTGAAGAGACAATAGGATGTGGGGCCAAATGGGGGTGGGGGTAATGAGATGTCACATGTGACATTCTTAGGTACCCGAAAAATCTCTGCAAAGGAGATAAACACTCATCTTTGTCTATATTTAAAAAACAAAAAACTCCAAGATTAAATTACTATGGCATTTAGAAAGGCAGCCTGAATAAAGCCCCCTAATATACAAGGATGTTCTAGAAAAATCCATCAAAGGAGCTGACACATAGATCACTTTGAAGAAATGTTATCCTCCAAAAGCGGTAGAAATCCAAATAAGGAGGACTGATAGTACTCCTAAAGAGTAAATCCTAATTATACAAGAACTTTGCTTTCCAGCTGCATAAACCATCATAACAGTCTAGGTGGGCCATGGCAATCGTATCTATTCTCAGTTACTTCACCTGTTTATCACTCTGCTGAGGCAAGAACTATGTATTTGCTGATTTAAGACCATTCTGCTCTCTGTCCTAGGGGAGGCCTGTTCTTCAGTTCACTGCTTTCACTAAGAGCTGGGCCTTTTTCTTCAGATGGATGACTTACTTACCATTTGGTTCATTTGGCTGATTTTTTCCCTCAGCCTCCATGAAGCAGTAAATAGACCTTACAATTTGAAACTCGGGTTTGAATGCAGCTTTGAAACCTGCTCTGCAGTTTTGAATGAGTAATTTAATCTGAATCTCATTTTCTTTATTTCCACCAAAGATTATGAGAAAACTTATGCAACAGGCTTGGCAGTTATTACTTCTCAAAGCTCTCTCTTCCTGCTCCCTCACCTTAGACTGACCAACTGCATGTACTGCTGCTCCTTGATCAGCTAGTTTTTTCTATAAAGTCCAGTGTTTTAGGGGGCCTGTCTAAAAGGGCTAAATGTAATTATTTTCACAGAATTTCAAATCAGAGAGAAGTAACGCCCTGCTGGGTAAGCCTTACACTTGGTTTTGGATGTAGTTTCCATTTTGTCAGTTCAGTTTATACTGTAATTACGGGACTTGGGGGAGGGGAGTTTGAAGCAAATACCTTCAAACTAGGATTATGAGTGAGAGACTTCACAAGGAGATTGCACAAGAGCTGATTCTTACTATAGAGGACAAATGTCAATGGGAGAGGGAAAGGAAGACAGTTCTAAAGTAGATCACAACAAAGCCAACGTATGTTCAGGTAACAGTAAGAAGCTGGAATATAGGGTTATGTTTAAAGTTTATTTCATTGTAAGGTTGCTTTTACAACCACCCCAAAAGTTCCAGGAAACCCCTCATTCTTTTCTTCATTTAATCAAGGCTCCAATGACCATCACACTCCCTAGAGGGGGATATTTCCTGGCACTTTTGCTCAGCACTGCCAAAGCAAAGCACTTGCCCAGTGTCACGGGTGCGGTTTACTAGATAACCCTCATCTAACTCTATATTACACATATAATGAGTCAGTTCATTATTTTTACATATGTATCTTAAGAGTACCTTTGAATTTACTAGCCCCTGAATAAAGTTCAGACTTTTTATTCTATGAATAGCCTTTAAACTTAATGAGGAACATAGGAATAGCACCCTTATCGGACCTATTGCTTGGATGTAATCAGATTGCCTAGACTAGTACTTAGAACAATTCCAGGCCTTGGTGAAATATTTTAGCAGCCCAACTTGCACAGGCAAAACCAGAGTCTTGGCGCCCTCTGGTGGTAGAATGGTCCTTACAGTCAGACTCAACTAGGAAGAGGCAGGCGTGTATGAGCACAGAAGCCACAGGATAATAAACATGGCACATTTTCCTAGATCATCTTTACTTGAAGATTTTTTTTGGGGAAAAAGATGGGTAATGCAAAACATTTTTATATTAAAACAAATGCATATAATATTGAATAGAATATAAAATTTACATCACGTTTTGAGACAAAGTAAGAGACATCAAAGACATTTCAAGGTAAGCTACTCATGAGCTTCAGGCTGATTCCTAAACCCTGGGGAAGGAGAGACCTGCATGCTCAGTCGGATATCCTGGGGGCTGCTGCTTTCATAGAGAAATCTGAGAAGCAGCAAATTAAGTGCTTACTCATTTGGCAACATCCTAGTGGGTTACTTAAATAAGTAAAACAACATGCTTTCTCATCTTGGAGCATTTTAACCTGCTTTTAAAAGTCCTGAGTAAATAGAAGCTTTATGCTTGAGTTGAAATTCATTGCCTCCTAAAATGATTTTTTCCCTTCTATAAATGCTGTTAACATGCCTAACTGAGGGTATGACATGCGAGGTGGTCAATATCCTAAGAACCCTGTGGACTGCATCACCTGATATGAAGTTACAAGTACACTTTCCAAGGGTGTCATAAGGAATGAAAAACAAACTACTCACCTTCTGCAACAAAAAGGAAACAAAACAAAAACTGAAGAACAAGAGTATATACAATTAGAACTATGTAATGATGTCATTTAGGGACTGGAAAACACTTAGCTTTTAGAGAAGGGGCTACTGTTGCAGCATTTGCTTTTCATATTTTAAATAACAAGAATTTCTTTGGGGGGAAAAAAGCCAGTATGCTTCTTTTCCAAATCTTGCTTATTCTCTATAATTGTCTTTTTTTTTTTTTCTGTTGACAACAATTTATTACTTTGCAATAACAGACTGAAGGTGTGGATGCTTCATGTAGAGATTTTGTAGGGTGATTTAGCAATGGATTGTCCCTTTTATGAAGTATGAGAGACAGGATTAATAAAAAATGCTTAGAAGCATATAATGGGAGGCAAATTCTGGAGGATACTGCTGCTGCTGAGTTTTTAGGGTGTACTAAAGAAAGGTCATTCATGACCTCCCATACAGTTTGCCTTACTATTCTGAAATTTTACAGTATTTATCTTTCTTCTTGGGACTGTACTCTTCATTTTACAAAGCCTTCAATTAAGACCAAATCACATGACAATAGTTAGGAAAATGCAACTTTTTTTCCCTGTTTAAGTAAAATAAAGAGTCTGGAGCAAAAATGTACAATTTCAGAATAACTAAAGGGGGAATATTAGTGGTAAATTATGCTGTGCTGGGAAAAAGAACAAAAAAAAAGGCAGACACCAAATACCTCCATTTTCCCAAGATTAAATGATTATTAAAAAAGCGTGCCACACTGTATAGAAATCAACATTCTCTCCCATAATTCTGTGCATCTGGGACTATAGAAATGTCACTGTCCCTGTCCCACATCTTCAAATTAACATTCTCAGGTCACAACAATAAGTCTTCCCAAAGGGGACCTTCCGGAAAAACAAGCTATTTCCTCGGCTCATATTTCCCTGGAAAACAAATAAATACAAATAAAATCTAGTGTGAAGGTGAGATCAGCCTGTCCAAATCAGTAGAGATCCTTCTAGACATGTTTCTAGGAGATGTAACTAAGCAGCTAGGACAAAACCAACGATCACTAAGAGTAGCAATTTGTACTTTCTGACTCATGCTAAGCTTTTGTGGAACTAACTCCAATTTTGCCACATAGATAAGGCAAAAAATTTCTTACTTATTTAGACAAAATTCCCAGTTTGGACTCTGGCTCTGACACTTGCTGGCTGGGCTATAAAATGAATCACTACATAGAGAGTGCTGAGAACAGTCCTAACAGTCAGTAAGTGCTAGCTTTTATTCATTTTTAAAAATACATGTCTTTATTGATTTTTAGATAGAGAGGAAGAGAGAGAGAGAGATAAAAACATCAATGATGAGAGAGAATCATTGATCGGCTGCCTCCTGCACGGGGATCTAGCCTGTAAACTGGGCATGTGCCCTGACAGGGAATCGAACTGTGACCTCCTGGTTCAGAGGTCAACACTCAACCACTGAGCCACACTGGCCAGGTGCTTTTATTTATTTTTTAATGGAATGGTCAGGTCTCTAGGAAGTGGTTATACAATCTTATAATTAAATTAGTAATGTGTGAATTTAACTGAGTAGACTGTGAAGTTAGATAGCCTTCACATAGATCCCACTCTCCCAAATATAGGTCGTGTAACCTTGAGTTACATAATTGGTGTTATTTAACTGTTCAAAATCCCAGTTTTTCCCATATGTAAAGTAGGATGATAGAAAATGGTTATTTTGCCCAGCCAGTGTGGCTCACTTAGTTGAGCATCATCCTATGCACCAAGAGGTCACACATTCAATTCCTGGTCAGGACACATGCCTGCATTGTGGGTTCCATCCCCAGTAGAGGGCATGCAGGAGGCAGCAGATCTATGATACTCTCTCATCATTGATGTTTCTCTCTCCCTTTCTCCCTACTTCTCTCTGAAATTAATAAAAATATATTTAAAGGTGGTAAAAAATACATACATATATATATTTAAAAATAAAATTATAATAAAAACATAAAGGAAAAAAAAGGCCCTAGCTGGTTTGGCGCAGTGGATAGAGCATTGGCCTGCGGACTGAAGGGTCTCAGGTTCGATTCTGATAAAGGGCACATGCCTGGGGTTGCGGGCTCGATCCCCAGTGTGGGGTGAGCAGGAGGCAGCCGATCAATGATTCTCTCTCATCATTGATGTTTCTACCTCGATCTCTCCCTCTTCTTTCCTCTCTGAAATCAATAAAAATACATATTTAAAAATAAAAAATAAATAAAAAGAATTCTAGTCTGGATTCAGAAGGGGCTTGTTGTGTATGCACACTGAGCATAAACAACTGCAGTAGCACTGAGCTTTATGAACAAAGGCCTTTCTCATATGTATCACTAGTGCTATAATATAATGAAACAAAGAGTTTCTTCATATATTTTCTTCTACAATCCTATAAAAAGTGCTACCCACTTACCCTGGCTGGTATGGCTAAGTGGGTTGGACCATTATCCTGTGCACTGAAAGGCTTCAGGTTTGATTCCTATTGGGGGCACCTATGTGAGGCAACCAATTGATGTTTCTATCACACATCAGTGTTTCTCTCTCTCCCCTCCTTTCTCTAAACTTAGTGAAAAAAAACATTTTTGGGTAAGGATTGAAAAAAAAAAGTGCTTTCTACTCAAAAACAGCTTTAAACTGATGGCAATTTTAAGTGGTCCTGTGTTAAATTTAGCATACAGCCATCCATTACTTTGGTTCCTAATAAAACTTTGCCTAGAGTGATCAGGAATTTTTGGTTGCAGATGATATATCTCACAGCAATAACAAACAATAAATTGGAGTCAAAACAAAATGATTCACTAACATATTTAGGAGACATAACTAAATGACTAGGACAAAACTGGGACTAAGTCTCTAGCAGTAAGAGATCAGGTCTATCAACATCATTGTGAACAAATAATGACATAAACAACTTCTCATTTCTCCGTTTACTACTACCACACTGTGAGAAAACACTTGAATACATAAGGAGATTCTGAGAAGTTACAAAAAGGTGAAGTGGGGAAAAAAATCTGAAATCAAGGCTATCATTTTCACAACCAGGATAAGCGTTTACCCAGAGCCCATTTGTAATTTGAATGTGATCACTCAAAAGGCATCTGGATCACATCTAGGGATTCCTGCTTCTTCATTACCCCTGCTGATTTCTAAGCAGCACATTTTACTACTATGCCAGATGACATATGGAACACTGTCAAGGGCACAGTGATTGGTAGCTAAAAGGTAAGCTACAAGAATTAACCTGAGATCCCAGAAACATTATTTAAGAAAACAAACAAGAACAAAATAAAGTAAAATATATGGAGGAGGGGGTGTGTGAAGAGGGGAAGAATAGGGGCAAGAGAGGAAGAGAGAATGAGAGAAGTACCTCTTTTTGTAGCATGCTCCAGCAGTCTATCCAAGAAGTATATATTGGGGAGTAAGGAGGGCACCCACCAGCAAGCCTGAAATAGAAATAAAGATGAGCCATTCAAGTTAATATTCACAAAACATTCTCTCAAGAGTCCAGTAAATCTTTGTCAAAACATTCTTCTGCCTAGAAGTTTCTCTGAGAGGCAATTTTAGTTCTAATAAATTTCCCTTATATTTATGTTTTGAAATCAACGAATAAACTTCAGTTATGTATTTTCTAAAACATCTAGGTTTTTAATTTGTGGAGATATGAAATTCTAAAACACATTATATAACTAAAGAGTAGGAAAATGGGATTTAAAAACTAAGTGGTGCTTAAAAGCACCTAACGAGGGAACAGTGGCTCTCTTTTCCTCCCTGGCTGCCTGAAGATCAACCTTCATCATGAATGACACAGGAACTATATGGATCAGGAAGTTAATGACCAACAGACTACTTCAGCAGAAGCAAATGGTCATTGATGTCCTTCACCCTGGAAAGGCAACAGTACCCAAGACAGAAATTTGGGAAAAACTAGCCAAAATGTGTAAGACCACACCTGATGTCATCTTTGTGTTTGGATTCACAACCTACTTTGGTGGTGGTAAGACCACTGGCTTTGGCATGATTTATGATTCCTTGGATTACGCAGATAAAAATGAACCCACATATAGACTTGCAAAACATGGCCTAAATGAGAAGACGACAACCTCAAGAAAACAGAAAGGAACGCAAGAACAGAATGAAGAAAGTCAAGGGGACTGCAAAGGGCAATGTTGGTGTTGGCTAAAAGAAGGAGTAAAGGTTCTGCAGGACTTTATCTGTGGTGACTGTGCAGATTTTTCATGAAAAGATTAATAAACTAAACTTTTATGTGAGGGAAAAAAAAGGCACCTAAGTATGACAATGGATATAACAGTGGTGACTACATGCTCTTACTCACATATAATCACTTCCTCTCCAAAAATTATAAGGAATAAACACACTTAACTTGTCCTTCAAGTATGCTTTGGGCTAAAATATGGCAGCTACTCTACAAATCAAAGCAAACAGAATGTAACATGATATGAAATACTAGAGGCCTGATGCACAAAATTCGTGCAATGGTAGGCCTTCCTTCTCCTGGCTGCCAGCACCCAGGACTGGGCTTCCCTCCCGGATTGATCACTCCCCCTACCCCAGGCAGAGGGAGACCCTGCCCACCTGCCGCAGCGCTACAGGCCGGGTAGCCTGGGCCTCCCTCTTTGGGGTGATTGCGGAGCCCCCTGATCAATTGCCCTGCAGAGGGTGGCCTGGGTCTCTCTTTGCGGGGCGATCGTGGAGCGATGGCGGGGCCCCCTGACCAATCGCATCGCACCCGCCTTGGCTGTCCTGGCACCAGTGCGTGTCATAGTGTGGTCGTCCAGACGGTTGTTCTGCTGTTTGGCTGTTTGGTTGATTTGCATATTATGCTTTTATTATTATAGAAGATTATTATAGATGACAGCTGTGCTCAAAACTCCATACAGCTTTCCAGTTGCTATCTTGTTGGAAAACAATGACATACACGTCCAATGGTATATTGTATCAAGTACTGTATTAGAACAGAGTTCTCCTGAATCGAATCAAGAGGCAAAACCTGTTTCAACTTGGTATGGTCACCTGGCATCTAGAAGCTTGAACTCAATGGTGTCCAGCACCACACCACACCTATCCTTCCTGACCAATACACTGAAAGGTTAAGAAACTTTCCATGGACCAAATTCCCCATTTTTCTTTCTTTAAAACTCACTTTCTCCTAGGAAAAACAGGTACAGGTTGTCATTCAATCCCTGATATACCTGTTGTAACTTTCAAGAAAAAGAGGATAAAGATTTAAAATAATGGAAAGATGTAAAAATAGAATAATTTGGTAATTATCCAGTTCTTTTCGAAATAGGACCTATAATGGCAAGTGCATATTATATTTAAGGACTTGAGAAACATTATCTATGCTTTCCCTATTCCAAAAAAAGAATATGAGGTGGCCACTTATAATATAAACTAGAGGCCTGATGCATAAAATTTGTGCAAGAGTAGGCCTTCCTTCCCGTGGCTGCCGGCACTGGCTTCCCTTCAGTAGGCACCTGGAACCTGGACTGGCTTCCCTTGGGCTGCCCGCAGGCACCAGGGGCCCAGGCTGGCTTCCCTCGGACCGCCTGCAGGCCCGGGCTGACATGTAAGCCTGGCTTCCCTTCGGCCCCAGCTTTGTCAGGAAGGACGTCTGGAAGATGTCCGGTCTAATTAGCATACTACCCTTTTATTATTATAGATTAATGCCACTGCTGATACATGGGACATACAGAGAAAAAAAATTGGATATCTAGGAATAGCATCAACTGTACTTTTCTCCCTGACATTTCCACCAGGACCACTCTGCCTGTCAAGCACACAGCAGCCAACTACCAGGAGAAGAAATGCAAAGCACTTACCCGCAGTTGTTGACAGCCATGAGATTAGAGACAAGCACAAAGGGATAGGTCAACATACTGGCAAAAAACTGTAAAACAGTAAAACAATAGCTAAGTTATTAGGTCATCAGTCTCCTTTTTTCTCTTCTTTCTTCTCCCTTAAAAACCTAGCGCCTCTGTGGTCAAATACTCCAATACTGGCTTTGCTTTTTCAGTATTCCAGGAAAGACTAAATGACAAATTTTCGGCTTGAGATGCTTCCTTCTCTTAATATACCACTATAGCTAACATTTTAATAAAGGCCAGAAGAATTCTCTTATTTTGGTGATTGAGTCCTCATTCAAGTAAAACTGAACTACAGTATTTAAGAGAAAAAGCAGATATAACTAAATACAATTTCAAAACACCCCTGAAGAAAATAAGAAAACATGCTCGGCCAGTGTGCTCAGGGGTTGAGCACTGACATATGAACCAGGAGGTTAACAGTTTGATTCCCAGTCAGGGCACATGCTCAAGTTGTGGGCTCAATCTCAAATGTGGGGCATGCAGGAGGCAGCCAATCAATGATTCTCTCTCATCATTCATGTTTCTATCTGGCCCTCTCCCTTCCTCTCTGAAATCAATAAAAATATATTTTTTTAAAAAGGAAAGAAAACATGAGTAGCCTTCCAAAGACAATGAAAATGACTTCGGAAGTCAACTACTGGAAGGCTCCATATGACTAAAGTGGGTGCCTTCTCCACGGTAAGATCAACGGGCTCCAGGGAGAAGCAGCCCTGAGAATCAGGGAAAGCTGTCATGAGAATGCCCACATCCCTCTCCTGAAAGCTGAACACCAAACCATGTGGGCTCATTATCACTGGTACTGTTATGTAGGAACTCTGGGCTATTCTTAGCTCTGCCAAACATTAACAAATCTGACTTTTCTGGAAACATCTGGTTGCTTTAAAGCAGTGATAATACAGGCCAAATTAAAAAAAACACACACACAAAATTCCTAGGTTAAAAGGATTAAAAAAAAAACAGCAACTCACTCCTGTGACAGCTTGGGAATAACTCTTCATTTCATTCATGGTAGAAACCTAAAACAGAAAGGAAGCCTTTATTAGAATGAATAATGAGATGAAGTTGATATTAACAGCTACTTGTCCCCAACCATATCCATATATCCTATCTCTAAATTATCAGTTTGACAGCTTGAAAATTTATTTTGAGCATGAAAACATAAAATACTGATTATGAACATAAAAAGATAGTGGTCAAAATGAGGAATTTGATTCAAAATTAGTAGACATATTCACAGTAGATGAATTTATAAGATGGCTTAGGAACCAATGTAACAGCCTGAGGATTTCAAAAGAAAATGAGATTCGTAACCTTTCCCCATGTCCTAGAAATACAATCTCCAAAAATTCCTTTTACAGTATACCTCTATGTGCACCCAGCTGGGTCCCAGATGCTTTGGAGACCAGGCTCTGTACTCAAGAAGCTTACAGCATGGATTTAGTCCTATCCCTGGGTCTGTTCTATTTTCCACCATGTGAGGGACTGCTTGTGTACAAAGAGGCCCACAACTGCTGGAGTGGAGGAAACATTACTTCTAGGAAAGGCCGACTCCCCAAACCTTCCAGACTGAGGTTTCTAGAAAGCCCAATACAGGAGTTACCTTATCATTTCAGATTAGATAAAACACACTGAATAACTACAAAAGTCCTGCTTCATGGTGGCCTCCACAATTAGCTATCAATAAAGAAGTAATCTCCTTGCAGCAGAGACAGGGATAAATCTCTTGGGCTTACTCTGCTACACCGAGGACTTTTAAGGCATTCTCTATGGTAAATAGTATGGGTCATTCCGTGAGCCTTTGAAAACTTGACTGATGTTTAGCTACATAATGATGAGTCTGATGAGTCTGGCACATAATAAACTGCCATCTTACTTTTTAAAGCTAACCTAGCTGCCGAGCAAATACAATAAGTCAGCACTAGCACATCTCATCAAGGTCACAACCTACCCCACTGTCCAGTGCATAGGTATTGACGAGGTAGGCCAGTGAGTTACAGAGCCACAAAGAAATGATGTCACCTAGGAGGCGAGGAATAAGACCCCTACATGGAGAAACAATAAAAATAAGAATTAAGAAGTGTGATCAATAAAAAGATAATCCAAACACTTCCCAAAGAATTAGAGATTTCAAAACATTCTAGAGAATGGAAAAGACATTGAATACCAGAACCTAGCCCTCATTCTAGTTGATACAACTGTCCTTGAAGCTAATCTCTAATAGGACTTTCATTCCTATTTTTAAAATGCAGGCCAGCCATACTCCTCTAATCTATGGCCAATGGCTCACCTTACTATTAACAACTACTTTGGAGAAGAGACTTAAATACTGTTTTTGCTAAACTATATTTTATATTCAAAGTTGGCAGGGCAAAAGATGAAAAAAATTACAAAATTAAAATGATCCAAACACAGGTACAAGTAAGAGACATAAAAAACCCATGTTTTGAGAGTCTCAGTGATCTTTGTGGGGGAGTATGGAATAGTGGGACAAATATTAGTCTACAGACTGAAGACCAGACTCAAATGTCACATCTAACACATCAGCTGTATGACCAGCATCAAATGAACCTCCCAGAGCATCCATTTAAAAATATATATATCTAAAATGAGAATAATATGGCTGTTCTGCCCATTTCCCAGAGTACTTATGACACATGAATAAAATCAATTATGTAGAAACACTGAAAATTAAAAAGGATTATTTACTTAATAATGCAGTTTTTACTATTAATTAAAAAAAGAGGGTAGCCTCTTTCCCTGCCGCCGCGGAGTTGCGCGGAGGCGGAGGCTTGGGTGCATTCAAGATTCGGCTCCACCCATAACCCACCGCCATGGCCGAGGAAGGCATTGCTGCTGGAGGTGTAATGGACGTTAATACTGCTTTGCAAGAGGTGCTGAAGACCGCCCTCATCCACGATGGCCTCGCGCGTGGAATTCGCGAAGCTGCCAAAGCCTTAGACAAGCGCCAAGCCCACCTTTGTGTACTTGCATCCAACTGTGATGAGCCTATGTACGTCAAGTTGGTGGAGGCTCTTTGTGCTGAACACCAAATCAACCTAATTAAGGTTGACGACAACAAGAAACTAGGGGAATGGGTAGGCCTCTGTAAAATCGACAGAGAGGGAAAACCCCGTAAAGTGGCTGGTTGCAGTTGCGTGGTGGTTAAGGACTATGGCAAAGAGTCTCAGGCAAAGGATGTCATCGAGGAATACTTCAAATGCAAGAAATGAACAAATAAACTTGGCTTTTGTTTATCAAAAAAAAAAAAAAAAAAAAAAAGAGGGTAGCAATCTTAAGTTCTTTCAAAGTAAATTCAAGGGAATTGATACACCCTTACAAAAACGTATTCTCTCAGGATACACATTAGATGATTTCCCCTTTTTTCAAAAATTAATTTTCCTTATTTCCACTTACAAAAATCACATACACAAATCAGCAATTTACTCACGCAAAAAATCCTATCATGCCCTCTTCCCGATAGATGGTTACTATGGAGTCACAAAGTCCACTAGGTACAGAGGAAAGAAAGGTAAAATACATTAAGATTCTTTTCAAGCTATTTTTTAAATATCCAATTATCATTTCTGACATGGTCAAAATCTGCCCCCCCACCCCCCCCACTTTTATCACTCTCACTCTGCAAAGGCGGTTGATTTTGGGCACAGAACTGAAGGTATTACTACCTAAGGATATTGTCACATGGAGCGAGTATGAATTTTGGCTTCAGTGGCTCTGTAACTTATGAGGTCCCAGGTAGGCTCCTAAACCTGCCTGGGCCATTTTCTACTATTTTCTGGTTTTTATGCAGATCAAATGATATAAGGTATATGAACTGTTCTATAAACACTAAGGCAACATAACAACATAAAGCACTATTATTCTAATACATTGGTTTCAATAGATTTCCTTGAATACTTGAAAACAAAAACACTTACCAGTACTTGGATTCTCTGCCAATGAATTGTATCATGGATCTCAGAGTGATCACTACAGAACACAGAGGAAAAAAAATTTTTAAACTACACTGAGATAAATTTTGATAGCCCTGAAAAAAAAAAAGGTTTTCCCACATAAAGCCATTTTGCTTTCTGAATAAATTAAAGCCAAAACATGAAGCATACAAAAACATGCAGGCAAGGCACTTTACTGAAATCCCATGCCAACCATCAAAGCCAGCGGTTCTCAACCTGTGGGTCGCGACCCCTTTGGCGGTCGAACGACCCTTTCACAGGGGTCACCTAAGACCATCCTGCATATCAGATATTTACATTACGATTCATAACAGTAGCAACATTACAGTTATGAGGTAGCAACGAAAATAATTTTATGGTTGGGTCACAACATGAGGAACTGTATTTAAAGGGCCAGGAGGTTGAGAACCACTGACTAAGCAGTCAGGAGAGATCATGTTATAGAAGAGAAGAAATCAGATTTCAGTTATCAATTGCAAACATACCATGGAAGGGATGTGTGATGAGGGTAGCAGCAGAACGAGCAATCATCTCTCGTGTTGTCTAGAAACAATCAACACACACTTCTGAAATCTAAATAAATGACACTCAAATTCCTGTGAGAAGTAATGTGGGTGGATATTGTAGAATAAGAAAGTGAGCGACCAGCACCCCTGCCCTGAAGACAGGAAGAATAAGTAGTTTAAATAGTTACAATATAACACGCCATCACTGTATCATACCGTTCATTCATGGATTTCAATGTTTAGTTACTGCTTAAAGTTTCTTGGCAAAGATTTATTATCCTCTTAATTTTTCAGACAAGAAAAACAAAAGTAAAGAAACAGGGAGGGCCTGGCCATTGTGGTTCAGTGGTGGATCGTCAACCGATGAAACAGGAGGTCACGGTTTGATTAGTGGTCAGGGCACATGCCTGGGTTGTGGGCTCAATCCCCAGTGTGGGATGTGCAGGAGGCAGCCGATCGATGATTCTCTCTCATCATTGATGTTTCTATCTCTCTCTCCCACTTCCTTCCTCTCTGAAATCAATAAAATAAAAATAAATAAATAAATTAATTAATTAAAGAAACAGGGAGAGTCAACAGCAGTCACTGAGCTGGAATAAAACTATGAGGCCTGTATTCAGATTATTAAGTGGCTTTCTCGTGAGTGATTTCAGAGACTGATAACTATGCTAGACAAATGTGAGGCTCAATTTTATCTGTACCAACATCTCTGGGAGAACAAAACTTTGATTTGTTTTTTTTTACCACAACCCTATAACCCTGCAGTATCTTAGAGCTGCTATATTTATCCTAGTTTATCTTTCTTTTTACAGGACTCCATATAAAGGTAGTAAAGAAAGCTAAATTACAATACTTGGAGGCAGTTATAAACAGATCAGGTCAGTTATTTATTTTTGAATGTAAACATTATCTTCAGTCACTAAGTTAAGACATTCCTCACTCCTATTCCAGCGGTAATACTGAAAATATCCTATGAGACACGATGGGTAACTAAAGTTAAGAAAAGACCAAATGCCTATTAATACATTTATCTCTACTTTTAAGGCAATTCACTCCAAAGAAAACCAAATTGATTCATCTGACGTCTAGACCTAAAGTAACGTTTGTTTTGGAATATATATTTTAGACGGCAGCATTTACTAGAAAATTGTGATCTTACTAAAGACAATTAGACAATGTAAAGACTAAGAAATAAGAGTAGTTATGAAAGCCATAAATATTATGTCAGGAATGAAACAGACTCCAATGGCAGAGTCTAAGAGTGGAAAATGGGTCATGAGGAATCTTCCAAAGTCAGAATAATGTTGCAAAAGCATTTCTGGATATATAATATCCAACACACAAAGGGCCTGGCCACTATTTTAACATCTCTGTACCAGAGAATTGTAACTCTACTCTTTTAGTAGAAACCTCTTCAATTTTAAAGATGAAATGAGTGGCAAAATTAAGTTTCCTTGAAATGTACATATTCGAAACAGCACACAATACTTTTCTTCTCTTTCTTTTTAAATATTATATATAAGGTTTAATTCCATTTGGAATAGACACTGCACAGATAGGCCTGATGATCCTGATCCTACAACCACCACACTGCACATCCTCTGATTTAGGGAAATAGCATAGGACATAACTCATCTCTTACCTCCTTGATAACTTGGTCGAAGGAAGATGGGACTTCTTTTGGTACATTTCCTGGTCCTAAATCCTGGAAATCAAATAAAAGACATAGCTTGATGGTTTTAAATAGAACTGTTAAATAGGAGGTCACCCTCTATGCCAACATTCACTGAGATGAAAGGGAGACTGCCTGCTTGCCCCTTCTCCTAAAGAGGACCACAGAAGAATAACTTGCAAGGGAAATGGGCCCATGCATTTAAATCATCTCTAACATACCTCAACCTTGTCACTCTCCTGGTAATGCTGCAAAGGAAAAGAAAAGAAAGGATGAGAAGGGCTTTCACAGTGTCACTGAGAGAGGACATAAAATGAAAACTCTATTGGTAGAAAATAAAACCTTTTTTTTTTTTTTTTTGCTGCAAATCTCCCATTAACTTCTAATTTTAACAGTCAATTATAAGTAAGTAGCTCTAAGACAATCTTGTTGCTAAGTTTAACATACTGGTCAGCTGAAGGGACAAGCAAATGCTCAAGAAAACTCATCTAAAAGGAGAAAAAGGAAAACAAAAACAAAAATCTAAGAACATCATTTACTAAACATACATTTAACAGAAAACAAATTGGTTAAAAACATAGCCTAGGACTAAGGCCATGGAAAAAACCTCCTGTCTTTCACAGAGAAAAGCAGGACCAATACCAAATTAGGGCAAGACTCTTTTCTTCACTGTACAAAAGAACAGAGAACTGGTGCTAAGTCTGAATAGCTGAAATCTCCTCACATTGTCTTTTGTATCTCTTTCCAAAACAAGCAAAGAGAGACTTTTTTCTACCAGGGAAGAGAACATGAATACTGATGGAGCTCAGATTATATTGAAAGAGGAAATATTATTTGTGGGGTATTTCAGAAATAAAAGATGGGCTAGGTGAAATGAAAGACTCAGACAATTAAGCTCCTAGTCACACCAAATTTAAAAAAATAGACAACACTTTATCTTGTAAAAAGAATTATGTTTTTAAAGATCAGAGACAAAAGAACAAAGATCAAGATTAAACAAAATAGTGTTTTTTGGTCAAATTAGAGGTCTTTGACTAGAATTAATTGTAATAGTTTCGGGCATGTTTAAAAATTCTCACTCATTTCTAGACTTTGCTTTTTATTCCATTAATAAAATTTTCTACTTGTCACTTCTACATTATTCCAAACAGATTTCAGTTTAACTTGTTCAGATTTATAGAACTCTTTCTTATAAAGTTTAACAGTTGCATCAACCCTGAATTGGTCTGTCTTCTTGACTGCATAAGCTCTTTTCGATACTAAATGTAGTACCAATCCCGTTATTTTAGTTTAACTACACGTGAAACATATATTCCAATGGATATTTGGGCACCTCAAGTTTGTCCCACTTTCCGGACTTGGTTTCAAGCAGTAATTTCACTTTGCTCTCAGTCTATACCTAAACCTCTTTGACTACATGACAATTGCCTTTGTGTATGTGAATCTCATTTACGTAACAGCAACACTTTCCCTGAGCCCAGAGTAGGGTGTGACTAGAAAAGAAACAGTAATCAATACACCAAAAAATCATTAATACTACATCATTCTGACCCATAGACTACCCGGACCTGGGCTTCTAAATTCAGTCCACAGGCACGACAACAGGAATAACATAAAGAGCCCAGCTGGCATGGCTCAGTGGTTAAGCATCGACCTATGAGGTCACAGTTCAATTCCCAGTAAGGGTACACACCCAGGTTGTGGGCTCAATCCCCAGTGTGGGGCATGCAGGAGGCAGCTGATCAATGATTTTCTCTCATCACTGATGTTTGTTTCTCTCTCTCTCTCTCTCTCTCTCTCTCTCTCTCTCTCCCCCCCTTCATCTCTGAAATCAATATATATATATATTTAAAAAAAAGAATAACATAAAGAATATTAAAATAACTGGAGGGTGAAATAGTTTCCATGTGAGAAACTGACTGAAAAAACTCTCCAATTCAAATCAAGGTTGAAAAGCACTTAAAATCGAAGCCAATTAGGTCATGCAACTATTTAACAAAATCATGATTTGCTGATCAGATGATAAAACATTAGAATTGGGGCAATGTTAAAGCCTAAAAAATTACAAGGAGGATTATACTGAGTACTATTTAAATAAGCCATTAGTAAATATTTGGAATTTAGCACAGCTGATACATTATAGGTTGAAAGTATTATACAGATTTGGTTAGCATACACTACTATATTTTTTGAGTTATAACACAGAGTATAACACACTCTTGGTACCAGTAGGAGACAGAATAATTCACTAGGAAAAAAAACATTAATTTTGCATTCTCAATTATACTAATGCTGAATAACCTTCCAATAGACTGTTTTAAATGATATAAAATTTGTATTCATAACACCTTTATAAATAGAGCAAAGGGCAATGCTGTTTGACGTACATTGTAATGGTGCAACTGAGAAACCAGTACAATTAAAATTATATGCTTTAGCATTTGAAGTTAAAAGAAGCAGGTAAAACAAAGGATCACTAAAAAAGAAATAAATGTAACTTTGATGCTTTCAAAAACATTATGAAACATCTCAAACATACAGAAAAATTAAGAAAATAATTCACCTTTATATCCACCACCAAGGTTAAATAGATGTTAACATTTTGCCCCTTTTGCTTAAGATCTCTTGCCTTCTTAAAATAAAATGCACAGATGTAGCTAAATTCCACCCTTACCTCTTCCCCCTTCCCCAAAGTAACCACTACCCTGCAGCTGTTGTATACTTTAGTGAGGTTTTAAAACAAATTTTCAAATTGATGCAAATGTAACACAGATAAAGAAACAGTGCACAAAATACAAATGTACAATGTAATAAGTAATTAAAATGCAATATCCATATAGCCATGATCCAGGTCAAGAAAAATCATTTGCATTACCCCAGAACCCTATGCAAGGTCCCTCTTCCTCTCTCTCCCTCCACAAATAAATATTATCCTGACCTTTATGTTGATCTTGTTAAAAAAATTAAATTGTAACAGAAAGCATTTTACTAGGGATTACTCTAGAAATAAGAGGAAAATAACTTCAGAATGAGTTATGTTTCAATCAGCTTTCCTTCTTCAAAGAAATAAAATCAGCTATACAGGAGATCAAATAAATGTATTTAATTTTTGCTCCAATAACAGGTTCAGCCCAGCCAGTTTGGCTCAGTGGACAGAACATGGTCCAAGGACTGAAGGGTCCCAGGTTCAATTCTGGTCAAGGGCAGACTGCAGACTCGATCCTCAGCCCTGGTTGGGGTGCATGCAATAGATGGGAGGCAACCAATAGATGTGTCTCTCTCACATCAATGTTTCTCTCTCTCCGTCTCTCCCCGTCCCTTCCAATCTCTCTAAAAATGAATGGAACAATATCCTCAGGTGAGGAAAAGAACAACAGGTTCAGAGGAAGAAGGTTGTGTAAATAAAGATCAATTACTTCATTTCACACAAATTCCCTTTGCTTCCCAAGATAGAATTAATAATGGGTATTTCATGTAAATGTTTTTAAAGAAGAAAAGCCACGGCATATAAATATATATTTGGAATTGATAAGTAGGACAAACTGCATAAAAGATAATCTAAAGCTGTAGGAAGATTATCTGATTTTCTTCTTACCTGTAAAACTTTGCCATGGACCACAGTCCCGAGAACTCCTGAACACAGCCTTGGAGTTAATCCTGTGAACAACCCACGCTTCCCATCGATGCTCGCAATGTGCTGAGCTAAGAACACAAGTCAGAAATTTAAATTCTATTTGAAGGAAAGGGTTACACAGAAATTTCAAGGAAGCATGCTTTCTAACAATTTTTTTCAGTAACTCCTGCCTGTCATGATCCTCAATGTCATCCAATTCCAAATAAATCAAAGACACTTACCATAACAAAAGAGACCAGGAAGCTGACATACTTGCCGCCCAAAAATATTTCGTCCAATTGTTGGAGGAAGAGGTTCATATCCCACCTTTGAAAACAAGAGAATACGTAATCACTACTAAGCAATATTCCCTTGAATGCCTTGGTTGAAAGGTCTTGAATTAAGAAAAAAATTAGGGTTAATATTTAACACAAGTTAAAATACAGTGTATGTTTTCCAAGGTGATGATGAAGCATCATCCTTGACAGTTTTTTGTTTTGTCGATTGATAAGACTGGTTTCAATTAACTCCAAGTTTTCTTTTGGTTCAAATTCTATAAGGCAAGCCATTTAGCTGAGATACACTAATATCAAACTGAAAGTAGAAAAAGGGAACTTTTGTGCTAGGAAAGCAAAAATATTTTCTGAAGAAAATCTAACACATTTCATATATTTGAACAAAATGAGAAGACTAAGCTATCAACTTCGTATTTGGTTAGCAAAACAAAACACTCAAAAAGCAAATGCAGATACAGCTGGATAATTCACTTGGGGAATAATTACCAGCTATGGCCATGTTAAACAGCAGACTGTCATGAACAACCAAATGAAGGCCACTTTAGAGTTAATGATTATCATCTTATTTCTACAGTATATTCTTTTTAGAGTTTGAGAGAATGAAAACGCTGTAGGATATGGTTTAGGCTCTACTGCAGTGATTCTTAACCTGCTCAATTAAATAACTCCTGACGGAGCTCCCTGAAAGTGTAACTATGCCACTGTTTTTAAAAACTATGTATTTGGGAATTTTACCATAACCCCTGAGACACTTGGCAACACGTAGATTTTGTGTAATTAGGATTAAGGATATTCAAGTTTTTGAGGCAAAAGCTTTGAATGTCACTAGAAAATCCTACGTTCCGGAAAAGTACTGAGCAATGGACTCATACCAGATTTACTGTAAAATGCTGTCATCGGAAATACTCTCTGGCCACAAACCTGTCAACTCTGGTTTAGATGACATAGTATACATTCCCATCCAAGTCTTTGTTCTTGGATCAAATAACTTATTTTACAATAGCGTTTTACATATAGAATCCGAATCCACACGGGTCAACTCAGCAACACACCATTTCGGTCAGCATCAACTCAAGAATAAGAAAGGTGGTCCTTCCTCCCCAGTGTCTTGCATATATTTCTTGTTGCTGTTAATCCTCACCGGAGGCTATTTTCCCATTGATTTTTAGAGAGAGTGGAAGGGAAGGGGAGACAGAGAGAGAGAAACATCGATGTGAGACAGACACATCAATCGGTTGCCTCCGCACTCACCCCAACCAGGGCCGGGGATGGAGCCTGCAACCCAAACACTTGCCCTGGACCCTTCAGCCCGCGGGCAGATGCTCTCTCCACTGACCCAAACCAGCTAGGGCATGTCTTGCATATTTCTGACAGAAAGGTAGAATTCTTGATTTTTTAAGATAATTGTTTTTTATTGACTTCAGAGAGGAAGGCAGAGATTGAGAGAGAGAATCACTGATCCCCTGCCTCCTGCACGGAACCCAACCGTGACTGAGGCCGGCCGGGCAGAAAGGGCGACTTCTAAAGGCGTCCATGCCTTGGCACAAGGCGTGATGTAAGTATGTCAACTCTCAACAAAGGTAAGCTCTGTGAGTTCCCTCCCACCGCAGGGAAGCTAAAAAGGCAACTGATAACACTAACTTTATCATCGGCTGAAACCTGGCCTACTTGCCTGTGAATATAAATACCTTTAAGAATTGACCTGAGCATCGGCCTGCGGACTGAAGGGTCCCGGGTTCGATTCCGGTCAGGGGCATGTACCTTGGTTGCGGGCACATCCCCAGTAGGAGGTGTGCAGGAGGCAGCTGGTCGATGTTTCTCTCTCATCGATGTTTCTAACTCTCTATCCCTCTCCCTTCCTCTCTGTAAAAAGTCAATAAAATATTTTAAAAAAAGAATTATTTTACAGTGCACTGGAAACTAACATATATGTTTCAACGCGCTGACAATGTTTCCGCTGAACTGATTTCCAGCGCAGACACGTGATTTCGGCGTCAGGAGCCACATGGGCGGCTGCGGTCGAGGGCGCTCGGGACCCTCCGCAGGCTCCGGGCCCCCTTCGCGGTCCCCGCTGAAAGGGCTCCTGTGTTTATCTAAGGCTAAAATCTCGGAACAGAAGAGCGGCAGTAACAGCAGTCAAAAAAGAAAAATAATGCTCATGAAAGGTTAGCTCTCATTCAAATTTTAACAGATCTGCGTGTCTTGCGTCCGGGCAGGGGAAGGAGGGAATACCGATTTCGGAGAGGCGAGGGGTGGGTGGGGGAAGCCCTCGGTGACGAGCGGCCGAGATCAACCTCAGGAGAGAAAATACAAAGTTCAGAGGAGCCGCCGGGCAGGGCAGGGCGGCAGTTGGCGACGGGGACGGGGCGGGCCTCGCCTCCGGGCAGAGCAGCCCAGCCCCCGAAG
>NW_005362439.1:3810537-3813866 GCF_000412655.1 Myotis brandtii
CGCGCCCACGCAGGGGTCTGGGCGGGGCCTACGGGTCTGGGGCGCATGCGTTTTGTAGTAGGATCCGCGCCCTCCACTAGGAACGGCAGTTTCTCCTGCGCCTGCGCAGGCCGGAAGCGCCCGGAAGCAGAAGAATGGGCGTGGCAATGGGGTGTGACCCTGACAGCCAAGGCAAGGTCAGAAGAAGAAAATAATGGGAAGGATTCTTCGTTATGACTCGCCTCTGCAGTTGGCATTTGGGCATCAGCAACATAAGGTCCAAAGGGTATTCGCCGTCAGAACCATAAAAAAAATCTAATGGCCAACAAAATCTCGGGTTGCTATTCATGCATTCATTCAATTAATGCTAGCTTCTCAGAAATGCTTTTTCTGATCTTTCTGTAAATTTACCCCTCCTTATTTCCTACCACAGCGTCCTGTAGGACATATCCTTGTAATTTATCTGTTTGTCTTCTCCACACTACAATGTAAACTGAGTTCAGGAACTTTCAGCCTTTTTTCATTGTTGTATATTGAGCCTGGCACATCCCAGGTGCTCATGAATGAACAAACACTTTCGTGCCCATCAGAGTACAGGCTTATAGAAGCAAAAAGAAAAAAACGTTGTCCTTACCCCTTCAGCCCCAACCCACATGTTCTACATCAAACAACACTTAGTGAGACAAAGTGGGGCACAGAGAATGAAATGCCAAGACGTCTTGTATTAGATCCTGACTTTATTTACTTTTTCCGGCTTTCTTTTGTATCGAAGTGATTCAGAAGTCATTTTCTCTTCTTTTGTTTTCAGATTTTGTATTGAAATTTAAGAGTAACACTAATACCTATCTCTCAGGGTTACTGAGCATTAAGTGAAATTGTGTACAGGATAAGATTTTTTAAAAACTGTATAATAAAAGACAAAAGTTAGTTTTGATTAATATTGTCCTGTACTCAGCACAGTGCTAGGCGATATGGGGAGGCAGTTTACAGAGCAGGAAGGAGCTTGGTCTTTAAAATTCAGTGGACCTGCTCCAAAGTCATCCTCTACCAGTTATTAACTGTGTGACTTTGGGCAAATCACAGGACCTCTTTGAATCTTAGACAAATTAGTATTGTAATGTCTACTTCATACTGTTACGAGGATTGAATGATATAATAAGCCTACCCATCCTGGCACACAATAAAATAATATATAACTGTAGCTTTTAGAATGATAAGAAACATAAGTTGCTTCTAACTAAATCCAGAAAATTTTAGATATCAATACAATTGATAATCTAAACAACAGTGTCTAACCAGACAATGTCTGAGATCATTTAGCAAGAGGACTTTTAGTCATAGATTTGTATATTGGTGGTTCCAACAAAATATCCACTGTCTCTGCCCCACTGATAGGTGTGGGCACTGAGAGGTACAGAGCCTCTGGCAAGAGTGGGTGGTTGTGTGCTAGGGGGAGGAAATGAAACATGAGAAACTTACTGAATGTGTTGGGGGGAGGGACTGCAGCCTGGAAAAAGTTGTTGGGAGATACAAGCTGCTCCACCATATTCTCCTATGGTACAGGATAGAAGTTGCCCATGAAATTTGGGGAAGAATCTCAGAGGAAAGGGAGCAGAAGTCAGCAGCATAGATAAGAGAAGTGAAAAAAGGTATAGGGCCCTAGCCGGTTTGGCTCAGTGGATAGAGCATCGGCCTGTGAACAGAAAGGTCCCAGGTTCGATTCCGGTCAAGGGCACATGCCTGGGTTGTGGGCTCGATCCCCAGTGGGGGACTTGCAAGAGGCAGCTGATCCATGATGAGCGAATCATAGATGTTTCTATCTCTCCTCCCTCTTCCTTCTTCTCTGAAATCAATAAAAATATATTTAAAAGAAAAAGAAAAAAGGTATAGGGCTGCAACCCAATGTGATAGGAAGAAAGTAATTCAAATGGGAAGCCTGGCAGGACCTGGAGTGACCCTTTCTGAACATGATACTAGCACGCTGACAACATAGGTGCTTGTGAGGGACCTAAAATACCTGTTCACAAAAGCTTATGCAGTTAACCAATCAATGGAAACAACTGGTTATAGAGAAATAATTTTAATCAATGGGTTTTAAAACTTACATAACTGTGTTAAACATAATATATGCAACATTAAATATCGGGTAATACATGAATTGTTTTCTATATGTGGGAACACCTCATCCTGAGCAAGTCTGAGATACCACAGTTTGACATCACTAGCAAGTTGTGACACATTTTTAACATGGCACACTCACAGAATATGTTTAAAACAGAGTTTTATCACTTAAAATTGATTTGCACATAATTTTAGACAGGATATCTACTGGTTAAAGTGAGGTATTTCTGTCTATAGTTCCAGGAGAACACACTTGAACTTCTGATAAAGGAAGCTTTTCCATACATCACAATGAAGCTTCATTTTATGAAAAGTAATTTAATGAATGAGGTGTGCATCTTGAAGGCATGCACACAGTGGAAGGTCAGTGCATGTGAATGCACAACACAGCACACCACCAACAAGCGTAGTTACCCACCACACAACTCCCTCATTACAAATGTGTCTCACCCAAAACATGCCAAGGAAGCACCGTGTAGTGTGGCCCCAGTGCCCTACGGGAATGTGTATATGTGCAAGGACGGGTACCCCGCCATGGTGGTGTGGCCTCTCTTTGTGGCAAGAAACCTGTTCCTGGACCAGTATGGCTTCGTATCTGGATCTGGCTCTTTGCCGGTGTTTGTGCTTCTCTTTGAAGAGCATGCAAATCCTGGCTTTTCTGTCTGTGCAAACAAGATATAAAAGTTAAGCTCACTTTATGTTGCAATTTGTAAAGTTAGAATAAGGATTCAGGTTGGTTTACAAGGAGTTAGTGAGAAATAGTTGTTACAGGGCAGAGGCAAATCAAGCATTTGCCTTTGTCCCTCAGAGTGCCAGCTGTCTATGGCCAACATTTTTTTTTTAATTTTTATTGTTCAGATTATTACGGATGTTCCTCTCTTTTTCCCCGCATAACCCCCCTCCACGCGGTTCTCACCTCACCCCAGGACCTCACCACCCCACTGTCCGTGTCCATAGGTATAAGATCTTTGTCCAATCTCTTCCTGCACCCCCCACATCCCTTCCCCCTGAGAATTGTCAGTCCACTCCATTTCCATGCCCCTGATTCTATTACATTCACCAGTTTATTCTGTTCATCAGATTTTTTATTCATTTGATTTTTAGATTCACTTGTTGATAGATATGTATTTACTTTTTTCATAATTTTTTATCTTTACCTTTTACTTCTCCTTCCTCTTCTTAAAGAATACCATTCAGTATTTCTTTTTTTTTTTTTTTTTTTTCTGTCT
>NW_005362439.1:3814402-3842131 GCF_000412655.1 Myotis brandtii
TTTTTTTTTTTTTTTTGCATTCTCACTAAGATCCTTGAAGATCTCACTAAGTTCCTCGGAGGTTTAAACTCTATATCCAGTAGTTTGCTTTCTTCCATTTCTTTCCTTTATGACATGTTTCTTTGTCTCAGCATTTTGGTTGCTTCCCTGTGTTTGTTTCTATGTATTGGGTAGCTGTTAAGTCTCCTTGAGTTGATAGAGTGGCCTTGTGTAGTATGTGTCTTATAGGGCCCAGTGGCTCAGCCTCCCCAATCACCTGAGGTGGACACTCTTTGTGCACCCCTTTGTGGGCTGTGTGCACAGTCTTGTTGTAGGTGAGCCTTGATTGCTGTTGGTATCACTGGGAGGAATTGACCTCCAGGCCAATTGGCTGTGAGGACCAGCTGTGTCTACAATGGAAGAGCTGCTGTACAGGAGACACCCTTATGGGGCAGGACTTGCTTCAGTGGGGCTTTGGTGCTCACTGAGTCTGCCCCTTGAGTGTGTTGCTTATGGATGTGAAGAGTTGTAATCTGGTATGGCCTCACACTCACCATTGGGTACACTGGCTCTTGGATCTCCAAGGAGGTGCAAAGCCAGCCACTGCCTGGGTCCACCCAGCAAGAGCTACAGAGAGATCTGCAGATTCCTCCTCTTTTTATCGGGTTTGGAAGTGCCCAGATACAAGCAAGGCACTGTGCAGCAAGGCAGGCTGCTGCTGGTGCCAGCCTTGGGCCTTCTTTTGGTGGCTTTGGGGCTCCCTGACCTAGCTGCAGCTTGTTTGACAGGTTTTAGGCTGAGAAAGGACAGGCCATTCATATGCAAAAGCTGCTGTGCACAGCTTGAGTGGGATTGTAAATTGGGTGGGGCAGGTTCTCAGGGAATCTCCAGGGTGGAGCAAACAGCAATGGCTGCCAGTCAGCCCTGCACCCGGGAGGTCCCAGCACAGGAGCAATGACCACTGCGAGCATCTCTGTCTGGAAGAAAGCTGCCCCCATGTTCCTGCCCTGATGCCAGACAGTCCAGTTTCTCCCTGTATGTGTCTGGGTCCCCCAGAGTCTTGCCCAGCACTGGAATTCAGAGCAAGTGGGAGCTTGTATCTCCCTTCTGATTAAAAAAGCAGCGCACCTGGGTACCAGCCCATTCTGTGCCTCCACACCTCCTACCAGTCTTGCTATGCTTTCTTCTTTACCTCTCTAGTTGTAGTACTTCCACTCAGCCAGCTTTCCCATGGTTCTGGATGATAGTTGTTCTGTCTTTTAGTTGTAATTTTGATGTAGTTGTGGGAGGCAGCAAGTACAGGTGTTTACCTATGCCGCCATCTTGGTTCTCTATGGGCAACATTTTAATTGCTCTGAGCAGTTCAGGAACTGCATTTTATAAGCTGTCTTGAAGTTGCATGCCTACATTTCTGTTAGAGAGACACTACACTAGGAACTTTAGGAAAATTAAGTAAAGATACAGGTTTGGAAGGCATTCATCCAGTACACTGGGTTTCACTGAATCCCTGGTTACATGTTGCAGCTTAACCAGCACGATTCAGTTGCAGGATATAGTTTTAGGCACCCACAGCTTCTTGTAATAAATGCTGAATGGGGAGAAAGGGCAAGTCCATCACTTATTTGTCTGTCAGGACAGAAACTCTCTTTGTTTTGACTTTATTTAAACATCTCTTCTTTTTTTTTAAAATTATATTTTTTCAGTTATTTCAGAGATGAAGGGAGATAGATAGAAACATCAATGATGAGAAAAAATCATTGATTGGCTGCCTCCTGCATGCCCCCTACTGGGGAGGGGATCGAGCCCACAAACTGGGCATGTGCCCTTGGCTGGAATCAAACCTGGGACCCTTTAGTCCACAGGTGACCTCTATCCATTGAGCCAAAATGGCTAGGGCTAACCCTCTTTTTTCATTGCTCTTTAGTTTCTGTTATACCAGGTGGTTGGACTATCTTGCCACCCCATGTAGAGGGTCATTGCCTTAAGGGAGGGGTCATGTCTTACTGTCCTCAAAGGGCCTGGCACCTATTAGGTTCTCCATAGGATACTGCTGAATAAATGAGAACATCAACCTGACAATTCTCAAGCAACAGATTTGAGAAGAAAGGAGGGACTTCCCCTCAGGAGAACTGTGGGTTCTATATCCAGTATTCCTACTCAATCCAGTGGTTTCCAATCTTTCCCTGGACACGTGAGCTGCACCCAGTGGTATTTGAAACAACAGCTTACTTACCATCTGTCCCTCTCTGCCTCCCTTTCAGGAAAGAATATGCAAGTGCCAAGGAACAAGAGCGATGGATAAGGATAAATATGAGCTCACGCTAACTTATTCTTCTAAGAAAGCAAACCATTCACAAACCTCAGCATTGAAGGATCACTGTAACACGGCGTGTGGGGCACACGTCATAGCTACCCTACTCCGCTTGGTGCTAATAACTCTTGAGGTGAGAACTGCTGCATTACACTATCACTGTTTTACCTGAGACGTTGCCTGGAGTTACAAAACAACAGCTGCCTAACAAATGTTCGTTGAAATAAAGGTACCTTCTCCATGGCAAGCTGTTAGCTCTGGGAGGGCTGTCTGCGCCCTTCAGTACCTGGTGGGCTGTGCCCCAGGGTGCAAATTACCTTGGGCGTTCACCTGAGCAGAACAAATCTGAGAAGGTGAAACTGTGTGGACTGTGGATTACCACCCCTTCAAATCACATAATACATTTCAAAACCAAATAAAGTAAATTACCAGCATATAGGTATAATATATATTAGGTGAAATACCTGCTTTCTTTCTTTATTCTTAGTCAGAATATAGCTAGTTGCTTTTGACGGGTCCAGGGAGATGCCTTTGTCTCTTCCATTTAACTGTGACTAGAATAAATGAACACATTCTCATTAAAATTTCTACTTGGACAAGAGTGAGTATGTAGAATATACATTCTCTGAGTGTTTTTCATTCATGCATGTTGATTCATTATGATACTCTAACACAAAAAGAGAGGCAGGACACAAATAATTCAAAGAAAATAATTCAAATAATTCAATAATATTTATTGAATACCTACCATATGCCACGCCTTTTACACACAGATTCACATCTAATCTTCTCAACCAACCTTATGTTGTTGATATAATTACCCCAACTAGAGGCCTGGTGCATGAATTCATGCACAGGTGGGGTCCCTCGGCCTGGCCGGTGATTGGGGCCGCTTGGGGCCCATCTCGCTCAGTCCCAATCAGGCTAATGGGGGCCAGCCACGGGAGGTTGGCTGTGGGAGTGCACTGACCACCAGGGGGCACCTCCTGCATTGAGCATCTGCCCCTGGATGGTCAATGCATGTCATAGCAATTGGTCATCCGGTCGTAACCGTCACTTAGGCTTTTATATATATAGATATTTTAGATGCAGAAACAGAGTCCCAGGATGGTTCAGTATCTCACAAAAAATTACATGGTGGGGGTGACGTTTGAACTCAAGACAGATTTCAGAGCTGTTTCCTTGTCACTATTACACTAGACCCCAGATGTCCCTCACTACTGAATGGAGATGCCTGCGCCTGTGAGGGTTCCTCAGTGTAACACAGCGGGGCCTCTGTATCTCACTGTTACTCACGGGGTAGCATTCTGCCACAGGAGGGCCAATTTTACATTCTACCCACTAAGAATTAGCTACTGTTGTACCAAAACTTATATTTATACGTAAAGGAACCAAGGACTGCCCTAGCTGGTTTGGCTCAGTGGATAGAGCGTCAGCCTGCAAACTGAAAGGTCCCAGGTTCGATTCTGGTCAAGGGCACATGCCCAGGTTGTGGGCTCAATCCCCAGTGGGATCTTGCAGGAGGCAGCCAATCAATGATTCTCTCTCATCATTGATGTTTCTATCTCTCTCTCCCTCTTCCTTCCTCTCTGAAATCAATAAAAAAATATATTAAAAAAAAAAGAACCAAGGACTTTATAGCCACAAAACTCCAAAGTATAAAAGTTGGTTAGGTGCTTCTCCTCTGTGTCCCTGCATCCTACTCTGTTATGTCATTTGCTGTTTACTTGTCAAATCCCCAGCCCAGACTCTAAGGTCCCTGAGGCAGGGATAGTGTTTTGTTCAATGTCATATTCGCAACATCTAGGAGAGGGCCTGGCACATGGTGGTTACACAATACAATTTGTTGAATAAACGGCTGGCTGGATGGTAAAACAGCCTGTTCTTATGTTCTGGATATAAAGTCACAAATCACCAAAATTTGGTGTCAGACTTCAGTGGTGTGTAATCCAAAGCAGAGCCAGTCTCCCCACCAAATTTTAATGTTCCCCTGCTCCCAGTGTCACTGACAGGTAAGGGTGACACAGAGGGCTATTGTGTTCTTCGCCCTGTGGGAGAGACATACTAATTGGAAAAATTAGAGAATCTGTGTGAACGAGAGTTAAGAATGGACCAGAATATAGAGCCAAGAAATAAAGTCATGCGTATATGGTCATTTAATTTTTAACAAATGAGCCAAGAATATACAATGGTGTTGCAAAAACTAGATATTCACATGTGAAAGAATGAAACTGTACCTGTCTTACACTATACACAATAGTCAACTCAAAATGGATTAAAAACCTACATTTAAGATCTAACTCTGGAAAACTCCTAAAAGAAAACATAGGAAGTAAGCTCCTTGACATTGGTCTTGGCAATGATTTTTTTTGTTTTGACAACAAAAGCAAAGACAACAAAAGAAAAAAATAAACAAACAAGTGAGACTACATCAACTAAAAAGCACAGCACAGAAAATCAATAAAATTAAAAGGCAATCTACTGAATGGGAAAAAAATATGTGCAAACATATGTTATTTAGCCATAATAAAGAAGGAAATTCTGCCATTCATGACAACATGGATGATCATGGAGGACGTTATGCTAAGTGAAATAAACCAGATAGAGAAAGACAAATATTACACTTATATGTGGAACCTAAAAAACTCAAACTCATAGAAACAGAGTAGATGGTGGTTGCCAGCGACTGGGAGGTGGGGCAAATAGGGAGAGGATGGTAAAAGGGTACAAACTTTTAGTTATCAGATAAGGTGTGACGATCTGATGTATAACATGGTGACTATAGTTAATAATACTGCATTGTATAATTAAAATTTGCTAAGAGTAGAAATGGACATGTTCTCACCAAAAGAAAAAAAGATGACCATGTGAGGTGATGGATGTGTTAGTTAACTCAATGGTGAGAATCATTCACAATGTATGCACATCAAATCATCACGTTGTACACTTTAAAAAACTTACAAAAAAAGTTTTAATACATTTTTTCCATGAGTGAGTTAAAAAAAAGTCAAGCAAAAACATTACCTCATTCATCCTTGGTCTTTCATTTTTTACTGTTGAAGAACTGACATTCTCAGAATATTTTAAAAAGGAAGGCTGCTTTTGCATCGTGGAAGCAAATCCTGGTCTTTTCTAGAAGGATTAGTGCAAAGAGAATGTTTTTCAATTGACCGATTGCAATTAATCTGCTCATAATTGACCCAATTCACCCAACAGTGAAACTCCCACCTCTGAAAGCATTTTCAACTTTAGAAAGCAGAGGGTATGATGTAGGTACAACAGCTGGGAGAAAGACAAGGAAGGAGCTATCCAGGTGTCGTTAGTGTTAGCGGGGCCAGGCCTGACCCCTTAGCACCCAGCAACCCTGACTAGCTCCGGCCCCTCCTTTGCCAGCCATTCCACCACTTCCTTCTGGAAATCCAGACTTGGTCAACGCCCAAACTTGCAGCTCCAGAGCACAGCAGAGGACCATGAAAGAGCTCTGAACTCAAGACAGAAAGCTTTCACCTCTGACCCCCTTCTGATTTAGAGTAAACCTTAACCCCCAGTACTGCCGTTAATGGAATACTCTTTACCTGACAATAGAGGCAGGCAGCAGAGCTTTCTTACCAGGGCATCTTCTTTTGACTTCAACTCCCGTATCATATTGTTTTTCTGATACTGTTCATTTCGCTGTTTCCTCGTCTGAAGTGGCTTCTTTTTCTTCTTCTTGTATATCTTCTTCTTATGATGCAACTATTTCAAAAAGTACAGAGAAACTAGTCATAGAGGATCCCAGAGGACTCTTCACACAACACTCAAGACACGATGGCTGAGCCAGTGTGCCGTCCTCAGAGTTACACTGTTGGTTTGCAGAACAAATAGTTGTTATCTCCTTATCGGAGGCTGCTTCCCATGTAACAGCCCCCAAATCCTACTATCATACATACTCCAATGACCAAGTATTTTTGATTTATAATTTAAAGCCAGATCACTTATGGCAATAATGTCAGGTACAGGCAATACTGACTATTTGATGTGTGGTTAAAAGATTCAATTTGGGCCCTGGATGGTTTGGCTCAGTGGAGAAAGCGTCAGCCCGCAGCCTGAAGGTCCCAGGTTCAATTCCAGTCAAGGGCACGTACCTCAGTTGTAGGCTCAATCCCCAGCCCTGGTTGTGGGGTGAGTGGGAGGCAACCAATTGATGTGTCTCTCTCACATGGATGTTTCTCTCTCTCTGTCTCTCCCCCTCCTTCCCACTCTAAAAATCAATGGAAAAATATTCTTGGGTGAGGATTAACAACAACACCAAAAAGATTCAATTTGGTTGTTACTTCAAGCAAATGAAGCTCAGGACAAATTTTCTAGGTACCTATGGTGTGGTGAAGCTTAATCTGATGTTGCTGTAAATCCGGTTGAAGAAACTGCAGGGCTGAGTATAATTTGGCTGGCTCCTCCTGACAGCCTTAATCTCACACTATGATGGAGATACTTCTTAATGCAATTAGGAAATCATGTGCATAATAAATCATAAGAAATATTTTGTTGTTTGTAAATATCTATGTAAGAAAACGTCTGTGAGCAGGTGGGGCAAAAAAAAGTTACTTAATATGTGAAAGTATAAAAAACTATCTAAGACCACATGAATAAAGAAACACTTTTTAGTCCTGCCAGGTAGTTCAGTTGGTTAGAGCATCGTCCCGACATGCCAAGGTTTCAGGTTTGATTCCCTGTCAGCACACATACAAGAGTCAACTAGTGAATGCATAAATGAATGGAACAAGTTAATGTCTCTCTCCCTTCCCTTCTCTCTCTAAAGTCAATCAATAAAAATTTTTAAAGAAACACTTTTTAAAAAAAATTATGGGTCTTTTTAAAAATAAAATAACTAAAAACAACTTTAAAATTTCAATTTACATTCAATATTATTTTTTGTTAGTCTCAGGTGTACAGCATAGTGGTTACATAATCATATAATTTCCATAGTGGTCCCCGATATTTCCAGTACCACCTGCCACTATCCATAGTTATCACAGTATTATTGACTCTATTCCCTGTGCTGTACTTCACATCCCCACGACTATTTTGTAACTTGCCAATTTGTACTTCTTAAGACCTTCACCTTTTCAACCCTCTTCCCCTCTGGCAACCAAGTATCAGTCATTTATAATAACCTATTTCTTAACATGGTTTTCACTTTTAGTTAAACTTTCTTTTTTTCACTCTCAGTTAACTTTGGAATAAATATGGAGTCCTCACACCCTCCCCTCCCCCGCCTAGATTTTTAAAATGAAAGTTATAACAGACAAAGACTTCATAACCAGTTGGGACACTATTGCTCTATTTTCTGCAGATCTTAGAATAGTTGGAAAATTCCACCACATTATCCAGTGGTGTCATGCTTTTTTAAGGCTGCTACTCTTTGGGTATAAGAGTCTATCTAATCTCACCTCATGTGCTATGTTCAGGAGTTGAACAGGGAGACCGTCTGAGAGGGAACTGTCAGAACCACAGGTGCTGTTTTCAAAAGGAGAGAAGAAAGGGAAAAACCTGTTATTCATGTCTGGAAGTATACCATTCACCAGGCCATCTGCATGGGGTTAGGATATCTAGTCCACTATTTGCCCACACTGTCTGTGTTTTAATTGCTAAGAATTCTTGACAAGCATATCCATTCATTCATTCATTCATTCTGAATGCCCATTGCATGCCAGGTAGTGCATCAGGCACAGGAAACAGAAATGGACACGGCAGAGCTCCTGCCCCAAGGAGTTTGCAATCTGTGTAGCAAAAAAAACAAAAAACAAAACAAAAATAAAAACACCAACCTGCCCTGGCCAGTGTGGCTTAGTTGGTTGGGCATCGTCCCATGCACCAAAAGGTTGCAGGTTTGATTTCTGGTCAGGGCACATGCGAGGGTTGCCGGCTCAATTCCTGGTTGGGGGCTCAATTTCCGATTGGGGGCATGCAGGAGGCAGCCAATCAATTTTGCTCTCACATCAATGGTTCTCTCCCTCTCCCTTCCTCTCTTTAAAAATTAATTTTAAAAATCTTTAAAAAAAATACCAACCAGCCAGATGGGCAGAGCTGCCCTTGGCAGCAACTGTGAGAGGCTGCAGGATTCTCAATGTGCAGCCCTAGAGAATGCCAGGGAACTGTAATTTGTTTGGAAGCAGGGACTCTGTCTCATTCATTCCTGTCTGGCCAGTACCAGTTCAGAGAGCCAGGATCCTACTAGGTCTTCTTTAAGAATGTGTTCAATATATAAATAAATACATTTAATACAAAGAATCTATAGGTCAGAGACTAGGACTATTATTTTCATCACCCCAATTCACCTTTCAAAAGTTCTGGATGCGTGTCTAGACGGATCACAAGTCCTCCCTCACGAACTGTCCCCGCCCCCAGTCTTCAAGGGCTAGGATGAATGAGTCCTCAGATAATGAACCCTTTCTTCCTTTATCATGTGTCACATTATCTTTTCCCCTTTCCTGGAGAGTGGCTGGCTAGAATTGAGAGCTGTGCTCTGCAACATGAGCTCCATATAAAAAAATGTCTTCGGCACAAAACTCAAATCTGGGTAAAGACAGCATTTCAAACCATCCTTTTGCTCAGCCCTTTCATTCTGTTCTTGCTCCCCCTCCCTCCCGCCAGTGCACAACAAGGAGGAGCCCGACAGAAGACGGCAGGAAGAAAGCCTCTTCTTCTCTGATCTAACTCCCAATTCCACAGCCTTTGAGGCCACTAGATAACAGTCTCTGAGGTGCCTTTCAGAGGCAATGGAGAGCGTTAACAAATGGGATAAGAGCATTAGGTGCAGTATGTATGGCCCAGAAATGCTCAAAACCAGTGTGTTCACACCCAGACAGAGCAAACTCCAACTGAGCTTGTACACTCAGTCTGCTTCTCTGTGTAATGGTGAGAATGGAAAGGGGGTTCCTGATGCAGAGGCTGGCAAACTGGTTTCCATAATTCCTAACTGAATGCGTCGGCATTCCCTGCTGAGCGTCTGGCTGTTTCTGAGTTGAGTCCCCTGAGCTCTGTTGTATGAATTGATATGCAGGGGACATTTAGTTTTTGAGGGTGAGAGTGGGGTTGGTGCACTTATCCTGGGGAGTTAGGCAAAGGATTCTGGGAGAATGGAAGAGGAGACCTGGTGAATGGGGCGCTTCACTGGGCCTGATGGTCTGGCTTAAGGTTCCTAAGGAGGCATCTAGGAGACTCAGCCAGCAGAATTGCTTTAGGGTCAGATGTCGATGTGCCACAGGGAGTGTGGGAGAGCCATCCGCTTCCCACTGTCCACACAGACTACAGTGCAGCCCCTGGCAGAAGACCTCCATGCCTAGCCCAGAAACCTTCTGAGGGCAGCTGGTGCAGGCTTGAGGCACCTTGGCCAGAAGCTGGAGTAGCTGGTGTTCTTGCACACACGTGAGATACCCACCCACCTATAGCTGTGGAGACGATGAGGGTGGGGCTGAGATCTATGTACTAAATTAATTCAACAAGTATTTACTGAGCTCTCCCCATGTGCCAGGTACGGTTGTAGAGATGCATGAGATATAGAAGTGAACAAAATAAAGATCTCTGGCCTTGTGAAACCTACATCCTTGTAGGGGAAGATAACAAATAAGAGACACAATACAGTTGTAAATGATACAGAATGACAGAGGTGATAAAATGCTATAGGTCAGAGACTAGGAATATTACTTTCCTGGGTGCTCTGAAAAAGTCCGAGCACCTAAGGCGGATGGGCAATGGCAGGAGGGTGAAGGCAGGGGAGCAAGTTGCAATATTAGTGTGAGGAAGGTAGGCCAAATTAAAAAAATTACATTGAAGCCTGGCTGGTTGAGCATTGACCTATGAACCAGGAGGTCACAGTTCGATTCCCAGTCAAGACACATGCATAGTTGTCAAAGGAATGAAGTGTATTTAAGTGTGCCATGATTTATTTAATATTTTGCACCTGAGGTTCAAAACCAACAACAGAGCAGAGTAAAACTTTTCTGGTTTTTCTTTGACATGAAGTTTGTTACCTGGATTCGATGTCAGAGAAAGAGATGTCATTCCAACTTCTTTCTAAATCCGTATCTTGTCCAAGTTCATTGAATTTCTTATAAATTTCCTTTTGTAAGAGCTCTTTAAGCTCTACTAGACACTGCATGAACTGTGGAAATGAAGAAGGAACTATTTTTGATTATTTATTTATTTACTCATCAAATACTACTAAGTATATGCTAAAAGGCACTTTATTGCTGGGGACATAAAGATGAGTAAGCTGTGCCCTGGCAGGGTGTGGAGGTAGGGAGGGCTAAGTTGGTTGGAGTGTCGTCCATACACCCAAAGGTTGAGGGTTCAATCCACAGTGTGGGCATGTTCGAGAGGCAACTGATGTTTTTCTCTCACGTTGACATCTCTCTCTTCTCTCTCTCTCTCTCTCTCTCTCTCTCTCCTGTCCCCTTCCTTTCTCTTTAAAATCAATAAAAACATATCCTCAGGTGAGGATTAAAATTTTTTTAATTTAAAAAAAAAAAGGATGAGTAAGCTGTAATGTCTGCTACTAAGGACATGTTAACAGATAGCTACATGGGCTGTGGGAACACAAAGAAGTGTTGCCATGTGGCCGTAAAAAAGAAGGAACTCTTCCTTTTTGCAACAGCATGGATGGACCTGGAGATTATTATACTAAGCAAAATAAGCCACTCAGGGAAGGACAAATACCATATAATCTCACTTATATGTGAAATCTAATGAACAAAATAAACTGATGAATAAAATAGAAACAGGCATGGATACATGGAACAGACTGACAAATGTCAGAGGGGAGGTGAATGGGGTGGACTGGATGAAAGAAGGTGAAGGGATTAGACAAAGAACATATATGCATAGGCCATGCACACAGACAACAATGTGGTGAGGGCCAGAGGGAGGGAAGGGCAGGGTCTGGGTGGAGGTGGGCACAAAGAGGGGAAATCTATAATAATGTCAACAATAAAAATAAAATATTTTAAAAAAAGGAGTGTTTTGGGGGCAGAACACCAAAGAGCACTGCTTTAGCCACTTTTTCCTGCCCATAGCCAATTATAAACTTCTTAACCCAAAGGCCTGATTAATTTAATTTAATTTAATTATTATTTTTTAAATATATTTTATTGATTTTTTTACAGAGAGGAAGGGAGAGGGATAGAGAGCTAGAAACATCGATGAGACAGAAACATCGATCAGCTGCCTCCTGCACACTCCCTACTGGGGATGTGCCCGAAACCAAGGTACATGCCCTTGACCGGAATCGAACCTGGGACCCTTCAGTCCGCAGGCCAATGCTCTATCCACTGAGCCAAACCGGTTAGGGCTAATTTTGTTTTTGAGTAGTAAGGAAGGAAGTTAGAATGGGGTTGTTCAGATTTTGGCCTATGGCAACTATGATTTAACGGGCCACGTTTCGGTCAAATTCTCCTTTAAACATATTTTTTTAAACAGTTGCATCCAGCCCGGCCAGTGTGGCTCAGTGCTTGAGCATCGACCTATGAAAGGAGGTTCAATTCCCAATCAGGGCACATGCCTGAGTTACAAGCTCGATTCCCAGTGGGGGGCATGCAGGAGGCAGCTGATCGATGATTCTCTCTCATCATTGATTTTTCTGTCTCTCCCTCTTCCTTCCTCTCTCTGAAAGAAATAAAAACATATTTAAATATATATTTTATTGATTTTTTACAGAGAGGAAGGGAGAGGGATAGAGAGTCAGAAACATCGATGAGAGAGAAACATTGATCAGCTGCCTCCTGCACACCCCCCAGTGGGGATGTGCCCGCAACCAAGGTACATGCCCTTGACCGGAATCGAACTTGGGACCCTTCAGTCCACAGGTTGACGCTCTATCCACTGAGCCAAACCGGTCAGGGCAACATATTTAAAAAAACCAAAACAGTTGCATCCAGAGTGGTGCATATCAGGTGTTCCCAGGGCTGACGAGTCAGATGGGGTCTGAGAGAGGAGGTTGCAGGGATGCTTAGCAGGTGCGCAAAGGGCAGGGTTATTTTTGGAGAAGAGAAAGGACAGCAGGTTTTCTGAAATGGGAGAAAGGGAATCAAGAATGAGTGCTCCCATGGGTACGCCTGGACGTGAGGGAGAGAAGTGCTGAAGGGAAGCTGGAACAATGGCTTCTATCATCTTGGTGAATTGAGGTCTTACCATTTGCCGAGAGCGTGTAGGCTGGGCCTTTCTTATTTTCTTTGATCATAAAAGCTTCAGAAAAATACTAAGAGGAAATAAAAATCACCCGAAATCGCACTGAGCTGACTGTGGACCCATGGGAAACTGATCACAATAGCGGCATCACCACACTTCTTGAAGCCCCATTTTTACCTTGGTTCGGTCAGGATCACAGAAATCCAGGAGGGTGTCGCAGACATGGTAGCCTAGGGACTTCAGATCCTCAGTGGTAAAATGAGTGTCTCTTTTATTGCCTGGAAAAAACCCCATAAACATTTCTCATGAAATCTTAATGAGCAAATAAATGCAGATATAATTTACGAATATCTCATTAAAGACACCACCTCTTATTCTAGAACATTGTGCTTCTGGACAGGGTTTCTCTCCTAGCTTTAGGTTGGTTCAGAAGAATCTTTGACAATGAAAATGTTTACAATCATGATGGCTGTAATTGTGAAGCTGTAATTACAATGATAACGTTTTACTCTGTAGCAGGCACTCTGCCAAGTGCTTCCCATGCACTAGCTCATTAAGTAGTACCCATAATGCAGGCACTACTACTGACGTTCACAGAGAAGATGAGGTTCAAAGAATTAGGCAACTTACTCAGGATCACACAACTCGTAAATGGAGCTGAAATTCAAACCCAGATCTGCCTGATTCCAGGCCCTTAGCCACTACACTATATTGCCCCATCAAATACTATATTTCACACTCATATTCTGGGTGCTCAAATTTGGCATACGGCGCAGACAAGAAAAGCCTCTAGATCAACTCTCCTCTCAACATGTTTAAGGATTTCATCTCCCCAGTGCTTTACGTGGCTCCCCTGGCCATGCTGGCCCACGGTCTACAGAAGTGAGCTCACCCAGGGTGGACCCGCCAAAGGTAGACTCCATGGTGTAGCTGTTCAGGATTCCCATCCGCCACATCACGACTCGTCCTGTTCCTTCTTTGCACTTTTGGACCTTAAAATTACAACTATGAAAAGAGAACTGAAGAGAAATCCAAATCCTCTGTTAATCATAGACTGGCAAATGTAAGATATAGAAGATTCATTGATATGATACAAGAATGTTTCTCTTGGGAATCTATATATTACTTCCTAAAGTGTGTCCCCTACAATACTGGTTCCTAGGGATGCTAATAGGTATTAGGGAGGAAAACATGAGTTCTATGGTCATGTTCACCAGGGAGATAAAGGGCTAAGAAAATGGCGCAGGCTTCCTCTGCAGCACCTCTCAGGCTATTTAATATGCTATTGTGGACCGTGATGCTCCAAAGGCGAGAGAGCATGTTGCTTTTCATTGCCCATGAACCCTTTCTTCTCCTCCCCATCTTCTCCAGGGGCATTCTGCAGGACTCGGGTTCCTTGAATGTCTGTTTGGGAATGCTGGCTTTCTTTGGCATTCAAGGCTAGTAGCCAACCTTTCTAAGATTTATTTTCTACCCCTCTCCAATTTGAACCCTTCAATATGGTTGGGTTGATCCTCTCTATGTGATTTGTGTATGCCTCAGCCCTACACTACAGTCTCTGCCTGGAACGCTCTCACTCCCTTATGCCAATGTTCTCAGGTCCAAGTTCAGTTTCTTCCATTGTCTTTCATGACCATGCCAATGCTCTTTCCTCTCCTGAAGTTTGTAACATACACTTGGCACCTATCCCAACCTATCCTAGCCTGTCCTGCTGAAAACGCTTTACATTTGGGAGATATCTCACTACCTTGTGGTTTCTAACTTGTGCTCTATAGAATCCAGGGGTTCTAATGAGGAGCCACAGGGCATTCCTGTCCAAGGCCTGAGGGAGGAGGCAGAATGGACAGGTGTTCCAAGCCTTCTACCCCTCTTCAATAACATAGTTCTGCTTTTAATTGTTTTAGATACTGGGTTCTGGATGTGATTTCACTTGAAGAGATACCTGGAAAAAATCTAAATGTTTAAAAAAGAAAAAAGAATGACCCTAGCCTGTTGCTCAGTGGTTAGAGCACCAGTCTGCAGATTGAAGGGTCCTGGGTTCAAATTCGGTCAAGGGCATGTACCTCGGTTACAGACTCAATCCCAGGTCCTAGTCGGGGTGTGTGCGGGAGGCAACCCATCAATCAATCGATGTATCTCTCTCATATTGATGTTTCTCTTTCTCTCCCTCTCCCCCTCCCTTCCACTTTCTCTAAAAATCAATGGAAAACATATCCTCGGGTGAGGATTAACAACAACAACAAAAATAAAAACAAAAAAAGAAGAAAGGAAGGAAGGAATGAAGGAAGGGAAAGAGAGGAAGAAAAGCTTCCTCTTTTTTTTTTTTAATAATAAGAGCAGCAGATACAAAATATGTCTTAAATATCTTTATGTGAGAAAATTTGTAATTTAAATGTTTTCCTGAATCCAACCCAGTTTCTTCATTATAAGGACAGTTACATTTTGTGGATGTATTTATGATGCTGAAAAACAACTTTCTAAATCAATGCAGATACTCTGTATATGCCCGACTGTCACACTCAGCCAACTATCAAAAACTTGTTGCTTTAAAAAAAAAACAACAAAAAAAAACCTTGTTGCTTTCATTAGCCCTTTAATATCTTTGTTATTTGTGACCTTGCATTACTCAAACTTTTCTTTGGAGGCTCATGTAACATTAGCATTTTGTCTGTCCTGCAATCCCTGCTTCCACTGCAAATCACAGGATTAATGATAGATAACTCTACCACTAAGAGTTTGAACTTGTGCCCAGGCAAAGCAGCCAGAGCAATTTTTAAAAATCACCTTTATTGAGATATAATTCACATACCATAAGATCCACACATTAAAAGTACACAAGTCAATGGTTTAAGTATATTCACAGAGTTGTAATATAAGTTTAGAATGTTTTTAATACCTTCCCAAAACCCAGTACCCATTAGAAGTCACTCCCCATGTCACTTGTCCCCAGTTGAGGCAATCACTAAACTACTAGTAAGTTCTGTCTCTATAGCATTGTATAGAATGGAATCATGCAATATGTGGTGTTTTGCATCTTTTCTTTCACTTAGCATCATGATTTCAAGGTTCCTCCATGACCTAGCACAGTGATGGCAAACCTTTTGAGCTCGGTGTGTCAGCATTTTGAAAAACCCTAACTTAACTCTGGTGCCGTGTCACATATAGAAATTTTTTGATATTTGCAACCATAGTAAAACAAAGATTTATATTTTTGATATTTATTTTATATATTTAAATGCCATTTAACAAAGAAAAATCAACCAAAAAAAATGAGTTCGCGTGTCACCTCTGACACGCGTGTCATAGGCTCGCCATCACTGGTCTAAACTATATGACATTAAACTGATGGAAGCTGTTAGCAGAGCCCAGCAAGGACCCACGATTCAGAGTCAGAACTCCTACTGGGGATGTGCCCGCAACCCAGGTACATGCCCTTGACCGGAATCGAACCTGGGACCTTTCAGTCCGCAGGCCGACACTCTATCCACTGAGCCAAACCGGTTTCGGCAATTCTTTTTTTAAAATATATGTATATTATTGATTTTTTTACATAGAGAGTTAGAAACATCGATGAGAGAGAAGTATCGACCAGCTGCCTCCTGCACACCCCCTACTGGGGATGTGCCCGCAACCAAGGTACATGCCCTTGACCAGAATCGAACCTGGGACCCTTCAGTCCACAGGCCAACGCTCTAGCCACTGAGCCATACCAGTTAGGGCAGCAGTTAATTATTTTTATTGCAGAACAACATTCCATTCCCTCGACATACTGCATTTTATTTATCTGCTCATCAGTTAGTGGACACAGAATAATTCTTAAAACCACACCTTTCTAAATTCTTAAAGTCCAGGTTGCAGGGATTTACCCAAGATAAAAAAGAGAGACAAAATGGCAAATCAAACACAACACTATTATTGGGTATAGGAAGCAGAGAGTTTCCTTCTTCCTTAGTCAATGAGCAGAAAATTACCTTATGTGCTTACCTTGTCTGGTACATTTTTGCTCAACATGAAAGGAAAGACTCGTTCATGAAGCCAGTACTTGCGATTGTGGCTATTGCAGCCATATAGGAAGATGTTATTCTTGCGGCTGTGGCCATGGAAATCACAATACAAGAGAACTTCCCTTTCTTCGAGAAGTCTATTAAGGGGAGCAAACAAAGGACTCAGTGGACTCCAAATGCATGGATTTTTTTGGAGTCTCTTCCTAAGTATGTCTGTTGACACCTTCCTTTCTAAGAAAATTTTGACCCCTAATGGCCTTCAGAGGACCCTATCTCTACCCTCAGCCACTGCTGTAAACTCGGCATCAGTACTCCTTGCCCCTGCCCGACAGAAGGACTTGAGATGTGCTGACGTGGAAAGGGGTGGTGGGTAGGCCTTGTGTAAATTGATAAGTGGAGGAAATCTGTTGAAAGAAAGCCCACCCTGGTGCAGACTTGTGGGAAGAGGGGAGAGGTAGAGAGGTTGTAATCGCAGGGATGAAAAAGACAGAACCAAAGAAAACCTTGGGTCCTCATTTCCAGGGCTCGTTCCTATAAGGCTCAGATCTTCCTGATCTCCTGATCACCCAGGACACCTATTCCGTCTTCCAAATGAGGTCACCATCCCCCTGATGGTCACAGGATGAAGAGTATGATAACAATGCACACATTAACAGTGGCTGGGGACTGTGCTAAATAGATGACATGTTAGCTCACCATTTATATATATTTTTAAATAGATTTTTATTGATTTCAGAGAGGAAGGGAGAGGGAGAGAGAGATAGAAACATCAATGATGAGAGAGAATCATTGATCGGCTGCCTCCTGCACACCCCACACTGGGGATCAAGCCTGCAACCTAGGCATGTGCCCTGACTGGGAATTGAACCATGACCTCCTGGTTCATAGGTCAACGTTGAACCACTGAGCCACGCCAGCCCGCTCTCACCATTTATATTTTCTATCTCTCCCTCTCCCTTCGTCTCTGAAATCAATAAAAATATATTTTAAAAAAAGACTGTCTCCAAAGACATTTCCAATTCTTACAACATTAGAAGAGATCTTCCCTCTTCCCCGAGTCCCTGCCATTAGATAGTGCTCACAGTAACCAGAGAAAGTTCAACAGATTAGGGGACTCACCTCTTGATCATGTTCCTGGTGTGCCAGATGCAGGGGAAAGACTCCTTCAGAATGGTTTTATAATGCCTGTTCAAGTCCCTGCCAGCCAACGAACACCGGTAATTCCCCACAATCACTCCATCTGGATTTAACATGGGAATCACTTTGAAGACAAAGATATCTCTGAGGAGCTCGGCATCTGGGGAGTTGCTAAGAATGAAGTCCAAAAAGCCTTTCATGATCCAGGAGCCATTACTTTCCCCAGGGTGGACCCTGGCACTCAAGACCACGGCTTTCTTTGCAGCAGCCTCTTGTGTGGTTTGGGATGGGTTGGTGATGGTGAGCAGGTACACGGTATTTCCTGCTAGGCTCCTGCATAAAGTGCGGAGTTTGCAGAACTGAGACTGGACAGGGTTTTTTGCCACCGACATGAGGTAGCATTGCAAATCCGTGTATGTATATGGGTAGAAGTGTGCAAAGAAGCAAGTGTCCTGGTCATGAGGAAACTGAATGGTCCACGTGAGACAGTAAAAGGACTGCTGCCCATTATCCGTGTTGTTCTTGTAGTACTTGATTTCATTTCCTTCTCTCCTCCAGCCAATGTTGTAGGTGTTGGCATCCAATTGGGAGTACATGAGTGGCTTCATTCCTATAGTATAAAGGCTCTTGGGTTTTAGCAAGTTGACGATGGTGAAGCGATAGGTGGCATCTTTTCTGGTGTTCTGAACTCGAAAATAAAACCACTGAGTGTGTTTGTTCGTGTAGAGGTCAGTTCGTAAGGTGAGTTCATACTCATAGGTGTCTCTGTAATGAAGAATGTAGAATATCTCTGTAATACCTCCCTCAAAAAATAAATCTGGGAAAACATTGTTTTTCCCTGGTAAAAATAGATCTAATCACAACAGAAAGGCTGCTACATCAAACATTTGTTTTCTAATTTACTTTGTTCTCCAACTCATATGTTAGGCTAACAGGGACTTGGGGGAAGAAGGTGCATTTGGGGTGGGACAGAAGAGTCTCATAATTCACATGCAGCACCGGATGTTTGGGCGCGCTGAGCTTCTTGGTGCCTTTCTAGAGCCCAGAAGGTGGTTTCCAACCACTTCAACCCATTTCCCCGAAACACACTGAACTCAGGGAAGCCGGAGCCCTCTGTTGGCTGTACCTACATCCTGGGCATCACCAGGATGGATCAGACCCTTAAGCTTCCTGTGCTATTTTTCTCTCTTATCATCAGTTGTTTGAAGATAAGGGGGCTTTGCCGGAATGCATGCACCTTGCGGAAAAGAAGGCCTAACCTGCAGAAGAGGAAATACAAATGCCAAAAAACATGAAAAGATGTTCATCCGCATGCATCATGAAAGAAATACAGATTAAAACAGGATATCGTCCTTTCCCCCTCCATCTCAGCAACATTTCAGCATTGGGAAACAGGCCCTCTCATCCACTGTTGATGGGAACTGAAATCATGCTGGAGGGCAATGGGGCAAAAACTAGCAATGCTTAGTGTTCAAACCCTTTGACCCACCAATTTTATATCAGAATTTGTTCCATAACACCAAAAATACTAAAAAGTATACACGCACAAGGGTGTGAATTCTGTTCACTCATTTAATAAAAAATTGTAAATGTCTTAATTTCTCATCAGGTGGGAATAGGGTAAATAGGTATGGAACACTCATATAATAGAACAATAAGAACTATTAAAAATAAGGACATATGTCTGTGGTATTGTCATAGAAAAACATCTAAAATGTATTAAGTGGAGCCCTACCTGTTTTAGCTCAATGGACAGAACATGGGGGTCAGGGTTTGATTCTGGTCAAGGGCCCCGTACCTTGGTTGCAGGTACGTGCGGGAGGCAACCAATTGATGTGTCTCTCTCACATCGATGTTTCTCGGTCTCTCCCCCTCCCTTCCACTCCCTCTAAAAATCAGTGGAAAAATATCCTCAGGTGAGGATTAACAAAAAATAAATAAAATAAAATGTACTAAGTGGGAAAAAGCCAATTTGAAAAAACAGTGTCCAAATATATACACCATTACCCTATTTTTAAAAATATATAATTTGTGCCCTAACCGGTTTGGCTCAGTGGATAGAGCGTCGGGCTGTGGACTTAAGGGTCCCAGGTTCGATTCCGGTCAAGGGCATGTACCTGGTTGCGGGCACATCCCCAGTAGGGAGTGTGCAGGAGGCAGCTGATCGATGTTTCTCTCTCATCGATGTTTCTAACTCTCTATCCCCCTCCCTTCCTCTCTGTAAAAAAAATCAATAAAATATATTTAAAAAAAATAAAAATATATAATTTGTGTGTATTACACAGAGAGAGAAACAATTAATGCATAGACATCAAACTGTTATCAATTGCTTGTGTTTGGGAGTCACGATTATAGGATTCAAAATTTTGTCAATATAAATTTTATATGAGCACTAATTTCTTTTATAAACAGAAAAAAACAATTTAGATGAATTTTTATTCTGGGGGAAAAATCATTTCCCTTCACCTCTTTTGCAGAAACACTCCTGACTCCGACTATGATTCCTGAAGACACTTCTCAGTCACTTTAATCACCATCCCTTTGGGTAAACCCACTTTGTTACTCACACTTTGACAGCTTTTTGCAGATTCCCACTCTCAAACCTTGATTCAAACAGGAGAGTGTTATCTTCTGGTCCTTGCAGTGTGACAGCGAGCTCCTTGATCACTCCCCGCTTGCCTCCCACTCTGGAGCTGGTGAAATAGGAGCCTTTGGTGGGCACTGCAGGTGAGACAGACATATTTAGCCACAGTCCTGTCAGAACCCATTCATCCAGCAATATTCTTTGTGCCCCTCTGTCTTCAGCAGCACTGCCCTAGGTTAACAACAATGAATATTCTAATTTTCAGTTGTTCTTGCTGAGACTTTTCATTCTAAAGTATATTTCTCTGAAGGACTCTTAGAGACTTCCTTTTGCTACAGGCAACCCTTATCAGCACAGATAGTACTGCTTGTGCCCATTTGAATACTAATTTAAAAGGATGTTGGCAAAAGGTAATATTCTAAATCAAGCATCTGAGAACATTTGCAACCTTATTTATAAACACACAACAAATAGCACCTATTTATTGATTTAAGAAAAAGATAAGGGGAAAAACAAAAAAGAGAAAACATAGTAGACGCCATAAAGTGTTTTGATATATACTTTCAGATTTAAATATAACAAAAATAGCAGTTTGAGAATTGGCATGGGTGAATGCCCCTGGGAAAGGAACCAAAATGTAGTTATCAGTGAAAAGGAAGGTCACAATTGAAATTTTAACTTTAAAATGAAATTTTAAAAATGTATGAAATTTATCTTATTTAACAAAATTTAGATTATAATCACAACCTCTTTCTAATACTTGGGATAATAAAGAATCAATTACTATTATTTTTTTGTGGGGTTATAATTTTTCAGACAAATTCAGTAAGGGTGCCATATGACATCTTTGTTTTGGCAGTTACTTTTGCAAAACTTTCTTAGGACTTCATAGTTCCCTAAGGACTTCTCTTTGTACCACAATGTTCTCATCTTTGTGTCTAGAAGAACCTATTTTTGTCATCTTTTGTTGATTTTGTCTTTGCCAACTGATAAAAAATTTTCTAGGTTCTCATTTGTCAGTGGCTTTGCAAATGATTCAAGCAATTCTGTAACATTCATCAACTTCTACTTCATAAAATCCTGCATCTCTTGTTAAAAATCGTAATTTCACTTTGCAATGGATTTTTATTTATTTGCATTATATTACCAGATGTTAATAATATCCATCAATCAGCAAGTGACTGACACCATCAAAGATGCTGACCATGGAACATTAAACAAATAGTAATATGTGTGGGGCACAATTATATAAGTGGCCAGTTCATTAGTAAATACAGTAATGCTATGAAGACTTTTGCTCCTATGCAACTACGTCACTAGAAAGACTTTATAATAAACATATAATAAATACATAAATAAACATATAATAAATAAACTATATAATAAAATAAATGGGAGTGAAGGAGGAATCAAGCTTGAAAAGAAGTGGGTGAAAGCAGAAAACAAGCACAGAGGAAGGAACAAAGGCAGAGGCCAAGAGTCCATGTTGTCTAAGTAAAAGCTGGGGCCCCACATGGTTCAGTCTCCTCATGAAACCAGAGTACAGCCCAGTGACCAGATGTCATTAATATGGAAATTCCAATATTTTCTTGAGTCTCTTAGGTAACATTAAAGATCCAATTCATGGCTCACAGTAACATTTCTCAAAAAAAACCAAAACCAATTTCCTTTTTTCCTCCAATATTCCCACAGCATGTAGTTGCTGTGGGGCCCCTAAAATGACAAACTCCCAAATTCCCTTTGGAGCCCCATCTTCTCAGTTTTCTGCTTCTTTATTCCTCCAATTAGGTGGGTTCAACTCTCCATGAATCCCAAGGACAAGATCAAGGCTGTGACCACAACTGTGTGTTAACAGAACAAGGACAGTCTGTAAGGGCTGCCATATCAGGAGAAAGCACTTCCACCCAGGGTTCCTTCCTGGGTAAGATACAAAAAATATCTCTGGCTAGAACAGATGAAGGGACTCCAAACCTGTAAAACAGGTTTATAATCCCGAGGTTGTAGAAGCAGCACATCCCCTATTATCTAAAACCTAAGTCTACCCACTTATACCTCATACTTTTTAAATGCCTTCCAAACGCCTCCTCAGACATTCCACAAGGTGGAGCTAGGTGGACTGAGTTGCTCCACCTTATTTACTTCACTAGAGGCCTGGTGTATGAAATTCATGCACTGGGGGGTAGGGAAGTGGAGTCCTCAGCCCAGCCTGCGCCCTCTCGAAGTCTGGGAGCCCTCGGGGGATGTCGGACTGACGGCGTGGGGAGCAGGCCTAAGCAGGCAGTCGGACATCCTTAGTGCTGCCATGGAGGCGGGAGAGGCTCCCATTACCACCACTGCGCTTGCCAGTTGTGAGCCTGGCTTCTGGCTGAGCGGTGCTCTCGCTGTGGGAGCGCATTGACCACCTGCGTTGAGCAGGATTGGGCTGAAACCAGATCTCCAACATCCCCCGAGGGATCCCGGATTGTGAGAGGGCGCAGGCCAGGCCAAGGGACCCCACTGGTGCACAAGGGTTTGGGGAGGGACACGGGAGGTTGGCCAGCTGGGGAGGGGCTGCGGGAGGGCTCCAGGGCATGTCTGGCCCATCTCGCTCAGTCCCGATTGGCCAGATCTCAGCAGCAAGCTAACTTACTGGTCAAGAATCTGCCCCCTGGTGGTCAGTGCACATCATAGCAAGCGGTTGAGCAGACTTAGCATATCATTATCATATTATGCTTTGATTGGTTGAATGATCGACTGGCCGACTGGCCACTTAGCATATTAGGCTTTTATTATATAGGATTGCTTATAGCTTTTCCCAACATATTATTATCAACATGAGAGCTCATAATCAAGGAAACTGTGGTGGAGTATGTGCAATTACATCTCAGCGGGGCCCTCGGGAATAACTGGCTCATTTTACTCTTCCACTTGAGGAATGTAAGCACATGTTGTCCCTTCTATTTCTGGTTGTTTCTCCGAAAGCTTTCCCTTATGTCACTTCTTTAACCTTTTGCGCTCCAACATTGAGGCTGACTCGACAGACCAGGCGCTAGTAGCAGGTCCAACGTCGAGTTGGTGATTGAGCTAATTGGCAATTTCCGCCAGAGAACTTCTGCAACCAAGAGAGGAAGGACTTCCAATTTGGACCAGACTGTTTGAATTCCAAAAATAAAATTGGAGCGCAAAGGGTTAACACATTTTCTTTCTACTAACTAAACTTTGTGCAGATTCCTCTTCCAATAAAACAGCTTTCCTTTCTGATAATTATTACTTAACAGAGATTGATTTTTCAAATTAGGAGGATATATTTTTTTTGCTATTTCTTGAATACAGTATTTTCCAGCTTCAGATAATTCCTTTTAAGAAGTTCCAATGAGCTCTGGTACCTGTGGGTTCAACGAGCACCAGGTGATTTTTGGTGATGACAGAGGATGTCCTTGTTGGCAGCTCCCTTCCATGTCCCTCCCTATTACTAACCTAGGATCCTGACATTATTAATTCAAAATTTACTTCCCTTTCCTTGGGAAGGTTCATATTGTATTTCTTGGCTCATTGCTCTTTAACATTACCTTTCCTTTCTGTCTTAAGTGTTAGTATTACCACCTGCTCCACATCCTCCCCAGCACTGGTTATTGTCTATATTTTTATTATAGCTATTTTGGTGGGTGTGAAGTTGATCCATTGTTTCCGTAAATACCATTTATCGAGTTGGTTGAGAGAATTCTCTTCTATTCCTGGTTTTCTAAATGTTCTTATCATGAAAGGCTAAATTTTGTCCAGTGCCTTTTCTGCCTTGAGATGGCTGTTTCCTCCCACTCTGTTCTACTAATGTGGTTCTGCTTATTTTGTTACTAGAGGCCCGATGCACGAAGATTCGTGCAAGAATGGGCCTTCCTTCCCCTGGCTGCCGGCACCGCCTTCGCTCTGGCCCGGAGCTGCCCAGAGGCCTGGGATGGCTGGGGCGGTGCGGAACGCCATGGCGACAACGCAGGCATCCCGCCCTGCCCCACCCAACCCCTGCCGCTTGGCGCCTGCAAATTAACCTGCCATCTTTGTTGGGTTAATTTGCATGCTCACTCCTGATTGGCTGGTGGGCATCATGAAGGTACAGTCAATTTGCATCTTTCTCTTTTATTAGTGTAGCTAGTGAACCACCCCGGGCCTCCTGGGACAGATCCCCTTCGGTCATGGTGTGTAATCCTTTTAATATGCTGTGGGATTTGGTTTGCTGGTATTTTGTTGAAAAATTTTGCATTTATATTCCTAAGGAATATTGATCTATAGTTTTCTTGTGATGTCTTTGTCTGGCTTTATTATGAGGACGATATTGGCTTCACCAAAGAGAGTTGGCAAATGCTTCCTTCTCCTCTGTTTTCAGAGTTTATAAGGAATTAGTACTATTTCATCTTTAAACGTTTGATACAGTGCAAACAAACCCTGGCAAGCCATCTGGGCCAGGGATTTCTTTACAGGAAGATTTTAAATTACTAATTCAATTTTTTTGTTATAATCTATTCAGACTTCTAATTTCTTCGTGAGTCAGTTTTGGTGATTTGTGTCTTTCTAGCAATTGTTCCTGTTCATCTATGTTGTCTATTTGTTGGCGTAAAGTTGTTACAGCATTGTCTTGTAATTCCGTTGATTTCTGTAGAGTTGATGCTTATGTTTCCTTCCATTGCTGATTTTAATCATTTGTATCTCCTCTCCCTTTTTCTTGGTTGGGCTATTTTGTCAATTTTGTTGATCTTTCCAACCAACTTGATTTTTCTATTATTTTTCTGATTTCTATTTCACCTATTTCATTAGTATCTTTATCAGTTCCTTTCTTCAGCTCGAACTGGATTTATTTTGCTCTGATTTTTAAAATTTATTAAGGTGAAAGCTTGGGTAATTAATTTCAGATCTTCCTTCCTTCCTTATTTAATTAATTTATTCCCCCCCCCCTTTTTTTTTACTGTCCTAAATTGTTTATTAGGTAAGAATTTTACAAACATTACTTATATTAGCAGTAACGGTGGAACTGGAGAGTAGTGTGCCTTCTCCAAGCTGCACTGCGAGAACCACTAATTGTGTGGTGGGATTTGTGGCCCTTTCTAAGGCCACAGCTCTTGTGCCTGCAGATGTCAGCCCTCACATCTCCCTGGGCTTGCGGACTGGTTTGGTGATCCACTAGGTGTCAGGATTTCTTCTGATAGCCTATGGAATGGAGCAGTGAGGATAACCTCCAAGAATTTGTATGTGGAATCTTCACCAACCCAGTGAGAATTCAGGACTCTCAGAGCCCCAGAGTGGTGCCCAGCTAGCTCCAGAGCAACATACTGAGGCTTCCAGCAAACTTTAGCTGGTTAGCACCATGATGGACAGGCTTGCCACTGGTTGCACCCTTAGGAACAGGGTGTTTGTGGCCACCACAGCACACACGAGTCCAATATATGACATAACCTTGTATTCCAGTCTGCTGTGCTTTATTGGGCTTGGTAGGCAGGGGTCCCAGTGGAGTGCAGAGAGCTGGCCTACTGCCAGCAGCACAGCCTGGAAAGAAAGCACATTACACTGGCCTGCTTCTTCCTCCATAGCTCCTGGATGTACTTGTAAGCGCCCATCTTGGTTTACCTGATGGCTATGGGAAGCTGAGAAGGAAAAGACTTTCTCCCACAATCCCTTTTGGGCTCCTCCTCTTCCTTTCAAATATATGTGTTTAAAGCCATAAATTTACCTTGCAGTGCTTTAGCTGCATCCCCTAAATTTTGATATGTTGTTTTATTTTCATTCCAAAATATTTTTAAACTCTCCTTGTGATATCTTTAACACATGGGTTACTTAGAAATGGGTGTTTCCGTCTTGTTCATCACTGTATCTCTAACACTAAGCACTGGACTTAGCATATGGTAGATGCTCAATTTCCAAATATCTATAGATTTCCCAAATGTCATTCTGTTGTTGATTTCTAATTTAATTTTGTTGTGATAAGAGGATATATTTGGTATCATTTCAATCCTTTTACATAAACGGTATTAAGACCTGCTTTATAAGCTAGCATATGGTGTACACTGGAGAATCTACCAGGGGCCCTTGAAACAAATGTGTATTTTGTGGCTGTTATTGGATACAGTGTTCTGCACATTTTTATAAAAGACATGCATTCTATCTCTAGGAAATCTGCAACTCAATGCAGGAAGCCACATGGTAAATGACAGTCATATGCACATACTATAAAGTACTCACCCAAGTACATATAGGAGGCGGCGAAAAGGAGAATGTGTTCCCCAAAGATCCAACCTCTGAATTTCAGGAAGAGGAATTACGAGGGAGAAGCTATAAAATGGACTTAGATTTATTAAGAAAAAGGTACTGTCATTAAAAAAAAATGATTGAAATTTTAAAGCTGATTATTTGTGAATTTCAGGGTTCCTATTCAGATTGGTTTGGAAAAGACAATTTATCACTGAACTATGGATTTTCTAAAATCACATTTATTATAGAAAATATTTATAACCTTATCACGATTAATTAATTACTCACTGTTCAGCGTAATGACAATACCTGAATCTAATTGATAGACAATTGTGCCTTTTTCCTCTCCTACAATTTCTGGTATCTTTTCATTTCCTGTAGGTTGATAAAAATATTCTGGTTGAGGTGGAACTCCCTCTGAAAGAAGACATTTAAAAAGTACAAAATAAGAAAAAATACAGAATAACTTGTCAGAACCTAAGTTTCTAATTTGTTTATAAGTTGTCTTGCTTCTTTCCATAAGACTATGAGGAGACTTTTAACAAAAACACATAAACTTTAAATAGAAGACTTAAAAGTAAGCTGGAAAAGTCAATACAGTTGCTATACTAACTCTTTAAAATTTGGTCCTGAGCTTCCTTTTAAAATCAGGAAAATATGATCCACTACATACTTTTTATTACCACAGAGGAATAAGTATATCACTTGTTTCAGAGAAAACAAAGGCTTTTTCATTAACATTCAATTCTAAAAGCTTCCTCGTATGAAACTTGGGGAACTTCTCCATATCATTTTAAGTGATGAAAACCAAGGGCATATAAAGACACAACTCAGTAAAAGACAATGTTCCTTTCTTCTCTTTAAGGTAATGGGGAGTAATGAGGCTCTGACAACTCAGTTTAAACAGCAGGTACTTGCTATTAGAGCTCTTTGAAATTAAAAAAATTGCTTTAAAAAAAGATTTAATGGTTTTTTAGTGGATTATGTTTTACACTTTTTAATTTTCCTTTTGGAATTGAGTCCAAAATCTTCACAGGAATTCTCTATCTTATTCTATTTTATATAGAGAACTACAAAATCCTATTGTTTGGCCTGATCAACTTGGACTTTTATCTAAGAACTAGAGGCCTGGTGCACGAAATTCCTGCAAGATAGGCCTTCCTTCCCCTGGCTGCTGGCCCCGGCTTCCCTCCTGCACCCAGGACCTGGGCTTCCCTCATAGCCCCAGCTTTGTCCAGAAGGACGTCTGGAAGGACATCCAGTCTAATTAGCATATTATGCTTTTATTATTATAGACTAGAGGCCCAGTGCACAAAAATTTGTGCAGTCGGGGGGGG
>NW_005362439.1:3842637-3845023 GCF_000412655.1 Myotis brandtii
TTTGAAGGCTGGCCACAGCCCCTTCAAGGTGGGGGGTCCTGCTAGGGTGCCTGGCTAGTCTGGGTGAGGGGCTGATGGCTGTTTGCCGGCCAGCCAACCCCCCCAGCAGGGACCCTCACCCCATGAGGGTGTGGCCAGCCTGGGTGAGGGGCTGATGGCTGTTTGCAGGCTGGCCACAGCCCCTAGCCACCCAAGCTCCCAGTGGAGGCTGGCTGGAAGCAGGTATCTTGGATTTATTTATCTTCTATAATTGAAACTTTGTTGCCTTGAGCAGAGTCCACAGCCAGCCAGGGAAGGCAGGAAGCTTGGCTTCCTCCATTGCTGGGGCAACCAAGCCTCCTGCTTGCTCCAGCTCCTTGGCTGCCAGCCGCCATCTTGGTTGGGTTAATTTGCATTTAGTCACTCTGATTGGCTGGTGGGCGTGACTTGGGGCATCTTTGAGGTTCGGTCAATTTGCATGTTTCTCTTTTATTAGATTAGATTGTGCAGAATAGGGACAGATGACCTTAGGACTTCTTAGCTACTGTGCAAACTCAAAATGCGCCCCCCACCCCCCTGCCACACACATTTCCAAACACCCAAAGAGCAGTTCTATCCCAACTACGACGCTAAGCCCATCCCTATATTTCAGCTTCATCTCATCTTTCAGGCTCAATGTTTCACGGTTGCCCAAACATGACATTCTCTTTTTCTGTTTCCTCTAATTGGAATACTTTTCTTTGACTCTCTCAATTGGATTACTTCTAACTTCTCCTTCAGATCCCAGCTGACGTTTCAACTCATTTTGGAAACCCTTACTGATCTTCCAAGCTGAGATTAAGTGTTCCCAAGGGATCAAACTCTATGCAATTGCCTGGTTGTATCTTTAACTTTCCCACTAGTCTGTGAGCTCTGGGTTTCTCTGTCTTGTTCATAACTGTATATCTAACACTAAGCATTGTACTTAGCATATGGTAAATGCTTCATCAATATTTATTGAGTGAATAATAAATGAGGAAAGGGAGAAAATAAGAAACATCCAGTTGTTTATCCAGCAGTCTAAAGCAGAGACATTATGTCTGGTAGCTATAAGTATCCTACCAATTAGCAAAGTCCCCACTTTTCAATGCAATCCACTTCTGAAAATGCTTCATAATATGAGTGCTGAAGATTATATTTGCACCAATAGCTCAAAGATATGACCAGCAATGCCATAAAAAAATATGTCTAACTGCCCAGCCGGTGTGGTTCAGTGGTTGTGTGTCAACCCATGCACCAAGAGGTCACAGGTTTCATTCATGGTCAAGGCACATGCCTGGATTTTGGGCTCGATCCCCAGTAGGGGGTTGTGCAGGAGGCAACCGATGGATGCTTCTCTCTCTCTCTCTCTCCCCCTCTCCCTTCCTCTCTTTAAAATCAATTTTTTAAAAAGTCTCTACCATTCCCATAAAAACTCCAATAAACTAAAAATATGATTAAAAACAGTACAAACTACGTTCTGACATATATGGTGTGCATCAACTATACCAAGGCCAGTAAAAATACAACTTTTATAAAACTCAACTAAGCACATTAATACTGAGATGGGAATAATCTAGAAAACAGATTTAAGTAAGAATATATTTTGGCCTCTAATAAGGCATCCTTCATTCCAATGGACTCTGAAACATTCTAATTTACACATTAGTGTAACTTTTGACTTTGGTGAGTGTATTTCAGTATCCCAGGGTGAGATAATCATTTTGGGGTGAGATGAGAGGTGTTGAATTTGTCCTGCCTCGTACTTTAGCATATAGGATTTAAAACTATGAGGTTTTGTAATAAAGTCTGTCAGAACAGAAAGACTATGACACATAAGTCACATACCAATATGATGAATGCTTTCTTTGATGACCTCGCATTCTATTGGCCACCTGGGAACCTGCAGTTGCCCGCTGCAAGAGTAAAAGGCAAAGAGATCTTGGGGTTCCCGAAGACATGGGTTTACTTCACCAAAATCATCGTGAAGAAAGAGTCTGCTCCTGAGAAGTGATGAACTCAGCATAAAGGAATCTGCCAAAGGGCAAGGGAATGAGTGAGTGGCTTCTTTCTTCCTTGGGAACTTCACTGATCAACTAGAACCACTAAGTAACTCTAAGCACTACTAAAACATGAGCACAGCCCTAGCTGGGTGCTAAGTGGTTAGAGCATTGGCCCTCGGTCCAAAGGATTGCAGATTCTATTCCCAGTCAAGGGCACCTACCTTGGTTGGAGGCTTGATCCCTGACCCAGGTCAGGGCATGTGCAGAAAGCAACCAATCCATGTGTCTCTCTCACATTGATGTTTATCTCTCTCTCTCTTCCCCTCCTCTCGTCCTTCCATTCTCTCTCTCTCTCTCTCAAAAAAAAAAAAAAAAAAAAAAAAGAC
>NW_005362439.1:3845043-3850979 GCF_000412655.1 Myotis brandtii
CCGTTAAAAAAAAAAAAAAAAGGCACAGATGTGCAATCCTATGACATATTTCTCCTTCAAGGAGATTTAGTCCAGGATGATGGCATAGAAATGATAAAAATCAAATTAAAATTTGACACAGCCTATTAAATATTTAAGTGTGAAGTTTTAAGAGTAAATTAGAAGAAACATTTTTGTGTTTTAAAAAAATCAGAGCTATGTATTTAAGACATCTCAACAGTGGGTTGCAAATGAATAAAAAGTTATTTAATGTGTTCTATTACTTTTGTTTAGAGTGAGGCAAGAGAGGGAACTTTCAACTCACCCATTAGCATTTTAGTAAAATGTACATAAAACTATTAAAAACAATCTGCAAGTTAAATTTCAAGTTCAAAATATACCCATTCAAAGGACAGAGCGACTTCGAAAACAGAAAATGATACGGGAAGTGGGAGAATAGCGTGAATGGTCAGGAGAGAGAGAGGAGCTCTTGGCAAATAGAGAATGAGAAAAAAGGGAGGAAAAGAAAGGTTTTCAGGGAGAAAGAAAAAGAAAGGAAATGAGAGGAAGCATGAAAAGACAGAAAATAACGGGGAAGGAACGAAGGCCCCTCAGTGTGGTGATTCTCAGCTCTGGTGGGGAGAGAAGGGGTGAAGACATGTTCCCACAAAGGAGTTTTGAGTTTTCTGGTCTGGGGGGACATGAAATACCTTTGCTCACAGCGTCTGTCTGTTGATGCACAGCTGAGGATAGACAGGTAGGCCCTGAAAAGAGGAAGGAGGAGGCACGGTTTGTCTTTCTTTTTTCTGCCCCTTTCCATCCTCCCATCCCCACTTTGGGGCCCACTATTTCTGTCTCTAAATCTTTTCCTCACTGTTTAATTGGGGGGGTGGGGCAATAAACATTTTAAAATATGGTGAAGCTGTTCAATCTCATTCATAAAGAAATGTAAATCAAAAAGAGAAGGAGACGTCAGTTTTTTTACCTAATGGGAAAAGCATGTATAGGTTTGCACACTCATCCTGGCAAAGGTGTAAATAAACAGGTATTCTCAGGCACCGCTGCCAAGAAGCTCAATTGGTGCAACCATTCTGGAAAGCAGTCTAGCAGTATCTAGTATGATTTATATTTACATACTCTTTTTTTTTTAAACCCTAATCCAGAACCTGGAGAAAAAATTTTAAGGTCATGCTAGCATTTATTGAGCACTTACAAATAATTAGAAAGTATAAGGATATCTGCATATATTCAATAGTGAGAAATGATGGTAGCTTGGGCTGGGGGCAGGGAGGATGTGGAGTAAAGAGAAGCAAATTGATGTTTGGTTGAATATGTATTTAGGGGGGAAATCTATTGAATTCCTGCCCTTGGATTCTAGAAGAAATCTGTGGAATACCTTTAAAAAATTATTTTTGCTTAAGCTGGAATTGGTTTCCACCACTCTTTCGCAAAGAGCCTTAACAAATATATCCATCAAACCTGTGTGAAAAATCAATGTTTTACTCTTGACCAAAAAGTTTTAACAAATTTTCCAACAATTTGGAGGAAGATAATGTATAGTATTTTAATTTAAACCTACAATCCAAAGTAGATCGAGAGAGAACATTTTTGAGTGATGACAGAAACAGTGGCCAAGGCTGCTCCTCTGGCTTCTCCTACGGTAGACCATGTTCTCCGGAATACCTAGAGCAGCTGCTCAAGGCACTGAGGGTTCTGGGGATCACACACAGGGAGTATTACTCACATAGAAGGTTCTCTTTTTCCAGGTGGTTTGGTATCAAATCATCTCTTCCCCCAAAAGAGTCACTCGAGACAAATTGGGGCTTATTCTTCCAAACATGCTGGTGCGTAGCTGCGTTTGGCACACTGCCTCTTTCATCTAAGAAAAGGCAGTTTAAATGAAAGGTGCTGGAAGGCTAGTTACCACCTCTAACATCTAGGTGCATACCCAAACCACTACTACCAACCCCCACTACCACAGGCCTTTACAACGAATACATCTCATTTTCCAAAGAGTCTTCACATTCCGGTTTATTTGAGTTAAACATAATTTTCTCCATTTTACAGTGAGGAGAAGACTTGAGAGGCAGCATGATATAGTGGAAAGAGAAAGGGCTTTGGAGGCAGAAAGACCCGGTGGCTCTAGTATAAGAGCAGCCAAGAGAGCCCCACCAAGTGAAGGCTGGTACTCCAAGTGGGAGTGGAACTGCTTTTGTCCTGAGGGCTCTGCTGAATCTGGCAAACTGGAAATTCAGTTTTCAACAACTTAGTAAACACTTAAAAAATGAAATAGTTAATAGGAAAGTTTAACAAGGTTGACAGAAATAAAATCAATATAAAAACTTAATTGTATTTCTAAATACTAGGAACAAAGTTAGAAAACCAAAATTTAAAAAGATACCATTTCAACAGCATAAAAATATGAACTTCTATGAAAAAACTATACTAGTAAACCTTTATTGGGAGAAATTAAGGAAGACCTAAATAAATGGAGAATTCGACTATATTCAGAGATTGGAGAACCCAATATTGGGAAATTCTCAGTTTTTGTGAAATTGGATTTTATAGATTCAGTGTAATCCCAACAATTTTTTAAAACATCACAAGCCAATTCTAAAATTATATAAAAAGGCAAGAATAACCAAGACACAATCCAGCATATTGAATTTTTAAAGGCAAAAACAAAAATACTGTCTTAATGCCATTTGGTAGAATTAACAAAGAGTGGTATTAGTGTAAGGGTAGACAAACAGATAATGGGAAAGGAATACTTTTCATTAACAGTGCTGGAAAAATTCATCATTAGTTTATCCTAGCACAACTCTCCCAGTTAATGAAACAATTTACTTCAGGAACCCAGGAAAAGTGATGCTGGATAAGAACAAGGTATTACCTTTAAAGTAGCCATAGTACTGGAGGTGATGGTACATAAAGACTTCATAGGGATCGGGAAGAGTCTGTAAAAGGAAAGGCCATCTCAATCAGGAAAGTCCTTTCATATAGTACTGAACTCTTAACAAAAGGTAGGCAAACACTGTTGCAGAGGGCAGTATACTTGACTTCTGTAAATAAACCAAGTGAGATATTTACACAAATCATTCTGTCTTGGGGATCAAGATCTCCAGCTAGAAAAAGGTGCCACCAGCGGATACATTCTGATTTAGTACTGGATTTCTGTGGAGTTCCTGGAGAGGGGTGTGTACCGACCTTCTGCTTTAGCTCTGCTTCCAATGCTGGCAACATGTTGCTTCTGTATGGCATACTGAAGACCAGTCATTCACATAGGCATCCAGCCACACCCTTGCCCGGTTTCCAAAAGGGCAGCTGATTACACAGAAGCTAAAAAACCAGAACAGGGCAATTGAAACACCTGCCGATAGTCATCATTCCCACCCTTTGCCCCCGCAGCTCCCCCGCGATTTTAGGAAACCCTGTCACATCGCTCCTTTCCTGCCAACTCGGTGTCTGCTCAAACAAGGACCCGGCTGGTGGTTCCCATAATGAGGCCTGGAGGCGTACCTGAGAAATTAGGGAGGGCGACACGTCTTCCAGCCTTCTCCTCCTGAGGCACCCCTACCCTTGCAGGCCCCATGCTTTCCTCTCCGCAAGCAGAGAGATGCCGCAAGATGTGAAAAAAACGAGAAAAGTTGTCTCGGGGTGGATGGAAAAGAAAAGTCAGAGGCCCGAAATTCAGGGGTTCAGGGCTTCCTGGTCCGGGTAAAGGCGTGAAGGGCAGTTTCCCGAGGGGTGGTGGTGGCGGGGAAGGGAGATTTCCGAGAAGCGCAGAGGGAAGGGTGCAACCGCCTCTGCGCGCCTGCCTGTCCCAGGCTCAGTGGAGGGCGCGGCACCTACGGTGGTTGAAAATCCTAGGCGAGGCGGGAGGCCACGGCACAGCAGGTTCAGATGCCCAGCTGTGCACGGAGCAGAGGAGCTAACCTCGCTCACCCTCCACCGCTTTCGGCTAGGGCGCCGGTAGCCTAGCAACCAGGAAACCAAAGCAGGAGGGCGGGGCGGCCGGCGCTTCCGGGGAGCGAGGCCCCGCCTCCCAAGGAAAAGTTGTTGCGCCCTGTTTTGGGGTAATCAATGGCAATTGGGTTGAAATACAAAGCCTGTAGTCATACTCCAAACTTCTTTGCTGTTCCATTAGGTAACAAGTATTGCTCTTTTAGGTAACAAGTAAAGCCAGCTCAACGCCAGAAATGAAAAATTACTTTCGCTGGGCAGGTGTGGTTCAGTAGTTGACCTTGGACACTTGAATCAGGAGGTCAAGGTTGAATTCCCGGTCAGGGCACAAGCTGGGGGTTGCCAGCTCCATCCCCAGTAGGGTGCGTGCAGAAGGCAGCGGATTAATGATTCTCTCATCATCTCTCTCTCCCTCTTCCTTCCTCTCTGAAATCAAAAACATAAAAAGTAAAAAATCAATTAAAAATATTTAAAAGAAAAATTACTTTCTACAATAAAAAACATTAAAGAAACAAAGTTAAATTAAACCCACATATTTTGTAAGATTTTTAAAAATCTCAATTTGGTAGGATAGTGACAAAGGCACTGGTGCTCTGTAGAAATTTAACAGCTAGTTGACAGCCTCTATTTCTAGAAATTTGCTCTATGCAATTACAAGAAAAACAATTTAGCCTTGGCCAGTTTTTCTCAGTGGCTAGTGTTGGCCCACAGAGAAGGTTCGTGGGTTCGATTCATGGTCAGGGGCACAAATCTAAGTTCAAGTTCTGGGTCCCTGTGGGGGTGCATGTGGGAGGTGACTAGTCTGTCTCTTTCATGGCCATGTTTCTCTCTCTCTTCCCCTTCTCCCTCCCTAGAAATCAATGGAAAAAATATTCTCAGGTGAGCATTAATAAAAACACACAATTTATATACAAAACGGTCACCCCAATACTTGCATAATGGTAACATCTAACACACTAGCATACATGACACTGGTTAGGTAACATTTTAAAATTACATGCATAAATATGCCAAAATAAAATTTAAACTATTGTCTTTGTTTGACTTTATATGTCCGTATCTGTAAGTACAGGGTGTTTCAAAACAATTTATATACACTTTTGCATTATTAATTCCAATGGGGTAAATCTGAAAAAGAAACATCAAGTGTGGAGAAACCAAGATGGCGGCATAGGTAAACACCGGAAATTGCTGCCTCGCACAACCACTTCAAAAATACAACTAAAAGACGGAACGGACATCATCCAGAACCACAGAAAGGCTGGCTGAGTGGAAATTCTACAACTAGAAGGAAAGAGAAAAGCATACCGAGACTCAGAGGAGGTGCGGTGTGGAAGTGAAGTGCAGAGGTACGGAGGCGAATGCGTAAAGGGCTGGCGGCTGAGGACACGGTTGTCTTTTTCAATCGGGAGTGAGTCTCAACTCCAGTTCCGGGCGAGTCTCTGGGGACCCAGACTCATACGGGGAGAGGCTAGACCAGGGGTGGGCAAACTTTTTGACTCAAGGGCCACAATGGGTTCTTAAACTGGACCGGAGGGCCGGAACAAAAGCATGGATGGAGTGTTTGTGTGAACTAATATAAATTCAAAGTAAACATCATTACATAAAAGGGTACGGTCTTTTTTTTTTTTTAGTTTTATTCATTTCAAATGGGCCGGATCCGGCCCGCAGGCCGTAGTTTGCCCACGGCTGGGCTAGACTGTCTGGCATCGGTCGGACCTCAAGGGTGGCTTTCTCTCTGAGGTGCTTGCAGTGATTACTGGGACACTGAGATGCGGGGCCTCTTAGGGCAGGACTGAGGAGTAGCCATGGCTGCTTGCTCCGCCCTGTTGATCCCCTGGGACCCCGCCCCACCCAAGCTGTGCACCGGCTTTTGCATATGAAAAGCCTGGCCCTTTGCAATCTGAAAATTACCTAACCAACTGCAGCTGGTCCAAGGCCCCACAGCAGCTTGCATTCCTTCACAGCTGAGCTCCTGCTGGGTAGCCTCAGGC
>NW_005362439.1:3852568-3887894 GCF_000412655.1 Myotis brandtii
GGTAAGGGCAGAGGGTGGGGTGGGAACCGGGTGGAGGGGAGCTATGGGGGGGAAAAAGAGGAACAACTGTAATAATCTGAATAAAGATTTAATTAAAAAAAAAATCAAGTGTGTATTCATTTTTTGGGGACACCCTGTATGTATTACTTTTATAATCAGAGGGTTGAAAAAGCACCTTTATTTTCGCAAAATGTTAAACATATTACATTATTTCCTGGATTTTAGTAGGTCAGACATTAGCTATTATAGAGTGCAAACTCCAAAATTGAAGAAACACAGCATCTTCTGGTACTAGAAGCGTTTTTCTAACCCTGCCTGCCCTCCAACCGATTCAAAATCTTGCTCTTTTTTAGAGTTGTCCTTTAATGTTTGCCTCCCTACCATATTTGATTAGAAAAAAAACAATTAAGATTGACTTGTCTTGGTTACATAATCATGAAATAACAGGTTTAGAAGAGCAAAACGACAATCAGAAGTATAAAAAAAGCTTTATTAGTGTATATATACAAATTTACAAGGTCAGAAACTGGAGAAATACAAAGAGCTTTAAAACACAATTTGCCTTTTCTTCAGTTTAAAGTGACTTTTACCTGATTGTGATACAATAGAAAATACAGAATAGTAAACTGCTTTTTAAATACTGGAATTTTATGGAAAATACGTTCACACATGACAGGGAGGTGAATTTTGGAATAAGACAATATCAACACTTCTGTTACATTTACTGCCGCAGATGTAAGGGGAAATTCTCAAAATCAAAGACCCGAACTTGCTGCTGCTGCCTGTACTGAAATTTAAATATTTCATCTAGCGTACGAAATGACAGCTATCAATTCTAGAATGTGTGAGATTGAATACTTGCACATGATAAATGACTTGATATATCCTAGCACTCCAGGGGCAGACTGGAGGAAGGTCAGAAAGATCTGATAATCCCAGTTAAGCAAGGTAGAATACAGAGCTGCCTTCTTAATTGCACTTGTTCTGGAGTAGAAGTTAATGAGAGAGAGAACCATACTAGGAACCCTTATTGAGCCTCCATTAGGCAGAAAAAATCCTTCACTTTCTGTCAGTGTCCTCTAAAAAGGTGTCACACTCATGAGCCACATGTTCCAGAGTGATGAGGTTAATGTACCTAACATGCTGAGTTTGTCAGTGAGAGAACAAAGGCAGCCAGGTCAAAGCAGTCATCTTACCCTTCAGCAAAACAGAAAAAATTTCACTTCCCAAATGTGAAAACTTTACAGGTGTTATGTTCTTGCCCAGGAAATTCAAAATTCATATGCTCTCCCTCATAACATTTATAGTTTATTGACAACATAAAACAGGTTAAGACTCTGAACTGAATACACACATCCACACACACACACATCCACACACACCCAATAAACATTTGTTTTTTAATTTTTAAAAATATTATGTGTTTGGTGCCATTTTCCTTCGTTTTAGTCTTGCTCGCCAATCTTCAGGAAGGGCTTCAAAATTAGCATTTCTCTCTGCCATGCCACTGTGAAAACAACAAACAGATTACTTCACTGGGAAGAAAAAGAATGAATCTGTTCATTACCTAGTACGTAAAAACCTCTTAACTGAAACTGAAAATTTGACCTGTCACATCTATGTTCATGAAAATGTTCAAGTTTCTCAGCTAAGTACTAGCAAATTCTTTATCAAATTTCTTCTGATGGGTCAACAAAAGACATACACACATTTTATTTTTATTTATCTCCAACAACCATTAAAGCCACACTGAAGGAGTAAAACATTCTTATAAAAGTTTATCTTGGCCACTAGGAGTTATGATTCTTTAAGGAAGATTTTTAAATCTTTAATATACCATAAGGGACATTTGGACCTAATGTTTTAGAAATTCTCTTTTGATCAGTTCTATTTGTAAAGATTGATATCTCATGACAGTCATTTAAAAAATAAATTAAAGCTCATATTCTATCTTGCAATGATCAGAATGGGTGAACTGGATACTTTTATAAATCTAAAATAATCTAAGATAAATTACAAGATCACTGTAATTACCTCCCATCATCTTAAATCATTTGCTAATTTCATCTTATAGGAATTCACCATTCAATTCCCAGCAATACTAAAAAAGACTAAAATAATAAAAAAACTGAATAATGGAATCACCTACGAGGATTATGCAAAAGTGAAATAAACTATCACTAACACCATCCCTCAGTTTTATTATTATGTTGCCGAAAACAGCGCATCACTTTTCAAGGAAATATAAAATGAAGTTTGGAGACATTTGCATAGTCTTTTTTGCTTTTACAAGTATAAGATGAATGCAAAGAGACAGAGAGTGGCACTAGATTCAATTTCATAATCTAGTATTTTATAACATGAACCCAGACCATCTTGTTTCCCTAAAAAGATGTGCAGCAGGAATCTTCCCCGGTTTCCGATGCTGCATGATAAAATTTATTTGATAGGGTTCTCAAGTGGACAAATGCTGAAAGCAAGTGTGCAGTGATTGGAGAGAAGTAGGTATTTTAGAAACAAATTCACTGGAATGACCATTCAATTGACATGTATGTATCAAAAAATGAAAATGTTTTCAATTATGAAGCAACGAATGACTATCTTCTCTCAAATTTTTTTTCTAGTGAGTACATAAAGTATGATACTATTTATTTTGTATACTTTTTTAACATTACAATTTTGTTACTTCCAAATATTTTCATATGTACTGTGTTTATGGATGTTGCAAGAGCAAGAACCATAAATAAGCTGGACCTATCAGAGACGAATTTGAAATTGGCATCAATCACTATTTATGAGAGAAGTATGGTCCAGATTACACATGACAACTGAGCAACATCAGAAGGATGCTGCTCACTTCAGTATGCATGCCTTTCAAAACTAGGAAAATAAAGAATACAAATTTGGGTTAACCATGTGTAAATTCTTATTAAAATTTCTTTTTTTAAAAATATTTTGTATTAATTTCAGAGAGGAAGGGAGAGGGAGAGAAACATCGATGATAGATAATCATTGATTGGCTGCTTCCTGCATGTCCGCTACTGGGGATTGAGCCCGAAACCCGGGCATGTGCCCTTGACCGGAATCGAACCCGGGACCCTTCAGTCCACAGGCTGATGCTCTATCCACTGAGCCAAACTGGCTAGGGTCTTATTAACATTTCTAATGAAGTGTTCTCCCTTTCTCTTTATTTTTACTTTGGTAAATTATCCTATATAATAGAAACCTAATATGCTAAGAATCCGATCGTCGGTTCAACCAGTCAAAGTGTAATCTATCTATCTATCTATATATATAAAAAACCAGTGTCCATGATGACCAGGACGATCAAACAACCGGTCACCATGAGGTGCATTGAGCACCCCTCAGTCCCACAGGCTCCGATCGCAGCAAGGCGGGCAGCAGATGGGCGGGACTGGGAGCAGCGGTGGGCTACTGTGTGCGATTTTGTGCGCTGGGCCTCAAGTCTATAATAATAAAAGTGTAATATGCTAATTAGACCGGACATCCTTCTGGACGAAGCTGGGGCTGTGAGGGAAGCCCAGGTCCTAGGTGCCAGAGGGAAGCCGGTGCCGGCAGTCGGGGGAAGGAAAGCCTACTCTTGCACGAATTTCATGCATTGGGCCTCTAGTATAATAATGATATGCTAAGGCTACTCAACCACTCGCTATGATGTGCACTGATCACCAGGGGGCAGACGCTCTGACCAAGAGGTTAGCTTGCTGCTGGGGTCCAGCTGATCGGGGACTGGAGATGAGCCGGACGCGCCCTGGAGCCCTCCCTCATCCCTCCCTGACCCTGATTGTGCACTGGGCCTCCTGTCTGTAAAATAAAATTAAAAAAATATATATATATAAGGGTCTACTGGATCCATAAGTAAATGGGGAAGTATGCTGTGTTAAAAACCATTCCTTTGCATAAGATGAGCAATTGATGGGAGAAAGTATTACAATTCTGATAGTTCTGATGTTGAAAAAGGCCAAAACCTAATTTTTATAGATAAATGTTTCTATGAATTAATCACAACCCACCCCACCCCACCTTTGGTCTCTTTTCTTTTACCTGACCAGCTGCTGCTGTTTCCACTCTTCAATTCGCTTCTGTGCAGTTGATTCCCTGTCCTCTTCACTGGAACTAGAGTTCTCCTCTTCATCTAACTCACGCTGTATGCTCTGCCACTTCTTTACCAGAGATGGCATTTTTGTTTTACTCTTCTTTGCCTATAACAAAGGTTAAAGGTCAGAAGGAATTTAGTACATAAGATAAGAAAATGAGTCCTCCATATGACATTAGGATCTTTTCTTAGTGCTAAGGAATAAGTAAACTTTAAAACCAAAAGAACAGAAACACAAAATAAGTACCATTCTACAGTTTTTGCCATCAAAGATTTCTACCGACTATAAACTTAATGCTTGGTTAAAAAGAAAAACTGTAAATGTAGCTATTTTATGAAATCAGGCCAGAAAAATTTCCTTTATTAGCCTCCTTATTCTATGGAATTCAGAACTGTAGCCCTTATCTCACCTCAGAATTATGGTGTTCCCCTTTACAAATTTTAAACAGATGCAGTGTTAACATCAAGTGAAAAATAGAACTAAGAAACCAATGACCAACTTTTCTGGAAAGAGCAACAAAGTCAATAGCAACTATTAAATATGAAAAAAAGCAAGAATCTATCAAAATATGAATGATGATATTAATTCTAAGAAGGGGGTATTATGATAAATTTTACTTCTTTTGGCTTACGTTTGTTTATAAATTGTCTATAATACATATGCACTTTTGTAGTAAAGAAAAATAATTGTGATATTTGCAAAAAGAGAACTATATATCCAACATGGCTTGTTCCATCCCTTCAGGCTTTTCTGATCAATGGTACTCTAGCAAAGAGCCCTTCCCCCACACCGTATCTAAAACAGCACTACCTACGTAGCAAAGACCAAACACATTCTGTCACATTATACTGCTTCCATGCTCCCCCCCACAGCATTTTTAATGAAAATAAAAAATATTTTTATTGATTTCAGAGAGGAAAGAAGGTGATAGAAAGACCAATGATGAGAGTGAATCATTTACTGGATGCTTTCTGCACCCACACTACCGGGCATCAAGCTTGCAAACTGGGCATGTGCCCTGACCAGGAACCAAACCATGACCTCCTGGTTCATAGTTTGGGGCTCAACCACTAAGCCATGCTAGCCAGGCCTTTCACTGCATTTTAAAACACTGAACATTTATTTGCTTATCTGACTCCCCAATTCTATTCCTGTATCTCCCCCAATCAGCCAGTAGAGAAGCTCCAAAAAAGCAGGAATTATATTTGTTTTACTACCAAATCCCAAGCTCCTAGGGAGAATGCCTGATAAGTAGTATGCATTCAAAATATACTGGTTGACATGTGTGATTAGTTATGTGAAACTAGAGAGCCATTGTATTAGAAATTGTTTTTAAAGAGGAGCAATGATTCTCCCTCATCATTGATGTTTCTATCTCTCTCTCCCTCTCCCTTCCTCTCTAAAATCAATAAATATATTTTAGCCCTAGCCAATTTGGCTCAGTAGATAGAGCGCTGGCCCATGGACTGAAGGGTCCCGGGTTCGATTCTGGTGAAGGGCACATGCCTGGGTGGTGGGCTCGATCCCTAGTAGGGGGCGTGCAGGAGGCAGCTGATCAATGATTCTTTCTCATCATTGATGTTTTTCTCCTCCCTTCCTCTCTGAAATCAATTAAAAATATATTTAAAATATATTTTAAAAAAAGAATGTCTTAAAAACACACCATATTCCATGCAAACAGTGATCAAGACAAAATAGGCTATAAGTAAAAAACAGTTATAAAAGATAAACAAGGATATTATTTGATAATAAAAGGGTAAATCCAAATAAATTAAAACAATACCACTTACAATAGCATTGAAAAGTGTAGGGAGCAGCTAAAGGGTTAAGCCTGGGACTGACCTATTGGCAAAACCACAAACAAGTCCCAGCTTAGAGGGCACAGCCCTCTTAGCATAATCAGGCTTGACCTTATGAGTTCCCTAGATCTTATCTGGGTAGCTAATGGGCTGTGGGAGGTGCAGCAGTGCTGCCAAATCAAGTGAAACTCACAAGAACATTGTAAGTATGGTAACCACTACCTTGTTTACCTCTGGCTATAAAATAAAGGCTCAGCTTGCTGTCTGGGTCTCTCTCTGTGGCCTTAGCCAGGCACAGGAGATCCACCTAGACCCAGCTTATTCTCTCTGTCTTTTCTTACATCCTTCCATGTCCCCCCTCAGGCTCACTGAACCCTTGACTGAGCTGGCCCGGCACACAAAAGAATAAAATACTGAGAAAAATATAGCCTAGGAGGTAAAAGACTTGTACACTAAAAACTACAAAACATTTCTGAAATAAATTGAAGACCTAAATAAATGAAAAGGAATTCTGTGTTCATGGACTAAAAAATTCAATTAAAATTGTTAAAATGGCAATATGACTCAACAGATTAATGCAATCCCTATTAAAATTTCACTGGCATATTATGCAAAAACTAGTGGCCCATTGCACGAAGATTCATGCAATAGGCCTTGCTTCCCCTGGCTGCCGACACCGGTTTTCCTCCGGCACCCAGGACCCAGGCCTTTGGTCCGGCCAAAGCAGTGAGGCTTGGCTTCTCTGCTCCAGCTGCTCCCAGCCCCTCCTTTTTATTTTTTTCCAGCCACTTCTTCTTCTTTTTTTTTTTTTTATAAGATTAGTTTTTTTAAAAAATATTTTATTGATTTTTTACAGAGAGTAAGGGAGAGAGATAGAGAGCTAGAAACATCGATGAGAGAGAAACATCGACCAGCTGCCTCCTGCACACCTCCTACTGGGGATATGCCCGCAACCAAGGTACATGCCCTTGACCGGAATCGAACCTGGGACCTTTCAGTCCGCAGGCCGATGCTCTATCCACTGAGCCAAACCGGTTTCGGCTCCAGCCACTTCTTGAGCGGAGCCCAGGGCTGGCGGGAAGCTTGGTTTCCTCCGTCACTGGGAGCAACCCAAGCCTTCTGCTTGCTCCAGTTCCATGGCTGCCGCCATCTTCAGTCTTTGCTCCGCACCTGCATATGCAAATTAATCGCCATCTTTGTTGGGCTAATTTGCGTAGTTACTCTGATTGGCTGGTGGGCGTAGCGGAGTGACACCAATTTGCATGTTTCTCTTTTATTAGTGTAGATGGTAAAGCTGACCTTTAAATTCATATAAAAATATAAGGGTAGAGATGGGGGCGGTGGCATTTCTAAAGGTAATAGAGGTTGATGAAGCAAAGACTCAATTGGACTGAAGAAAAGTCCAGAATGGAGTCAAGACGCCTAAATAGCCAATATTGAAAAAGTACTACTCAATTTCAAAACATATTATAAAGCTATTGTAATCAAAACATTGTGGTACTAGCATATAGACCAGTGGTTCTCAACCTTCTGGCCCTTTAAATACAGTTCCTAATGTTGTGACCCAACCATAAAATTATTTTCATTGCTACTTCATAACTGTAATGTTGCTACTGTTATGAATCGTAATATAAATATCTGATATGCAGGATGGTCTTAGGTGACCCCTGTGAAAGGGTCGTTCGACCGCCAAAGGGGTCACGACCCACAGGTTGAGAACCGCTGATATAGACCAATGGAATAGAATTGAAAGTCCAGAAATAAACCCATACAATCATGGTGAACTGATGGGTACATACCTCAGTTGCAGGCTCTGGTGGGGGCATGTGCAGGAGGCAATCAATTGATGTGCCTCTCTCACATTGATGTTTCTCTCTGTCTCTCCCCCTCCCTTCCACTCACTCTCAAAATCAATGAGAAAAAATATCCTCAGGTGAGGATTAACACAAATAAAATATATATAAAAATAAATAAATTAAAGGACACGATCAGAATGAAGACAACCCACAGAGCAGGATAAAATACTTTCAAATCACATCTTAATAGGGACTTTTACCTGTAACATATACAGAACTCTTATAATTCAATAACAAAAGACAATCAAATTAAAAAGTGAACAAAGGGCCCTGGCCACATTTGCAGCTTAAAAAACATGGGGTCTTGGCTATTGTGACTCGGTTGGTGTTGACCAGCGCACCGAAAGGTTGCCAGCTAGATTCCCAGTGAAGGCACATGCCCGCGCTGTGGGTTTGATTTCTGGTCGGGGGTGTGTACAGGAGGCAACTGATCAATGTTTTTTACTCACTCTCACCTTTCCTCTCTAAAATCAATTTTTAAAAAATTTATTAAAAAAAAGGACAAAGTACTTAAGTAGACATTTCTCCAAAGATATACAAATGGTCAACAAGCAAATGAAAACATACACAATATGATTACTCACTATAGAAACAGAAATCAAAACCACGAGAAGATGCCACTTCTTGCCCATTAAAAGTTGTATAATAATTTTTTAAAAAAATATTTTTATTGATTTCTGAGAGGAAGGGAGAGGGAGAGAGAGATAGAAACATCAATGATGAGAGAAAATCATTGATTACCTGCCTCCTGCATGCCCCCCACCAGGGATTAAGCCCACAACCCAGGCATGTGCCCCTGACCAGAATTGAACCCAGGACCCTTCAGTCTGCAGGCTAGTGCTCTAGCCACTGAGTCAAAACAGCTAGGGCTATAATAACTTTTTAAACACAGAATCATCTTATGACTCAGCAATTTTATTCCTATATACCCAAAAGAAATGAAAACAAGTACTCAACATGCATGTACTCATATGCACATTTATATCAGTACTATTCATAATAGCTAAAAGGGGGTAAAACAATGTCCATCAATGAATGCATAGATAAACAATTTGTGATATATACAAATAAGAACCTTTACTCGGCTATAAAAAGGATGAAGTACTAATACTAATACATGCTACAACATGGGATAGACCTCGAAAACATTGTGCTAAGTAAAGGAAGCCAGGCGTTGAAGGTCACATATTCATGATTTCAGATTAGGTAAATCCACAGAGACAGAAAGCAGACTGGAGGTTCCCAGAGACTTGGGTAAAGAGGTGATGGGGAATGACTACTTAATGGGTACAAGGTTTTATGCTGAGGTGATGAAAATGTTTTGTAACTAGAGAGAGGTGGTGGTGGCACATTGTAAATGTACTAAATGCTATAGAATTGTATACTTTAAAATGGTTAAATTTATATAAATACCATCTTAATAAGACATTTTTTCAAATGAAAACTAGAAGGGAGATTTACTATACCTTATCTTTCTTTCCTTTTTTTGTCTTTTCAGGTGGTGGCACTTTGGGAGCTGGTGGTGGTGTTGATGGAGGAGGAGGTGGAGGAGGTGGAGGTGGTGGTGGTTCTACAACAGCAGTTGTAGGCACAGCACCTCGAGCCGGGACTGGCTGCAATGTGGGAGCAGTCACTGCCATTTGGACAGAACATTCAGCATAACTCATAATTGCAGAAGCTGATGCCAGTCCTAGGTAATTTGACTGTAAGCTTATTCCTCTGGCCTGATGACCTATTCCTGTTGCTGGATGGCTAACTGATGATACTGCCTGGTGTCCAATCCCTGCAGACTGTTGTCCAGTCCCTGTTGACTGGTGACCTAACACGGAAAACATAAAATGAAACTTAACGACAAAGGCCAAAAAAAAAAAAAAAAAAAAAAAAAAAAAAAGAAGGAAAAGGGAACCGAGGAATTTGTACATCAACATATCTTTTCCTAAACAAACAAGCAAGCCACATTTTCTGGTAGCAAAATGTTAATTTCTTCGTACTTTTAGCATTAAGGTACCTGAACATAAAAATCATTGATGTCATGTAAATGCACAGAAAACAATCTGGAAGGATACATAACCAAACTGTTAATAGTAACTGAAGTGTTTATCAAGTGAAAAGAAACACATATAGCCCTTGCAGTGAAAATTCATTAAAATTTCTTTATGACATATAATTCTGGAAACAAAGATATAATACATCGAAGAAAACATTTTAACCATAATGCTTACCTGTAGCTATAGCTGATTGGCTGTATAGGACTGGAGAACTACCAATGGTAGCTGATCTCTGAACTACTGCAGTACTAATTTCTGTAGCTTTTCTTTTTACAGCTTTAGTGGAAGGAGAACTAGAGGTGGTAGAATCAACTGAACTCTGAAATGCAAAAGATCCTAGTCAGTGCTGCAAAAGGCCCTAGATAAACATCCTCTTCTAAAATAGAACATGGTGTCAATTATGCCCCAGTCCCCGGAAACTCTTTAGGATGTCAAACGGCATTCTCACCTGGCTAGTTACAATTGTAGTTTGTGTAGAAGGTTTCAATGGAGTATCCTCCTCTGTTCCTGGGGCAGGAGGCTCCTCATTTCCCTCATCCTCCATCTCAACCTCCTGGATCTCACTATCTTCTACAGGAGGAGGAGGGGGTGGAGGAGGAGGAAAAAAAGGGGTGGTGGCATTTCCAAAGGTAATGGAGGTTGAAGCACAGGCACATTTGACTGAAGGAGGGTCCAGAATGGAGTAAGTGGCATGAGTGATGAAGAAGACACTTGACCAGAAAAGGACTCTTTACAAAGAGAACCTAAAAAACCAAACAGGAGTCAGGGAAAAGGCAAGACAAAAACTTCATATTTACAGAAATGCGCAATTGCGTGGTGAGACAAAATCTGACCCACAGATCTATTCTACACTGATGCCACTGAAATACTAAATAACTCAGTTCAAAATGATTCTCATGGAAAGATAAATTTATAAACCTCATAGTGAGCACTCACCCTAGCTATGAAATACCAATTTTGTTCTTTGGGTCCAGATTTATGAACAAGTAAGTGAAGCGTATCACATCAACCCAATGAGAAATTCAGTCATCTGAACCTACACTAGATTTCAAAATACACAACCTGGCTCTAGCTGGGTAGCTCAGTTGGTTAGAGCATTGTCTGATACACCAAGGTTTCAGGGTTGACCCTCGATGAGGGCACATACAAGAATGAAGCAATGAATGCATGAATAAGTGGAACAACAAAAACCAGTGTTTCTCTCCCCCTTCCTCTTTCTAAAATGAAAAAAATCCACCAAACCACAACTAGAAGACAACACTCTAGGTTCTTTTTGCTCTTAAAGGTGAGGAGCAGGGAGTGATGCGCATTTGCAGTACTGATTCCGTGTATTTTTAGTGGGCTAAACAAGTATTTGAGGATAACCCAGAACTCCCACACAAATTCTATCCATTTTAATTAATTTGGGTTACTAAAGTTATAAAAATCCATTTGCAAGGTGCTATTGTCAAACCTATCATTCCTTCACATTTCTGAAGGAATTGTGAATTATACTCATTTGTTAAATCACAGCAACATAAATCAGGAAAGTAATTTTATTTCTGTGACGAGAAAAGGGAAATTTAGGGGAATAAATCCTCAAGGTAAATGATAACTCAGAGGTGTTTGAACATGCAGAGGATTTGAAATTGCTGTTGAATTCTGAGTTAAATTACAAGCTGAAAAGCTGTAGGATCAGCTTTCCTCTGGTTTTGCAAAATCCAGTTAACTACTGTCCTTTCTCTGCTGGGAAAAGCTTTAAGGATTAGAGAAAATAGGAGGATATACTTACTTGTAGCCTTCCCCATCCCTCTTTATCGTCAATAGGGAAGTTTCACAATATATGAAACTATTAGATATATATCCCAGGAATGTTGAAGGGGATTTTCTCCCTAAAAATCATAGAATTTAGGAGTAGAAGAGACATGAGAAATCATCTAGTTCAACCTTCTCTTTTAAAGGTAATGAAACCCAGGAAGGAAATAAATTGCCCAAGATCATACAGCTCTTAGTGGCCAGTTATGACTCCTAGTCTAGTGCTATTTTTACCAAGATTTCCTGGTGAAATATCAAAAGTCCAAGAGCTTTAGAAATCTCAAATAAATCTCACTTCTCCTGGAGTAGAGATCCAGATGCAGGTACCTGTTAAATTTCATGGTCAAAAGCAGTGGATTAGATAAGGGCTCTATTATAAAAGGCTCTGGGACAAGGATAAACATTTTACTGTAGCTTGCTGAAAATACACCACACAAGGGCATTCAACAAAGTGACCAGGAACCATTTGGCTTTTATAATAGCTTTACTTTTCATAGATCAGAAAAATGACACATTATGTAAGACTAAGAATCTGATTCATATGGTTACTGTAATTATTTTGAGTTGTTGTTTACTACTAAAGAACACTGAAAAAATTCATCAGAAAACAAAAATGCAGTTTTCTAGCTAAAGACTTCAAATATGCCATTTAAGACTTTAAAATATGTCATTAAACTTGTATTTGATTATATCTAATATGAATTTAAACACTAACTTTTAGACAAATAAAGTCTTGGTAGGACTATATTCTAATAATATATCAGAATTACATCAGAACTAAGGCAATAAACATTACTAAACTTCCTTCTAATAAACCAACCACAACATATGGTTGGTAAAATGTCAGATTTTATATAATGGCAGATATCTCATCTAGAAGCATAATGCAATGCCAATACAGTAATGATGGTGATATGCTGCTGTGCAGAGGAACTCAAGAAAACATGGGTTCAAAATTAACAATGTGATTCACAACTCCCAAAGTTAATCAGAATTAAACTTTGTAAATATAAGGCAAACTAATCTTGATAAATTCTGCAGTGAACAAGAGCATTTTAGAGTTAATATTTGAATCTCAAACTACATTTACTCAAGACAAAAGCTGTGTCTTAACATTCATTGGTTATTTTCTTTAGCTAAAATACAAAGAACGTCAAGAAATCTAGTTTGAATATTCATGGATGTCATAGTGCTTTTCTTCATTTCTAAATGTAAACCAGTTGTTATATATTTTGAAGTCTGAAGTCCAAGGAGATATTAAAATGGTATACACAGCTTTTATTATATGCTAACAGATTAAAAAACTGTAAGCTTAAAGACAGTATAGTGCGGGGATACAAATTTTAAATTCTTTAAGAACATGTCTTTTCTATGCATCTTTATTTTTATTTATGGGCAGGCTTCCTTTGTTTTTGTGTATTCCCCTGAGAAAATTTTGCTTAGTATTTTGAGCCAGGAGGCCAGTTTAGCAATGTAAAGCAAGAAGTTATTATATAAATAACAGGTCCCACAGAGACTTTTTTTGAAAAAGCAGACATATTTAAACTAAGTGACACAAGTCCAATAAGACAGATATACTGGGTATCTTGAAATATTGCTTATTTTTAGAGACACTGACCAACAAACAAGGATTATAATAGAACTCTGGAACTTCCTTGCTCCACACAGTGTAATAATTTTTCTTCTTTAAAAGATGGTTTAACCACTGCTAAACTGACAAAGAGCACATATTAGAAACTTTCTTTATAGGCTTAAAATAGTGATCAGTATTGCTTTTAAATCCTTAAGGCCTACATACAAATTTGGATTCTCTTTACATCAAGTTTACCATATGGTTTTAGTGATTCTCTCAATATAGATGCTGAAGAATGTAAGATGGTCTATCTCTGGCTTTTCCCTACAGTTTAACTTAGTTTTATTTTAATCAGATAGGAATGTCTCAAGGTCTTCCAACTAGTTGTGTCACAAAAAAAAAAACACAGAGAAAATAACTTATTACTTAATTCTAAGGTGGTCATTTTAGACTATCCAGCTTTGGAACATACAAAAAAGGGACATCAGACAGTGGTCAGGAGTGGAATCACCTACCCAGAACCATCACTACGCCTCTTACGTTCACTAACTACAAAAAAAAAGCTAACAATAAAACCAACTTATTAGACTCTGTCTGTCTGTCTATCTATCTAAACCAGAGGTCCTCAAACTTTTTAAACAGGGGGCCAGTTCACTGTCCCTCAGACATTCCACACATGCGCACTGAGGGCCCGGGACGAGTCGGCTGCTAAGCAGGACAGGCAGCGGCGGCAAAAACACCCGGCGGGCTGGATAAATGTTTTCGGGGGGCCGCATGTGGCCCGTGGGCCGTAGTTTGAGGACCCCTGATAAACTATCACTGCTACCAAAAGAATGGGAAAAGTAAAAGTAAAATGATAGTAAAATATCCCATAACTTGAGAAAATGTATTTCTATGAAAAATAAGGCAGAATAAAACCACCCTTTTGCTGTTATAAAATTATCACTGCAGTGATATGTGGCTTTTTATTTAGAGCAATCTGATAACAATTCCTAGACTATTTAAGAAATTAAAATCATGACTAGTTTCATTTGCTACATCATCAGAATTTTTCTACTGAGATTAGGCAGTACAAAGCATCTTTTTGATAAGCAGAGGACAAAAGAATTCAGCTTTTTACTCCCTAATTTTCCAACCAATTCCGTATCTTTTTATCTTCAAAGGTTTATTACTTTAGAAGCCACTTTTGTCTCTTGCCTTCATATGCCATCATTTTAACAAATAGTTACCAGTTTTTTAGAGCAAAAGGTTTATCAGTCTTGATTATACTTCATTATTCACTTATTTTTGTCATTTCAAGATGGACTTTAAGGGAAAAAAATATGTATTATCTTCCGTAACGTGGAAATTAAGCCACGACTCTTAGAAGAGCTATCAGATTCTCAGAGTAACTAAGGAACTATGGAAGCCTCACTCCCCCTTTTAATGTACAGGTCCTCGAATTACGTCATTTTGTTATAACGTCAATGAGATGACATAAGAAGTTAACTCGTTTAATCAATTAGCCTATGGTAAAACTGATTTCATTATACATTGTTTTCCTTAAAGTAACAGAAACTATCGAAGAGTTAAGTGAGGACTTCTGTATCTAACTAAAGTGAAGAGCTCTGACAGTACTTTAAATGTGTTAAGCCATTCTGATTATTTTATAGAAGAATGTTGTTGACTATTTGCAATGATAAATTATTTTGTTTCTCTGAACAAGTATGGTCCTAATTTCATAGCATTTCATCAGATCATTATGATTTGTAACAACCACACTTCTTATAGGACTTTTTATAAGTGGAGCTGAAAAATGAGGTTATACTAGTTCTACAGAAAGGTGGAACAAATCTCACATTACTCCACATAGATATTAACAATTCAACAATCTAGTCCCTTAGCAATAATTAGCATTCCGTTATTGGAAATCCACAGCTTGTCTGTGACATGAGAGTGGTTATGGGACAGCATTTTAAAATCAAAATACACTGGCTCATCATTTCATTTTTTTATCAATGGTATGCTGATTTCCAATCAGTCACTGTCTTTGTTTTCTTCAGTCTAACTTCTTCAATTTTTTTTTTAGGTCAAGCCACTAGTTTTTAATTAAAAATCTGTTATGATCTAAATTATTTCTTTTTTAAAAAAAAATTATTTCCTTTTTTAATGATCTCAATACAAGTCTTTTTTCTAAAATAATTTCTCTCCAATTAGTACAGGGCAAATTGTCCCACCTGTGGAATTCTCAGAGGGTGCTGTAGAATTTGAATCAGTGCCAGTTTTGTCTTTCAAGGTCTGTTTAGGAAGAGTCTCGTCTTTACTTTCTTGTGCTTGGCTTTCTTCCTCCTCCTCCTCACCATCTGGGAACTCCCACTGAGACTCGCCCGAATGTTCGTTTACATAGAAATATCGTCTATGATCCCTAAATTACAAGAAAGAAAAACACATGTCTTAAGACCCATTCTCCAACAAAGACACTTCCATTTGGTCCTGTCCCAGGACAGCAGTCTGCTCTCACAGGGACGAACCTCTTCTTAATGGACTGCTATTCACAAAGGCAACAAAGAGCTTTGACATTTGAGGATGAAGAACCAAGGAAATTCAAAGCTATTTGCACTGCCAGCAGCTCTGTGAATACAGCCCTGAGCCCTCTCAACTCCAACAGATGACTTAGAAAACACCTCTCATATTCAGATCTTTTTTTTTTTTTGCCAATGCTTTTCAGGATTTCAAGTGTCATTAACAGAGGGACTCAATTTCCTAGAACACTAATTTCCCTTCCAAAGAAGAGAACAACGAAGTTTGCGAAAGGTGACTCTTCCCCTCTTGGACCGTGGAATTCACATTTCATATTCTTGATACCAAACACAGTGAAAGCTAAAGAGAGGGAGAGTATCTGGGAGCTGAAAAATAAAAGAGCAAAGATTTCAAATAACGAAAAAAAAAAAATCAAGAAAAGCCAAATATAAAAAGAAATGTTTTCATCTGACCTGCTGGCAGAAGATAGTAATCTTGTTCTTCATTCACATCTTCAGCCACGAAGCTTTCCTTAACTTCACCGAGGTTAATCAGGAGTAGTTGCTTCCAGAGGTCCTGTAAAGCGCACAGAGCTCTCGCATGCGCTTAACCCCCAAGCCCGCCCTACTCCGTGCAACACTCTGGAGAGTGAACCAGCTTGTCCAATCTTGGAAAAAAATCCGTTACATGGAACACTTTGAACATTGATTTGTGTTTCTCCAACACGTGGCTGGCGCAAACTCTGTGATCGCTTGTGGTGCTTTGCCTGCCAAGCACCGCTAACTGCAGCTGCTCTCAGTCTCCAGACAGGCTGTCATGTTGTCAAGGTGGTGGTGATCACAAATCATGTCTGAGATGTCAAAGGTGAAAGGTGAAAAGGGGAGAAGAGTGCGTACCTGTCCCAGTGGCAGGACCAGCCTTTAGGAGTGGCGTTTATTTCATACTGTTTTAGTTGTTCTGCTGCATCCTGAAGTTTTCGTTTAAGGTAGTTTCCATTAAGAGCACCTTCCCGCCAGTCTGCAATCCGAGTCTAAAATCAACAAACAGCAATAAGTGTTAAAGACTTACTATTATTTCAGGAGACAGAGATAAGAAGTTCATGAGTTTTCTAGTTCGTGACTGTATTACTATACCGTGGCAGGAGTAAACCAAAGAGGAACAACAACAAAAATCCCATCTTAATTACCTAAATAATATTGTTTGTCTGCAGTTTCCTGAAAAATGAGATTGGACCCCAGTATATTTTTACACTGCTAACTCTCCTGTCCTGTGAAAATGAGAAGCAGTTTTGGTTTCCCCCTTTAGATTATATGAAGATTGGTTCCCCAATAATTTTGGATAGATAGTTCATTCAGTTTAGCAATGTTATTAACCAAAGGTCCAGTTCTAAGGACATTATATACAAACTCTCAGTACTCATCTTAATAATTATATTTTGTTTTGGCTAATACAGTTTTATTTCCTGGGTTAGCAGTTAAATATGCATCAAGGTTAAACATTCAAATTCAGGATTAAAACATAAACAAGACAGATTCTTCACTTGTAGCATTTCATTTAAACATTGACTATACCAAAAATGGCTAATTACCTCAGTCTGTAAGAGCAGTACATGAAAGTTGGAGATGGACTGTCTATTAATGCCTAAAAATTCAAATTTACTCATCAGGGTATTTGCTAGTTCTCCAATCTGAAACTGTAATGCAGGAAAGAAAAAAAGTTAAAATAAAAATGGAATCAGCAATATTTTCTGTATTAAATAAAATCTGGTATTTATTATAGACACTAAAAATATGGGTCTCAAGTAGCTGCATCCAAATAGTTATGCAGAAGATAAGTTTATAATTTATAGCAACGTAACTCCAATAAAATGAAGAATAATGACAGAAGGTTTAGAGAAATTAAATATGTACCTACTCTAACACAACATGGAATTCAACAGTTGAAAACAGATCTGAAATGATGTAACTCTCGGTATTGTTCATACTATCATTTATCCATTGTGTTAGGGACATTATATACAAACTCTCAGTACTCATCTTAATAATTATATTTTGTTTTGGCTAATACAGTTTTATTTCCTGGGTTAGCAGTTAAATATGCATCAAGGTTAAACATTCAAACTGGTCACAAACTGAAAAATATTGATTCTCCCAGTCCCTTCTACATGGTTGTACACTAGCTAGTAATTAGATAAACTCTTTAAGTCAAAAGAATATGCTAACTGTTTTTCCCAACAAACCAACTCTAAATAGCCACATACTTAATATAGGCCAATTCTCCTATTAGAAATGACACCAACCAAAGGACTTATATGCATGCATATAGGCCTAACCAGTGGACACAGACACCAGGGGGGTGAGGGCATGAGTGGGGGGGACAAGGGGGTAATGTGGGGATAAGAACACATATGTAATAACTTAATCAATAAAGAAATTAAAAAAAAATCATCCCATGTCATAGAAAAAAAAAAATGACATTGGAAGAAAATTTGACTTTGTGTAAGGACATGTATTTCATGCAGAAATTAAATTTATGACTTTTAATCTCTTTAGTACTTCCAAACTAGAGAAGCCTTTACATCCTGGCTGGTGTGGCTCAGGGGTTGTGCTAGGTCAGTTAGATTCCATCAGGGCACATGCCTGGGTTTCAGGCTTAATTCTCAGTAGGAGGCATGCAGGAGGCAGCTAATCAATGATTCCCTCTCATCACTGATGTTTCTATCTCTCTCCCTCTCCTTTCCTCTCCGAAATCAATAAAAATAATTTGGGTGTTCTTGGCCAAGTTGTTCACAGAACAAATACCTTGGTTGTTGAACCAAAGTTACAAACTTTTCAAGCTGGTAACTCAGAATGACAAAAAGCGTCTCAGACAATCAACAAAGGAGAGAATGCTTTTATTGCTTGCAAATTAACCATTAGCACAATTTTAAAACATAAAGAGGCCATCATGAGTGCTAATGCTTTTAAGGGTGTGATCATAGACAATTGAAGAGGTAGAAAAACTGTTGTTGATTTGGATAAAGGAAAAGCAGCCAGTGACAAGCCATTTTGGAGGCAGTGATATATGAACAAGTTCAAGATGCTGCATGATGACTTGAAAGAGATCCCTGGACCAAATGCTAAAAGTGATTCGTTTAAGGTGAGTAGGTAGAGGTATCGATATATTTAAGAAAACAAATGTTTATTTATAGATTAAACAGTACATCAGATATGTACTATATATAAGAAAGGTTAAAACAGAATCATTTGGGGGTTTGGAATGGATTAACTCAATGACCCCACTGAGCCATGCCAGTCAGGCTCAACTTATATTATCTCTAATGGGAAAAAAATGATTTGGCTTTCCAACAAATTGCTTCTCGAGATGCCTTCCAGAATGGATTAAGCTCAAGAACTGAGGTTCCACTGTATTTGATAAGCTATTGCTTTCTAAAGGAGGTTTCTTGTAAGAAAGTAATAAGGATTTATTATTAGATAATTTATCTACATAAAATCAGTCTTATAATTCCTTACTTCAGTCTTAAATATGACCTTTTCACCTAAGTAAATAATTTAGATTTGGAGATAAAGATTACTTTTACTACTTGCTAATAGAAATTTAATGGTTAGCTAATTTAAAAATATTTGTCAAGTTACATTAAGGAATATGTATACATACTTTTAAATCCTGTTCTTCTTCTACTTTAGGTGCTGTTTGTAATTTATTCTTCTCTGAAGATTCTTCTACTTCCATTTCTTTGTCTGAATGCTCATCTATTTTTTCTGAATTTTCAGCACCAATTGCTGCAAAAAGAAGCCACAACAAAAAAAACACATAAAATTAATTCTAAGGGACAATACTGATAGAGCCCCATAAACATTTTCTTACTCCTGTAGAAGAGAGATCTGAAAAAGGTTACAAATTCTCTCTGTTGCTCGTGTTTCTTTCTTGTTAAAGAAGCCCTAATGCCTTGGCCAGTTTGGCTCAGTGCCTGGAGTGTCAGCCCGTGCACTGAAGGGTCATGGGTTTGATTCCGGGTCAAGGACACATACCTGGGTTGTAGGTTTCATCCCTGGCTCCAGCTGGGGCGAGTGAGGGAGGCAACCAATTGATGTGTCTCTCCTACATCTATGTTTCACTCTCTCTCCCTCCCTTCCACACTCTCTAAAAAAATCATTGGGAAAAATATCCTTGGGTTAGGATTAACAACAAAAAAAGCCCTAACGATTTATCAATCCAAAAAACATTATCCCTCATAATCACCTTTCTTAAAATGGGCCTATTTGTTTACATCATTACTCTGTAGTTTCTGCTTTCCCTTTCTCCTTTATTAATCTTTTCTAATCATCTCTTTCAGAATACCACAAATTCACTTACTTACAAAAGCTAGATATCAAACTCAGAATATCTGAGGGTTATCAAGTGAGTTCTGAAAAAAAAAAAAAAAAAAGACTTTCTTTTTATTTAAAAAAGTTTTATTGATTTCAGAGAGGAAGGGAGAGGGAGAGAGAGAAACATCAATGATGAGAGAGAATCTTTGATTGGCTGCCTCCTGCATGCCCCCTACTGGAGATCGAGCCCATAACCGGGAATTGAGCCATGACCTCCTGGCTCGTAACTAGTGAGCCACACCTGCTGGCCAAAAGGCTTTCAAAATCAGAGCAGCATTTTAAACTACCTAATAACTTCATTTCTGAACTAGCTAAGACCTGAAGACAATCTGTATTGGACCAACCTACTCTTCTGGTTGGTGCTGATTCTGTTAGTAACGGGAATCTCCAAAAGAACAGGTTTACCACCATCTTGGAGTAAAGGATAAGAACTCAAGCCCTGGCCAGGTACATCAGTTGGTTAGAACATCATACCAATACACCAAGGTTGGGGGTTCAATCCCAGTCAGAGCACATAAAAGGAGCAACCAATGAATGCATAAATAAGTGGGTCAACAAACCAATGTTTCTCTCTCTAAAATCAATTAAAAAGAAAAAAAATTTAGCCCTGGCCAGTGTGGTTCAGTTGGTTCGAGTGTCATCTATACACCAAAAGATAGCTGGTTCGATTCCTAGTCAGGGCACAAAGGTTGCAGGTTAGATCCCAGTTGGGGTGTATATGGGAGGCAACATCAATGTTTCTCTCTCCCTCCCTCCCTCCCTTGATCTCTAAAAATCAATAAAAAACATATCCTTAGCGGAGGATTAAAAAATAAATAACAAATATGAACTCTTTGTTAGGCTTGCTTCAAAACACCTGCTTAACAACTAATCCCCATATAAAATGTAATTTTTTCAGTCATGAGAACCACTTTTTAAAAAAAATAATCGAATTTGAGCCTGGCTGGCATGGCTGCGGTTGAGCATCAACCTATGAACTAGGTCAAGGTTTGATTCTGGCCAGGGCATATGCCCAGGTTGTGGGCTTGATCCCCAGTGTGGGCACACGGGAGGCAGATCAATGTCTGATTCTCTCTCATCACTGATGTTTCTCTCTCTCTTAAATTAATAAAAACATAAACTTCTAAAAACTGTCCATCAACGGGGGAAGAGTTAAATGTAAAAAAGACATCCAGCTTGGCTGGTGTGGCTGCGTGATTGAGCACCAACCTCCAAACCAGGAGATCATGTTTCAATTCCCAGTTGGGGCACATGTCTGGTTGCCGGCTTGTGCAGGAGGCAGCCTATCAATGATTCTCTCTCATCACTGATGTTTCTATCTCTCTCTCCCTCTCTGAAATCAATAAAAGTATATATATATATATAAAAAGAGATATCCATACCACTTTGTGTTTAAAAACAAAGATTTTCAAGCCATGTTTTGTTGTTTTTTAAAAAAATGTATTTTTATTGATTTCAGAGAGGAAGGAAGAGGGAGAGAAAGATCAATGATGAGAGAGAATCATTGATTGGCTGCCTCCTGCATGCCCCCTACTGGAGATCGAGCCCATAACCGGGAATTGAGCCATGACCTCCTGGCTCGTAACTAGTGAGCCACACCTGCTGTTATGTTGCCTAACAATCTATAAGGCTAATCTCATCTCATCCATACAGTAATATGTTCATGTATACATAACTTCAAATGTAAAAGGTCTAGAATATATATGTAGATAAAGGAGAATGGATGACCTTAGGGGTATGGAACGAGAATAGAGAAAAGATGAAGGGGGTCTTTTAGAATTCTACTTTACGTTCTTCTATATTGTTGATTGAAAAGAAAAAAAATCAAACAAAGATGTTTTCATTTATCTGTTTTTGTTCATTTGTTGCTTTTTTAGCCATAACCTATAAGGTATCTTCTTCTGCTAGGTATACTCTATTAAGGTTTGGTAGTCAAATCTTATTGCTAACTTTCCACTACAAAATTAAGGCCAAATGGAGATAAAAGCATTAGTTCTGATAACAGATTGGGAAAATGCAGCAGGATCTCTTCTATATTACTGTGAATGAAGATAACTTGAGTCCTAATGACAGCAACAAACGTATCTACACAGCCAACCAGAGGCTGGGAAACTTGCTAGAAGTGGTCAAAATTTGCCCTGCTTACCAACTGGAAATAGTGAACCAAGTAAGGAGAGCCCATGGTCTTACACAGATAAGAATTATTGTGTCCCTAGCGGACTTTCTCAGTGGTTAAAGCGTTGGCCCGAGGACTGAAGGGTTGCAGGTTAGATTCCAGTCAAGGGCACATACCTCAGTTGCAGGCTTAATCCCCAGTTTGGTTGGGGCGTGTGGTAGGGGGCAACCAATCGGTGTGGTCTCTCTCACATTGATGTTTCTCTCTCTGTGTGTCACCCCCTCCCTTCCACTCTCTCTAAATATCAATGGAAAAAATATCCTCGGATGAGGATTAACAAAAAAGAAAAAAAATTAGTGTGGCAAGAGTAAGAAAGGAGAAAGAAGAGCCAATCTTGTTTTTCTGTTTCTGAGGGAGAAGTAACCTCCAATCAGTAGTGAATACATAACTGAACAGATGCCATCCTTTCAGAATCTTAACTCTTCCATTAGTGGACAGGAAAAGGTTGAGAGAAGTGGAAGGAAGCTTCCTTCCCAGCATTTCTGTAAAAGGGTAAAGTGCTGTCCCCTTTTTTGTGGAAGAGGGAACAAAAAAGGGAAATGAAGGAATTTCCTTCCACATCTTTCATCTTTAAAGTTTAATGTAAAGCACGAATTACCAGTTTCTCCATTTTCTGGAGTCTCCCGTCCAGTTTTGCTAGAACTCCGGCTGGTAGATTCTGGACTGGTAGCTCGAACAAACATCTTCCATTTTCCTTTTTTAGACATAAGTCTACGCATTCCATCTTGTGATGCTGGCTGGCTGATATCAGAACATGGACTAGACCCTGACACACTACCATCTCCTTCCTCCAAGGCTCGCAACTCTGCCTACAAAGAACATGAAAATAAAGTTAGTGTCATTAACTGTTAGTAACATTAAAATGTCTGTGAGTAGCCATGTGTTTTCTGAATTTAAATCCTTCGAGGACAGGAAGCATTTCTTAATACATTTTTTCTGAATTTAAATCCTTCGAGGACAGGAAGCATTTCTTAATACATTTTTTTCAACAATATAGAAGAACGTAAAGTAGAATTCTAAAAGACCCCCTTCATCTTTTCTCTATTCTCGTTCCATACCCCTAAGGTCATCCATTCTCCTTTATCTACATATATATTCTAGACCTTTTACTTTTGAAGTTATGTATACATGAACATATTACTGTATGGATGAGATGAGATTAGCCTTATAGATTGTTAGGCAACATAATTTTTTTCACTTAAAAACATGGCTTGCCTTGGCTAGTTTGGCTCGATGGATAGAGCATCAGCCTGCAGACTGAAGAGTTCCAGGTTCGATTCCGGTCAAGGGCACATCCTGTTGCATTTTCCCAAAAATGTATTGAACATTTAAGGGCACATACCATATTCCATATTCAATTGTTACTCAATAAATGCTGACTCATGATTATAGTCAAATATGGATTTGAAGGAGATAGGTTCTAGAGATCCACTAATAGACAAAATTTGCAATACGTGTACAAAACAGACAAAGCTTAACTTTGCTAATCTCTCTTTTTAATGTCAAGGAGATATTACTGTTATAACACGTTATGATTTTCCTTCATCCAAGGTAGCAGTAGATGAAACTGTTCAAAGAAAATCAGGGCAGAAAAGATGGTGCTTTTTCCCCTTTTAAAGAAAAGCACATGAAATTATAGGTTCCTTGTAATTCTTCTGTTCTTACAAAGTCCATTTAACATCAAAACATGATATGCCATGGCTGATAAGCAGACACCAACTTGTACTTTGTTGGGTTAAAAAAAAGTTAATCACAAGAATTTGTAATGCTTATTTGTTAAGAAGCTAAATAAAATATATTTTATTCACTGTATCTATTCTTAAATCAGGACAATGTCAGTCTTTATTGGTTGTCAACTACCAAAAAAACATCGTCAGGGACCAAAACAACTACAATTCCACAATTCAAGTTTCTATTGCATAAGCTTAAACATACCTAGATGAAAAGATAAGAAAAACAAAATCCCAGTAAGTGTGCTATAATTTATGCCCAATGACCCCAGAGTATGATAGTACTGAGGGAAGAAAATGTACATTAGTTAAAATTTCAAAGCTTACTTTTTTCCTTTCCAAAACGAGCTCCAGTTCAAGGGTATCTTGTTCCTCCTCCTCACTTTCTCCAGATTGAACAACACTGCAAAGATCCTCCTGAGAAGGGTCTTCCATATTGTCCAATACAGTTTCCTGTGGCTTTACTATTGCTGCTGTTTCTTCTGTTGTACTTGTTTCTTTCACTTCTGAGACTGGCTCTACTTCTTTACAAATTACTTTTCTTCTCCATCTCTCTTCCTCCTCTTTTATTCCCTCAGGCAATAAAGGAGCAAGCAGTGCTGCTGCCACCCCTTTTCTCTCTTCCTCACTATTTGAGAGAGCTTGAATTCCTTCATTTACTTCCTATAAAGAATAAAATAATTTCACTTTTCAAATAAATCTCACCTGTATATAATTGTTCATGTAAAAAAAATGACTGCATTTTTCAGTCATTGATTATTGAAAACCAACTTCCAACAGATTAGTATGTTTGTATCATTTTCCTTACATGTGCATAATGGAAAGATTGCTATTTAGGAAGGCAACCTGAACTAGAACCTAGTTGTGGGTGGAACTCAAAACATATCCTTCCCCCATTCTCCCTATGTCAAAAAACAAACTAATAAGAAGCACAAGTAGATTTCAGGAAGGTCAAAGTTTTGTCAGCTCAACACATGACTGTATAACTATTCACCTTTCTCTTCTCTATGGTGAGATAACCTCACATTTATTCTATAAAGGTGATTTAAAGGAAAGCAAAAACATTTCTAAAATGAAATGTGTGATTATATTTAAAGTGTCTATTTCCTCCACTGGGATATTTACTTTACCTCCCTCCTGGAGTTGCAAATATTAAATTATTCCAAAAGTAATTTCTGGACACCCCCCTACTCCATTATTTAAAAATTCAAGACAAATTAAATTTCAACTCACACACTCTGCAAAATACAACATACTTTTCTTATTGATGAGGCTACAGAAATGCTCATTTCACTAGTTTTAATTAAGGTAACTGATCACTTTATTTTAAAAAAGAATGGCTATTATCAAAAAATCAACAAAACCCTGTCTGGTGTGGCTCAGTTGGTTGGGGCATCATCCTGTGCACTGAAAGGCAGGTGTGCAGGAAGCAGCCAACTGATGTTTTGCCCTCTCATGGATGTTTTTCTCTCTCTCCCTCTCCCTTCCTCTGTCTCTAAAAATAAAAAAACAAAACAAACTTTTTTAAAAAAATCAACAATCAACAAGTGTTGGCAAGGATGTAAAGAGAAGGGAACCCTGATACATGTTGATGGCATAGTAAATTAGTAGTCACTATGGAAAATAGCATTGAGGCTTGTCAAAAGATTAAAATCAAACTACCATACAGCCCAACAATCCTAGTTCTGGGTATTTAACTGAAAAAAATAAAAATGATAATCCAAGAAGATATATGCACTCCAATGTTCACTGCAGCATTATTTACAGTAACAATGATATGGGAGAAATTTAGGTGTCTATCGATAGACGAATAAACATGCAGTATACATATAAAATGGAATATTACTTAGCCATAAAAAGAAAGGAAATCTTGTCATTTGTGACATGGATGGCTAAGTGAAATAAGTCAGAGGACAAATACTATCTGATTTCACTTACGTGAAATTAAAAGAAAAAAACAGATTCGGAAATACAGAGAACTGATCGTTGCAAGGGGGGCTAGTGTAGGGAGTAAAGGAGAATAAGAGGTATAAACCCTCAAATATAAATAAGTCAAAGGGACACAAGATACAGCATGAGGAATATAGTCAATAATATTGTAATAACTTTGTACGATGACAGATGTTTAATAAACTTATTGTGTTGATCATGTTGTAAGGTGTATAATTGTTGAATCACTATGTTGTACACCTGAAACTAATACAATATTGTATTGGCAACTATACTTATGTGGAATCCCAAAATAAAACTATTCTGAAGTGAAGAAGGGGAACTGAGGCTATGGCTATTGGCTGCTCCCATATCTTTGAAAATGACCCAAGGAGCCTCTATGGTACCCTAAAGCTCCAAAAGAATCACTGAACTTGTTTAACTCCCATAAATACCACATAATAAACAGAAACAGATTAAGTAAAATTTTAAGAAACAGGATTTATCTTATTACACATCTGTGTTGTAAAATACTAACAGAAGGCCTGGCCGGTGTTGCTCCAGTGGTTGAACATCGACCTATGAACCAGGAGGTCATGGTTTGATTCCTGGTCAGGGCACATGCCTGGGTTGCAGAAGGTAGCCGATCAATGATTCTCATCACTGATGTTCCTATCTCTCTCCCCTCTCTGAAATATCTATATAAAAGCCCAAGTGACTGTCTGACCATTCACCCGGTAGCTATGACATGCAATGACCATCAGGGGGAAGGCACTTTGACCAATAGAGGAGGGAGCCTTATGCCTCGTGGAATCGGCTATGTGTTAAGTTGCTGCTGGGGCACTGTTGGCCCTGAATCTGCTTCACCCGCACCCCAGACCCATTGGAAGATGTCGGAGGCCTGGTGCTCACAAAGCGGTGGGGACGCCTGGCCTGCGCCCTCTTGCAATTTGGGACCCCTCGGAGGATGTCAGAGAGCTGGTTTTGGCCCAATCCCCGCAAGCCAGGCTGAGGGACCCCACTGATGCATGAATCCGTGCACTGTGCCTCTAGTATATCTATATATATAAAATGCCAGTAACCTTAACAGCCATAACGACCAGTCGCTATGACGCCCACTGTGGCCCAATCAAGGGGTGGGGCCGGCCGGCCAACCTTGCAGCCCCTCCCCCCTGCCAGCTGGACTCTCCCACCCTGATCAAGAGAGGGGTGGCCGGCCAAATGCTCCCTCCCACTCCCCCATACCAGCCCCACCCCCAATCAGCCAGCCTCACCACGGTAGGCCCACAGCCCCTCCCCCTGGCCAGCCCGCCCCTGATTACACCCCCCCACAACCCCAATAGAGGGTGGGGCTGGGTGGCCAACCCCCTGCAGCCCCTCCCTCTGGCCACCCCACCCCTGATCACACCCCCCACCCCAATAGGGGGTGGGGCTGGCCAGCCAACCTCTTGCAGCCCCTCCCTCTGGCCGGCCACGCCCCCAATGGGCCTCCACCACCCTGATCAGCCTGCAGCCACTCCCCCCTGGCCAGCCCTGCCCCTGATTGCCACCCCACCTTAATAGGGGCAGGGCCAGCCAGCCAACTTTCCATAGCCCCTCCCCCTGGCCATCCTGCCCCGGATTGCCCCCACCCCAATCTCCTGCAGCCCCTCTCTGCCCAGCACCCCCACCCCATTCAGGGGCAGGGCCGGCTGGCCCACTGCTCACAACCCCTCCCCATGGCTGGCCCCGCTCCCAATCGGCCCCCTAACCCCAACTGGGGGCAGGGCTCACCATCCAATCGCCCATGGCCCCTTACCACAGCTGGCCTGGCCCTGATTGGCCCCGATCGGGGTGGGCCGGCTGGCCGGCCAACCTCCTGCCATCTCCTCCTCCCAACAGGCCCAGCCCCGATCTGCCCCGATTGGGGCTGGGCGGCCAGACCCCACCCTCACACGAATTCGTGCACTGGGCCTCTAGTATATATTAACAGAAGTCTTCTATACCTGTGCCACAGTAACATTCAAATTCTTTAGATATGGCCCAGCTGGCATGGCTCAGCAGTTGAGCATCCAATCTGGAACCAAGAGGTCACCAGTTCTATTCCCAGTCAGGGCACATGCCCATGTAGCAAGCTTGATCCCCAGTAGGGGGCATGCAGGGGGCAGCCAATGGATGATGCTCCTCTCTCACCAATGTTTCTATCTCTCTATTCCTCTCCCTTCCTCTAAAAAAATTTTTAAAAAATCTTTAGATTTGAAAATATGTAAATGAGGTAAGTTGTAACACTGACCTTTTTAACTTCTCGCTTGGCTATGACTGGTCCACTTTTACTACTGGCAACAGAAATATTTTTCTCCTTGTTATACATGTCTGTATTTACCACAAAATTAGTTTCAGTACCTGTTACTGAACTTAAAAGAAAAAAAAGAGGCAATTATCATTAAAAGATAAAGACTTAAATTTCCTTCTAGGTAATTTCTTTTTCAAGGTATTCCTACCTGGGTTGGTAATGTTGTAATCCCTGTACCTGGGTGGCAAGATACTGGGGTAATTCCCATGTCACTTCATTTGTTTGTGTATTCCAATAATAATAGCATCCTGTGTTCTCATCCCAAACTTCTTGCCAATCTCCCATCTCAATCTCAACTATAAGAAAATAAAACCAATTTTAAGAAGCACAAATTACTCCACAATTCTGACTTATAACCCAAGTCACCTCTAAAGCCATAACAATCTAACACAGGATTTCTCAGCCTTAGCACTAGGACATGATAGTTCTCTGTTGGTGGGTGTCGGGAGGCAGTCCTATGTAGTGTTTGGCAGCATCCTGGCCTCTACCCACTAGATGCAGTAACACTCCCCCCACCTCCTGTTGTGACAACCAAAACTGTCTCTAGACATGTCAAATGTCTCCTGGGAGGCAACTCCCCACACCCCATCATCTTGGCACATGTTTTAAAAAAGCAGTTTGATAGCGCAAAAACATATTCTGAACCCCAAAAGACTTTTTAAAATAATGATTTCAATCATTCACTTGGCAAAATCTGCTACTGGTTAAAAGGGCAAGCAATTGCCCTAGTTGGTTTTGCTCAGTGGATAGAGTGTCAGTGCGGACTGAAGGATCCTAGGTTTGATTCTGGTCAAGGCACATGTTTCTATCTCTCTCCCTCCCTCCCTCTCCCTTCCTCACTGAAATCAATAAAAATATATATTTTTTAAAAAGGGGGCAAGCAATTATCTTTCAAAAAATAAAAAATGTGTTCTAGTAATTCTCAGAGGTAACTACCCTATCCTACTTATTTTTCAAAATACTACATTTAAAAGGCAGAATCCTAGTCTGGGGCTAAAGCACTTGGGTGCTCATCTTTTGGAATCTCAATGCCTAGAACACCTTTTATGATTGCTCTTTAGACTTCTTTAAAAATCAAAGGATTGGTGTACCCTCCCTAAGCCCTTCCTTGTTTCACTGTACTTAGTTTTAATAAACATACTCTCAAAAAAACAACAACATATATATATAAAAAAATAAAATCAGCCCTAGCCAGGTTGGCTCAGTAGGCAGAGCATCAGCTTGCAAACTGAAAGGTCCCAGGTTCAATTCTTGTCAAGGGCACATGCCTGGGTTTTGGGCTTCATCCCAATAGGGGGTGTGCAGACGGCAGCCAATGAATGATTCTCTCTCATCATTGATGTTTCTCTCTTTCCCTGTCCCTTCCTCTTTGAAAAAATCAATATATATATATATATTTTATTGGTTTTTTACAGAGAGGAAGGGAGAGGGATAGAGAATTAGAAACATCGATCAGCTGCCTCCTGCACACTCCCCACTGGGGATGTGCTCACAACTAAGGTACATGCCCTTGACCGGAATCGAACCTAGGACCCTTCAGTCTGCAGGCCTACGCTCTATCCACTGAGCCAAACCAGTTAGGGCTCAAGAGATATATTAATAAATAAAAATAAAATAAAAAGGATCAAGCTACCTCCTGCCAGTGAACACTGAGTGTCATACTGCCACCCTGATGTCTGCGTTGAGTCTGTTCCATTCGAAGTAGTGGAAGAAAGGGCAGATGCTGCTGATTCCTTTGGCTCTGGGCGAGGTGGAGTTGGAGGTGGAGCAGAAGCTCCTGTAGAAGCAGCAGGCTGAGGAGCTGTTATTGCATCAATCTCCTTTAGAAAGAAAATAGTAACAAATGCATTAATCACATCAAAACCAGAAAATGACTATCACCCTTAAAAAAAATCCTACATGCTCAGTTCTTAGCTTCTCAAATCAAAATCCTCATATTCTAATTAAACAATTTCTCCAAACCTTTCTATTATCCATTTTTTTTTTTACAACCTTAACAAAAAGATAATACGAAGAGCCCTAGCCAGTTTGGCTCAGTGGATAGAGCATCGGCCTGTGGACAGGAGGGTCTTGGGTTTGATTCCAGTCAAGGGCATGTACCTAGGTTGCAGGTTCCTCCCTGGTCCAGGCCCTGGTAGGGGCACCACAGGAGGCAACCAATTGATGTGTTTCTCTCACATCGATGTTTCTCTCTATCTTTCCCTCTTTCTTACCCTCTTTCTAAAAATCAATGGAAAAATACCCTCAGGTGAAAATAAAAAAAATAAAAAAATAAGATAATATAAAGAGATGGGGAGGGACTAAGGAAGACAGATAAAAGGGGAGAAGTGAGAGGGAGAGACAGATTGACAAGTATGCTAACCAGTGAGATCTAAGTCCCCAAAGTGGTTCCAATAAGTTAAAAACCCAAACAAAAGCACCACTAACCGCTAGGAAGTTGGCCAATGTACTATCAATATCAGTTGACTGATTTCCATTCGCTTCTTTAGATTGTGCTGGTTTTTCCAAAACATCATTCTCTTCATCATCACTATCAGCATATGCACCAAGTAAGCATAAACCTCCTAGAAACAAAGAGGTAAAGAACTTTAGTAATAACAATGCTAATATGTCCTATGTAGCATCCAAGGAAAAATATAACATGGTTCTTCAACTAAACATTTAATTTACATTTAGTTTACTTACAGATTAGAACAAACCTTAAAATAAACCAACAATGAACTACCTGAGAGGCAGAAATTACATTATGCATTTAGAGCTAAGAAAATCAATCTGCACAGCTACTTTACACCCTACTCAAAATACATGCTCAAGCATTCAACTTTATACTCTGTCAAAATAGCATATCGTATATCCTGACTTTAATATTTGTTGATTTATGTATCCATCTCAAACAAGTAAACCAATTGGGATTTAGTAGATGAAACAAAGAGATTTTCAAAACTAAAAACAAAGTTCTTTTCCAATTATTTTTCTCTCAAACAAAGCAGATTTCAAAACGCTAGACCCAAAACAAAAAACTAACAACAACACTAGCACCAATGATCAATGTCTTCCTCAAACTCAAGTCCAGGTACGGCCCCTGAAATGCTGCTATGCTATTTCCTTTGTATCACCTGTGTTCACAAACTAAGCGAACACATACAGGGGTGGGCAAAAGTAGGTAAGACTCTGTGCCCAAGTGAGCTTGAGTATAACAACTACACTACAGAATGTGTAAATAATTAAGGCCGGCTAATTTGTACACTTATGAGATTTCTTTGTCGTAATTTCATAAACGAATTCATGGGTTCACATAAAAGTAAACACAAACTGTTTCACTTATCATACAAGAAGAGTTCATATTCAATGCTTTAATCACATAAATCTTGTTTTAGTACATAGGTAAGTTCTTACACTATACATTAATTTCCAAAATACTACTTTAAACTGATTAGAATGTGAAGGAGACATTTGACAGTGTTACCAAATACTTCCATTTTTCATGGTTTTGGGGTATACCAGACAATTTTCCTAACAAGAGTATGGAATAGCCTTGTAAGGGTACAGCTACAGAAGTAGACATTTCTGTATGGACAAATTCTGCCCGTTAGCACTCAGCGTTGATGGTTTTTTGAGGGAAGGAGGAAGATGGAAAATTTGTATTTTTACATAAAAACACTTCTTAGTTTAGAAACAATCATAGATCTAATCACTCAGGTCACTGTCTTTAAAGCTTCATATACTCTTTGATAAAAGGTTCCAAACCAGGTGAGTTGTGTGAAATTTCAATTACGAAATTCCCCAAGCTTGGAATGAATGGGTCTCACAGGCAATAGGTTTCGCCAAGGCTCCACCTATTTATTCCTTTTTTCTTCACCTAAGAACATTCCATAGCACATACATCAAACCTCTTCTAAGCTCCTAATAATATAATTACTATTAAATAGCAAAGTAAATTAAACTTGGTATTTGGGGGAAGAGGCATACTTAATATTGTTAGAGACACCATACATTAAATTGATTCAATATATTTTAAGAACAATCTGGTAACATGTACTAAGAGCTACTACAAGTTTCTTTTAGTTATTCTAATCTTTGAGGATATAACCCCCAAGAAAGAATTTAAAAAAAATTTTTGCACATTTTCTAACAGCCTTACTTAAATAACTAAAAGCTGTTTAACAACTCAAATGCTCTTAAATAGGGGACTAGCAAATCAAACTACAGCACAGTACCAGATGCAGTATTGTTTTATGATTAATCAGATCATTACAGTATTACATGGAACAGTGCTATGGGGACAAAAAGTAATGTTAACAGAATAAAAACAAGATAAAGGCAAATAATGAAATGTATGTAAATTCTAATTACATTTCTGAAAATTTAATCCATACATTGATGAGAACAGGAATAAGTTTAGAACACAAAAAATATTCACAATATTCTGCAAAATTATTAATCTTAGAAAAATAAGTCTCACAGAACCGTGTCTCACAGAGTACATATACTCTGTCAAAATAGCATATAGCGTATCACAGAACCATGTCCTAGACTACTACTGGGATGTTGTTGCTACTTGAAACTAGAGGAAGCAAGGCTATTCTTTGGAGCCATAGTCCTTAGCAGCATTTTTTTGAGAAGAATATTAACTCCTCAAATTTCAATATGCTTACCTTTAATGTATGGTGCCACACAATTTGCAAATGAACTAACTATATCTGGCTGTAATTTCTTAGATTATATTTTTTACTTTCTTGATAAGCTTCAAACAGTAACTGCATTATACTTTGAGTAACTATTATAATTTCCTCATAACATTGCTGAATAGTTGTTTTTAACCCTTTTAGTCACAGAAACTATTAATAATCAAGATGATAAAAGCTATACACCTCCTCCCAGGAACACACATTTGAGTGTGCAATTTCAGAGGGTCCAGAGACCTCTGACACTCATTTTGTGGTTGTTGCTAATCCTCACCTGAGAATATTTTACCCACTGCTTTTTCAGAGAAGTGGGGAGAGAGAGAAACACTGGTATGAGAGACACCTTGACTGGTTACCTCTGCATGACCCCAGACAGGGATGCGGGGAACGAGCCTGAAACCAAGGTATGCGTATGTGCCCTTGACCAGAATCGAATCCGGCACCCTTCAATCCTCGGGCGACACTATCCACTGAGCCAAACTTTAAAAACTGAATGAACTGATATATTACCTTGTACGATGATGTTGGACAAAATGAAAACATTTCTGTTCATAAGGCATATAAAGGCCTGAAGTGCTGACATAGCAATTAAGGAAATTTCTCCTAGAAACACTGAAATTCTATCTTACATGATTCTTAGACTCAAATGAAATAATATGTGTACTTTACAAATACAAAATGGTATTTTCTAGTTTGGAAATTTCTCTCAGAACCAAGTTTTAGCTTTTCTAACCCACACCGGGTTTTCTTCTTTTTTTAAGTGACAAATGGGAGGAGGAGGGAACAAGCATCTATTATTTCAGGATTTCAGGTGTCATATAGTACAAAAAGTACACCACACTTAAAAGAATAAAATTATTGCCAATTAATAGAATATTTAGTATCAAAATATTTTAATCTTTCAATCTATTTATATATAAAACTAACATTTTTTGATACTTCCCTGTCAAAACTTTATATAAACTTTTCAATGTAATCATCAAAATAACATAGAGCTTAAGATCCACTCTACAGGTGAATGAGATCCTGATTTCTCAGAATGAATGCTGAAGTGAAGATCGGAACTCAAATTTGTCTACAAAACCACTGCTGCAAATATTCCTTAATGCAATTTCAGCTCCACAAACATTTGGTAGGTACTAATCAAAGCAATGTGTTAGAAAAGAAACAGAAATCGATGGTGTTCCCTAAAGCCAGGTGGGGAAGCCAGAAAACTCATTACAAAATGGCATTAGAAGAAAAAGTAGTGTATTTTGGATACAGATTAAACAGCAACAAATTTTACATTGGTTGCAGTGTACATATACTAACAAACTCTCACAAATAGATTTAAAATTCCCATTTTGGGGGGAGAAATATAAATTAGCCAACACTGAAGCTGTCAACAAAACACTCAATAAACAAATCCAATTTGATCCTTATGAAATATATTATAGAAAAAAATGTAAAAAAAAAAATCTATACCTGTTGCTTTCACAGCGGTCAGTCTGGTGGTCATGACTGGTTTTGGAGGATTCTGAACTCTGGGAACCTCCACCACCACTTCCTGTTCATCTGGATTTGGAAAACGAACACAAGAGAGCTGCAGTCATTCGATGGACCAGAGAAAACACTACAGGTGACAAAACCAATCTCTGACTTGACCGTTCAAGTCCAGATTCCATCTTTTTAAAAACAGTGTACAATCCATCACTGACCCAAATAATTCGGGAGGTAATAAACAAGCACAGCTAGAATCTTCCGTCTCGTGACTTTAACATTAGGAACCTGAACATTATAAAAAAAAAAATCAAATTACATCTGAAATAAACTCTCTTTCTCTCTCTCTAAATGTGCTCTAGGCTACTACAAAGCCTTTACAACAAGCACAGCCATAGCGTTTGCTTTCGCACAAGCTACCCAGCGTGTTGGTTTTTTTTTTAAAACATCTGAAACGATCGTAGCTTCTCCGGGGTCTGGTCCCTGGATTAGAGCTATCGAATTACTCTTGTTTTAAATAAAAAAATATTTTTTTTTAAAAAAAATTACAGTTTGCATTCCATATTATGTTGTAGTAGTTTCAGGTGTCCAGCGTGGCGGTCAGACAAGTACCAGTCCCGGGAGAAACACACAAACACTTGGGCTACCCAAAAGTCTCACTTCAGAAATTTTGGGGTGGTGATACCTGCCAATTTGGGGGTTCCCGAAGCTTTGGCTGACATAATGAAAAGGGCTCGCTCACTTCTAAAGAGTCTCGGTTTCCACAAAAGCGAAAGGAAACGCAGATGACGTGCAGAAAAGGCCAGGTCCCCAGTCACCCAGCCTCGGACGCGGAAACTCATACTCTCACGTCCACCCCGCGAGGAATCCCACACACAGGGCGGACGTTGGCGCTCCAGGCCGCCGCGCCGCCCTCTGCAGCAGAGATGGCGCCTCTGGGA
>NW_005362439.1:3888181-3898627 GCF_000412655.1 Myotis brandtii
CGGGTTCGGGCTCCGGGTCCCGGCCCGGCGTGCTGCTCCGGGGACCCGGCGGAGAGAGCTGCAGGATAGGCCTTCGGCCGGGTACCACCCGGGACTTCTTCCCCATCGCGAGCCCGAGCGCGAGGTGCGAGCGTCGGGAAGCCGAGAAGGGCGGTGCTCGGCGCGGCGCTGCGTCATCAATATTCATGCCTCGCGACACCGCCTCTTGCGAGGATCCGCTTTTAACGGCGGAGCGCGGGTTGCGCAAGCGCCTTGAGCCCTGTACAGTCTTCTGGCTCCTCCCCCCAGGGGGGGAGGGCGGGCTTTATTCACAGAGCTAGGCTATTGGCTATTTTGGCCTATTGAAGGGGACTATAGCCAATGGAAAAAGGAAAAACGAGTGCGCGTCAAGCCAATTGTACGGAAGGGCCTGAGTTTAGAATGATTTCCCCCGCACCTCCGGCTCCACCCATGCGTCTTTTGCGGAGTCTTTTCTTTACCCGCTTGTCTTCCATGTTGTGCCTGTTTTCTGCCTACCGTTCCTTATCATTTGTCCTTTAGGAAGGTGGGCTGCTTTCCAGGTCTTTCCCCCAAGTTTCTCTCTGATTATTGTGGCTTACTTTGGGTACAGCATTGAACAGTAAATAGAGTACTGGGTCTTTTATGCTTTTGTAAATTTTTTCTTAGGGCATAACGATGATGTAGTGTTGCTTATCAGTTGGGGGGGGGGGGAAATCACTAGAAATTACACTACATACGAGGTAAAAGCCAGCTGTTGCGGTGAGATACAGGAGCTTCCCAATCTGGCCCACTGGTAGCCTTAACCTGCTTGATGTATATCTTCCTTTGCACTCTCCTTTTCTAACCCCCAGCCCCCACCCCTTTTCTGGAGCCAGCCACTAGGAACGTCACCTGTCTCACCTTAAGTCCTTCACATTATCTGGAATAACTACTGCATCACATGGCGAATTTTTTTTAATACCTCAAGACCCGTGCAGGCATTACCTCTCTGAACCTTCTATCTCAATGTTGAGCTCCTCCCCAGCACTTGGCGTTTATTTATACTGTTGGTACTCATTTACCCCTTCTAAATTGAGCTTAAGAAATCCAGTGGGATATATTTTTATACCCCTGGCTGCTCAGTTTTTACTAAGCATACTAATAATACCTAACATTTATCGAACACTTACTATATGTCAGGTACTAAGCGCTTTATAAGTAGAATTGCATTTAATTCTCACAACCGTGTGGGGTAGAGATCATTATGCCCTACTTACGGATGAACCCTCATATTGGTTGTTGAGGTCCCTGTAAAAGCTGGCCAGTGTCTTATGAACTGTCACCATGGCAACCACTGCTTTGATAAGCAATACAAAGGATAGGTTTCTTCAACAGTGCTGATCTCAAGCTTCTTATCCTCTAGAAATGGCAACAACTAGGTTTGATATTTTTCAGACTGTGGGTTATGTATGATCCATTAGTCACTCATGAAAACAGTAAGAGGATACATCTCTTGTGAAACCTTTGTTTTCTTGCTGTAGTTGGAAGCCACAGGTTTATAATGCTGGGAGGACAAGGGCTCTCTCTCCCAGTCCCAAATTGCCTTAAACATTTCATATTTATCATGACAAAAGTTACAATAAAAAAGAACCAAATACCACAATTATCTACCAATAACAATACCACAGGGAAACTTGTTATTTAAAATATATAATGTAAATATGGTGTTGATATTATAAAAAAGGCTTATGAAAAACTCAAGGAAGGTCAAAAGGTATACAAGCAAATATATACAGATGGTTTCCTTAAAAGATAATTTTAATATACAGAATAAAATGCAAGATCTTATTTTTCACTTTCCCCAAATTCGTGGGCATGAATGCTTTTGAATCTGACCAGGAACATTTATATTTTGGCCCAATACATGATTAGACTAACTGTATGATCAAGTCCGGCTTGATTATTATAAATCACAGAAGTTAACAGAATTTACTTTGAAAAATTTATTACTTTTATAGAGGATGGATTTCTAATTTTTTCTTAGCTAAGAGTTGATTCAACTTTAGCCTGAGAACCAGATTCAAAATAAGATATCTTCTTTGACAGCTGGTCTTTGTTTAGGCTTAATCTAGGCAAGTTATTTAATACTTTATTGAAGATCATACAAAAATTCCACAATAAATAATGAAAAGAGTATGTAAAATCATAGCCTCTGTTTGCAATACAGAAAATACATGTCAGTTCTGGACCAAAATAATCATTGAAATACAAAAAGTGAGAGGGAAGAATGAAAGGATTTGCAGTGACTGCTTTTGGTGGTCAGCTACAACAAACCAACAACCATCACCCGTTTGGAAAGTGAAGGTGGGTTTAATTTGCAGATAAAGAATGTCTCCGGTAGTTTAAAAAAATATAAACTCTAAAAAAGCTTGTGAATCATATACAAAAGCAGCTGTTCGAGACCCAAAATGAAACCGGAAATTGTATGTTAGCACCGCCAGCAAGCGCAGGTCCTGTGACTCCTCTGTCCAACTCTCTTACGCAGAATGCAGACTTGAATGTTGTACACATCATTTACAGGTATAAAAATTAGCCTGGAGTACAGGGTTCCTGTAGGGTAAAGTCTTAAGCCCTAAGAGGCACCAAGCGGTTACAAAGGCTAGGCGACCATCTGGATCACAAGTTCCGACGATATAATAAATCCCGTGTTGCCTTATCAACTTTTTGTTGGTAGTCCTCCAATTTGTCAAGTATTTTCTGCGACAGCTATTGGAGAAAAGGAGGAAATCATTACAAAATATGTCAAGGACTGCAAAAGACTGAGGCTTTCATTTTGACTTCACCAAGCAGATTCCCGTAATGAAGATGTTAGCCACTCTGCTTCATTTAATCACTATCCAGTATATGAGTCTGCTTTGGGACTCTACTGATAAAACTGGATTTCTGTTATACTAGTATATATAATACTCCAATCCTGTTTGCCTAATGATTTTCCAATTATGCAAATCACACCAAGATCTTCAATAAAAGCATTGCCAGCTCTCTTCCCAGAACCAGAGAGGCCACATCTGATTTAACTAGTCATTTTATTAGACTAGAGGCTCAGTGCACGAAATTCATGCACTGGGGGGTGGGGAGGGGGTGAGTTTGTTGTCCCTCAGTCCGGCCTGCACCCTCTCACAGTCCGGGAGCCCTTGGGGATGTCTGACTGCTGGCTTAGGCACGTTCCCTTTGGGCCTCTGGATAGCGGGCCTAAGCCGGCAGTCAGACATCCTTAGCGCTGCCGCCACTGCTGCGCTCGCCAGCTGTGAGCCTAGCTCAGGGCTTCTGGCTGAGTGGTGCTCCCCCTGTGGGAGTGCACTGACCACCAGGGGGCAGCTCCTGTGTTGAGCATCTGCCCCCTGGTGGTCAGTGCGCGTCATGGCAACCGGTCGTTCTGCTGTTTGGTCAATTTGCATATTAGCCTTTTAGTATATAGGATTGAGGCAGCATGTTAGGGGAATACATGGTGCTGCCCTTTCCTTAACTCCTTGAGAACTGGAGATCCAGCTGTCAGATGTAACAGCTAGTGCAGGGGCATAGAGAGGAAAGGACTGACTCACTGCAATGTTGTGACTGTTGGCACTATTCTCTCCCAATACTTGGAGAAGCTGATCAATGGAAGAGTATGGGAGCCACACCATTGGAGCCGTCGCAGACAGTGGAAACTGAAAGAAAAAATATCTATAATTTAAAGAAAACCAAAAAGTAGACCATTTCTTCTGGTAGTTACTTTCATAGGCTTTGATAACATAAAATGTTTTACTTTTTTTTTTCTTCACAGTAAGAAATTGCATGAGTGCGCGCATGCACACACACACACACACAAACACACACACAGTTGGAACCCCACCTACCCCCTTTCTCTTTCCAATTGGAGAACTTGTGCTTTTCTCAAATATGAAATCAAATATATTTTTAAATTCATGTCATCTCTTATTTTAAAGGAACCCTAAGACTCCTAAGTTTATCCCATTAAGGATAAACATACTCAACAAAACTTCTCTAAAATATCAAGGAATGATACTATTTTCAGTCTAAAATTTAGATTCCAATTATCTGGGAAAAAAAGGTTTGGAAAGAAAAGTTTAACTTTGAACGTTCTGAATACTTTCCTGAGAGTTTGGGAGCTTGGCTCTGCTGTTAACTAGACTTGGATTTTAAATGCGGCTCTATTTACCATCTGTGTGAACTTTCGCAACTTCAAGTTAACACCTGAGCCTGTTTCCTTATGGGTTAATAAAAGGGGATTAAAACAATCCCTTATAGGCTACTGTAAAGATTGAGAAAACACTGGTAGAGATTCAGCATAGTCTTCACACACAAAATGCCATTTTGTTCTTATTTACCTCCCTCTTCCAAGTACTAACTAAAGCCACACTCCTTTGATGGAGAAAAATGAAAGTATTCCCATTTTATAAACAGGAAACAGAAGACTCTTAAGAGTGCCAGTCCCTAATCTTGGAGAAAACTAGTTGTAAAAATTACTAACAATTAAGGTTAAATCTACTACTCTGTAGTCTAATTGTTTCAGTTCCTGATTTTACTTAGTGTGCTAACAGAATGAAATGAAGTGTTATGTATACACTAGAGGCCTGGTGCACAAAATTCATGCACTGGCGGGGGTGGGGTTCCCCTCAGACCAGCCTGTGCCCTCTCGCAGTCCAGGACCCCTTGGGGGATGTCTGCCTGCCAGCTTAGGCCCAGTTCCCTGCGGCCCTAAGCTGGCAGGCGAACATCCCCCAAGGGGTCCTTAACGCTACCGCAGAGGCGAGAGAGGCTCCTGCTACCGCTGCTGTGCTTGTCAGCCATGAGACCGGCTTCTGGCTGAGTGGCGCTCCCTCTGTGGGAGTGCACTGACCATTGGGGAAGCTCCTGCATTGAGCATCTGCCCCCTGGTGGTCAGTGGGTGTCATAGCGACCAGTCATTTCGCCATTTGGTTGAGTTGCATATTAGCCTTTTATTAGATAGGAAGCCTACCTCAATTCCAAAGTACTGGTGTCCTTTTCCCAGAACAGCATCCACATATTCTGAAACCAAATCCACAGCTTCTTCCAAAAGGTCATAATTTAAGTACAGACGGAGCAACTCAGCGGCATCAACCTTCTGTAAAGAGTCAGCAATTAAAAACATCTGCTTGTTTCTATCTTACTTAGGCAATAATCAAAGGATGTTGTGTCTAATTCTCTTCCACTGATACTTCTCAATAAGAATAAAAGAGCACCCTGGTTTACTTATCTTGGTTTATTTATCTTGGGATAAGGTTTGGATTCCCAACAGCCCAGTTACCCTCTGGCACCTAGTGAGGTCCTATCCGTTAAGTGGCCTTCCTCTCCTGATTTGTGATGTAAGACACATTTTAATTCTTTTCTACTTGTTTCCACAGTGGTAAACCTCCCCAGCAATGCTGAGTACTAAAGACAATATATTTACATCAATTCCCAGAAATAAACAAATGACAAATGCCAAAGAAGTTAAAAGAATCATCAACTTTAAAAGCCTGAATTAAATTCATATTTAACTTAGGGTGTGAGAAAAGTGAATACAGCCTCAGTTTGGAAGGGCTCCATTCACATTAATTAGGCTTTCTGTATCCTGATTGGATCACAACCAACCTTTACCATCTTAGCTGCCTTCTCTACTTTCTAACTTAAAAAAATGACTTTCTGGACGTTAAGCTTTACATTCCCTCCTTCTCTATTCTTACAAGGCATTTCAGATCTAGTACTTCTCATACTTAAGAGTGCATCAAATTAAATTAGGAGCTTGTTAAAATATAGATCCTGCTTCCTAACTCCAGGAAAGTTGATTTTGTAAGTCTGGAATGGGATGGGGCCCAGGAATATATATTTTGAAGAAGCCCACTATCCAAATAATTCTGAAACAGGCTGTCCAAAAATCCAACTTTGACAAAAATGAAAGACTGCTGTAGTAATTTGAAAACTACTCCACCCACTCCTGTTAATTTTTTGAGTAGGGAATAGTAAATACTGTGTCATGCATATACTCACTGTGCTAAATATACTAGTACATTCATTGTTCAGTGAGCACACAAGCAAGCATTAACTTAATCACTAACCTGCAGAACTTTAATCACTCAGTACTTCATGTGGAATAGAAATTAAAACTGTTTTGTTTTTAGCTAAGATTGAGAAGCTGCCCAAAGTATATAAGTCAGTATATTTCCATAAATTATTACTCTTTATATTTTTTTTACTCATCTCAGAAGTTATTCAGAATCTTAAAGATCAGCTTCTTATTCTCTACAAGTGAAGATACCACTTACCTTGTAACTGTTTATAAGCCAATTAGGCAGAGGCACTCCATGAGACAAAAGCTTGTTGATTACACAGTGGTGGTATAAGTTATTTTGGACTTTGTACCTTTCCAGGTATGTTGATAACAGTCGCCATGCTTCATCTGTAGCACTTGATAAAAGAAAGACTAATGAGTTCCAGATTCTTAACAAATATTTATAGTACCATGTATTTACAAGGAAAAAAATCTTTGGTTTTGTCTGGTTTGGCTCAGTGGATAGAGCGGCGGCCTGCGGACTGAAGGGTCCCAGGTTTGATTCTGGTCAAGGGCACATGCCTGGGTTGTGGGCTTAGTCCAATATGCAGAAGGCAGCCAATGAATTATTCCCTCTCATCAATGATGTTTCTATCTCTCTTTTCCTCTCTAAAATCAATTTAAAAAAATTGTTGGAAGCTCACAACTGAATTAATAATATAGCTAAATGACACTTAATATTAGGGTCAATGTGACTTTGGGGTAGTACTAGAAACTAGATGACTTAAAGTCTTATATTTCCTCTCCCACTAACCACATATTTACTGGACTAACAATTCACTTAATTTCTTCCAAATTTCTAAAATAAGAAAAATGGCTTAGATTACTGTTTTCAAACCTGATCAAGCACTATAATCATGTACGGGCCGCGAGTTTGACATGCTTGATGTACAAGTTCTGATTTAGAAGGCTAGGGTGTTATCTCATAATCTGTATTTTACTTTTTTTTAAGAGAGAGAGGATGGGAGAGAAAGAGAAATATCGATTGGTTGCTTCCTGTATGCACCCCGACCAGGGATCAAATCTGCAACCTGGGTCTGTGCCCCGACCGGGAATCGAACTAGCTGGCAACCTTTCTGTGCATGGGACAGTGCTCAACTAACTGAGCCACAATGACCAGGTCTCGTAATCTATATTTTAATAGTGATTCCGGTGTGCTAATTTAGGGGTTAAGAGACTTCCAAACTGTAAAATGCTACAACTCTAAAGTGCTATGCTACATGATACAGACTGTAAATGCATTTCAAGGAAGGAAAGTTTTGAGAATTAGAGTTGTCAGAGAAGCACTCTGAGAAACGGAGATAGTCAGGCAGACACTAATTGGCTGTCCTAGGGAAGTACCTGGAGGGTGAGCCATCGCAGGGTCGGAGGAATACTAGGGCTGTACCTGGACTCCTTTGTGGTGATGACTGAAGAGAGCTGATTGGCTGCTAGCCAGGCCCAGGCTTCTGCTTGTGCTGCCTCTCCTCCAAACTGCAATTTGATGCATCTGCAATGAAAATGGTTCCACACACAATAAACCAATTTGCTGAAAAGCACCACCTTACTTTGTTACTAAAACTAGAGATAAGACGACAATTTTAGCTCTAGTCTATTCTGAATTCACTACTGGGGTACTGGCTCTTCTCCCTCCTCATAGCCAAAAAACTGAATGACCCACAAGGCCATTAATAAATGTTAAGAGATTATTTACTTTCAAGAGAAAATTGATGTTGAAAAATTCTGGAAGTTGGTATTTCCAATTCACAAAGTACTTGACCAATATCTAGGTATAAGGTAACTTCAGGAAGGAGTACTTTTTAAGAATGCTTCCAGGGACCAGATGTCCTAAAGGACTGAAAAGAGCATACCTTGCCTAAAATGGACACAACCATTCTTTTTTTTTTTTTTTGGTGCCCTTCACCGGAATCGAACTCAGGACCCTTCAGTCCGCAGGCCAATGCTCTATCCACTGAGCCAAACCAGCTAGGGTGACACCACTATTCTTAATCCAGGTTATCTACTGTCCTGTAGGAATGAGGTCCAGGAATGTCAGATCTTCTCAAGAGAAGTTATAAATCAATTAATTAAAAAAAATCACAATTGTCTAAAAGAAATTAAACAACCTTTGTGTGAACTAAACAAAAACACTGGGTTATATATAGGAAACTGGCTTGTGTGACCCCTGCTTCACACTAAGCAACAGCACTTTTGCATTAGGAAAATTAAAACTATGAAAAGACAGTGTCATACATACTTGAAAGCAAGGCCCTCAAAGACTGGCGTTAAGGGAAGCTTAAATGTCTGACACAGTGATATGGCAGTGTCGAAAAGGCCAGCTTGAACCAAGAGAGTGACCATCTCCTCTGCTGATGAGCTTCCTATGGAAATGGAAAAGCACCACTCAGTGCAACCAGAGGTATATGCAAATGAGCCCCCAAACTGTTGACAAGTATCCAGAATAACAATGAAAAGCGTTATAGCCATCTAGCATGCCAAGTCCACTACTGGTACCGACAGACTAATGCATCCCTACCTGCAACAGCAACTGCTGATGGCTCATGCTGAGCCAGGGCGAGGCGCACTCGAGCCAAGGAGCACTCTTTCTCCAGGTCTTCCAGGTCCAGGATTTCAATCTGCCGATTCGCTATCAGCCAAAGACAAACAATTTCAATTCTCAAAGTACAAAGGAAGTGCCTATGAGACTAACCTAACCTGTCAATTTCCACTCAATATTAAGTAACTTTCCATTTAATTTCCAAAGGGAGAAAATGGGAGGCTCCATAAAGGTTAACTTAAAAAATAAAGCAACAGCTGAGTCAAATCAAAGCAGTACTGCAGTGAGGAGGTGTTTACAAGGTATTCTACATACAATTTCATTTAAACCTTATAACTGTAAAATACTATCTCTATCAGTAAGAAAGGAACATGCCCAAAATGAGAGGCAGAATTGAAACCAGGTGTCCCACTCTAGAGCCCAGGCTTCTGAGCAAGGTATCATGCCTCCATGGTAGTATAAAGGAGCCTGATAAAATAAAAGCTTGCTATGAAGCTGATTTAAATACAACAAGCAACAAAACATACTTTCAAAGCATTTTCATGTCTCATACAGCCATACCAAGTTTTGAAAGGGCCACCAACCAACTTTTAGCAGATTAAAATAACATGATGTTTTTCTCTCTGTTTCTCCCTCTCCATCCCACTCTAAAAATCAATGGAAAAATATCCTCAGGTGAGGATTAACGACAAAAATATAAAATAACAAAAATACAATAAAAAGGAACTCTACTATATAACTACTAGACATATGTAATATATAGTATATTACGATATAACTATATATACTGCAGAAGTATATTAAAACATATATAAGTCTAAATATTACTACTATAACACAACAACATAATTAATTACTGTCCAGCAAAGTATCAGTGAGACCCCTGACTCACTCGGGGCAGCAGTGCACTCTCCATCATGATTCCTCTTAGGGGATGCACCAGGGCGATCATACTGAAAAGACAAATTTATTTAACTGAAAAATTACCATTTTAATTTGAATCCAGAACTTTCCTGCTTAAATTCTCTCAACATAAATTATTCAACTAGCACAGCTTCTCTTATTAAGGTACTATAACTATCAGACAAAGAAATGTGGTGTTTGCCAGGTTGGCTTACTTAGCTCTAACATGTTATTGGATTTGGACTTGTTACAAGGACATGGATTTGATTTCCGTATAAGCCACCTGACTTTCCATGGTTGCAGTTATATTCTCCATGGAGAACTCTGGGAAGCAACCTACTAAATGTAGGAACTATACAATAGAAGTAGCTGGGCATATATGACATCAGCATGACAGAAAAAAGTCAAAGTATACATCGACATCCTTTAAAACAGTAATTGTAGATGGAATGAATAAAAACAAATGAAATATTTATTGAGCACATTTTGCAGGCCAGGCACTGTCACAGTTCTAATGCCCTAACAATTCTATAATGTAGACATAAACATCATTATCGCTTCTGCACTGGTGGGGGGCATGGCCTGCGGGGATCAGCCTTCTGTGGGAGCCTGCTGTGGGAGCACCGCTCATCCCGGTCAGCCGAGTGGCACTCCCACTGTGGGAGCGCACTGACCACCAGGGGGCAGCTCCTGCATTGAACGTCTGCCCATGGTGGTCAGTGCACATCATAGCGACTGGTCGACCAGTCGTTCTGGTAGTTCCACCGTTAGGTCACTGGGCTTTTATATATATAGATTTTATGCAAGAGGATAAGTGGACAGCATAAGATTAATTTGCTTTTAGTTAGTCAGGTCTAACTCCAAAAGTGCTTTGTAATACTTCTTCCTATAGTGATTCTGAACTTGGGAACTGAAG
>NW_005362439.1:3899247-3927594 GCF_000412655.1 Myotis brandtii
TACCTTGGCTGTGGGCACATCCCCAGTAGGGGGCATGCAGGAGGCAGCTGATCAATGTTTCTCGCTCATCGATGTTTCTAACTCTCTATCCCTCTCCCTTCCTCTCTGTAAAAAATCAATAAAATATATTTTAAAAAAAGAAAAAAAAGAAAGTAGGGTCTTGGGAGAGATATTGTACACCCTTATTCATAGCAGCAGTATGCACAACAAAGATGGAAGCAATCAAAGTGTCCATTGAGGAATAAATAAAATGTGATACATGCATATAATGGAATATTATTCAATCTTAAAGAAGAATGAATCTGACATGCTACCCCATGGATGAACCTTGAAGACATTATATACACTAAGTGAAATAAGCCTGTCACAAAAAGAAAAATACTGTATGAGCCCTGCCAGTGTTGCTCAGTGGTCAAGCATCAACCTATGAACCAGGAGATCATGGTTTGATTCCTGGTCAGGGTACATGCCTGGGTTGTGGGCTTGATCCCCAGTGTGGGGTGTGCAGGAGGCAGCTGATAAATGATTCTTTCTCTCTGAAATCAATTAAAAAATATTTTAAAAATAATGTATGATTCCAGTGGCAAATTTACAGAACAGAAAGTAGAATAGTCGTAGTTACCAAGGGGAAGAGGGCAATGGGGAGTTGTTTAATGGATAGAAAGTTTCAGTTTTGGAAGATGAAAGAAGTTTGGGGGATTGGTTGCACAACAATGTGAATGTATGTAACACTACTGAGCTGTACACTTTAAGTTGGTAAATGGTATTTTAACACAATAAAAAATTATTCATGCTAATTAACTCTTATTTAGAAAAGTAGCATGTTAGTTATTTCAAGTAATAAATTACAACTTATGTTTTAACATGATTAAAAAATCAATGGGAAATTGTTTTTTTTGTTAATATATTTTATTGATTTTTTTTTTACAGAGAGGAAGGGAGAGAGATAGAGAGTTAGAAACATCGATCAGCTGCCTCCTGCACACCCCCCACTAGGGATGTGCCCGCAACCAAGGTACATGCCCCCGACCGGAATCAAACCTGGGACCCTTCAGTCCGCAGGCCGACGCTCCATCCACTGAGCCAAACCGGTTTCGGCCGGAAATTGTTTAATGAGTATAGAGTTTCTGTTTTGCAAGATGAAGAGTTTTGGAGATTGGTTAAAAATAAATAGCTCTCATAAGTATATATAGAAGGTTATAGAAGGTGAAGCTAATTTTGTCCTTAAACATAATATTTGTCCTTAAACATAATAATTTTGTCCTTAAACATGTGAATCTACTTAACACCACTGAATTTTATGTTACGTGTACATACCACAATTACCACCCCACCCTCCCATCATGTAAAATGTTTTTTACTTTTAGATACTACATTCCCAGACAAGACAGAAGACTAGCTTAGAGAGCAAGTCTCAGCCAAACTGTCACCTCTCTCAACCCAGGATTCTGAGATCAAGTAATGTTTGGATGGTCTGTTTAAGACATACTTATTTTTTTAATAATACTTTACAAGGTTGAAGAAGATACTGACTATTTTCCTGAGAGCATGCAATTCCAGAAACCAAATAGCATTCAGTTTTTGAATGAAACTATTTTTCTTTCCAACAAATATTTTTGAGTGCCTGCAATATGTGAGACATTTTGTTAGAACAACAGATGTTCAGGTCTTGCTCCAGAAAGACACGAACATTTTTCCAGTTAAACTGGTCTTAATCAGATTGATGTAAGGGATGTTGCTATAGTGAAAGCAAACAATGGGAGATCTTTAAACATTATTTCCCTTTCTGTATGATTCAAGAAAATAAATATGCAAACATGTTTTGGCATTAGGAATATTAAGAACAAGTTTACAAATTACTTCCATTCATACTTTCCAATGAAAATCAGCAAAAAATCTAATGAAAAATTCTGAGTGAAAATGGTATAAAAATGTGGGATGTTCAAAAGGGGAACCATAATGCTTATCTCATTTTAGCTGTTCCGGTAAAGACTTCATCAATCATCATACAAACATAAATTAAGATGTATTCTACAACAACGACTGGCCTAAACTCTTCAAAACATCAATGTCATCCAAGGGCAAAGTAAGGTTAAAAGAAGTGCTTCAGATTAAAGGAGAAGAAAGAGGTATGACAGGGCAATACAATATGTGGTCCTAGGTTGGGAGTGAGGACAGCTACAGAATGGAAGGAGTGTGTTATTCAAGAAAATCAGTGACAATTAAATATGAGCAGCACATCAGATGATAATACCACATTTAGATTTAATTCACAAAATTAATTTGTTACATTTCCTTAATTCAATAATTGCATTGAGGTTATGTAAGAAAATGTTCCTTAGGAGATGCACCTGAAGTATTCACCCACTGAGTCATAATGTCTACAACTTACTCTCAAAAGGATCAGCAAAAATAAATAAGGAAAGAGAGAAGGCCCATGCAAAATGGCACAGGAACTCAAAACCAGCCACAAGAATTCAAGGTGCCTTTAAGGAAAATTTTGTTTAAAATCAGAAGATTCACATAGAAGGTCATCTTACTGGAAATGCCTCAGGATTGGAGGCGTTTAAGGCTAACAGGTAATCCTCAAGAAGGTGAAGCTAATTTTGTCCTTAAACATAATTTCCCCAAATGCTCATGGAGAACACTTATCCAATATTAAAAATAAGGTAAAAATTACGTAAGTCAAACATAATATATTTGTAAAATGTGATTAAACTGGTAAGGTTGCCTCCAACAAAGACTGCCTGCTTCAAGGGCTTACCCTTTCGGTAATTGTGGCGATAGATGTGAAAGGCATAGAGAAGCTCATAGTAATTATGAGTCATGAGGTCCACAGCTCTGGCACGTGATTCAATTATTCCCACAACCTAAGGAAGGGGAAGCAATCAGACATCAAAGTTAGTAGTCATCATGACAGCCAACACAGTTGCCATCAGTCATCAGTGGGTACCTAAATTACCTCGTTATGCAGATTCACATAGGGAAACTCTACAAGATCCTGTAGCTGTGAGCGTTCACAAAGAACCACCACCAGCTGCCGTAAACAATCTAACTGCCTAGAAGGAAAGAAAGGCAGACAAGGGTAAACTGTCTTCGTGGGTTAAATACGTTTGGTAAATCAATCACCTTCTTCAAAAAGATCAAGATTGATACCTGCTGGAATCGGGAATTTGGGTTAAGGCTTCATATGCTTGGCTATTGTGACCCAAATCCAAATGATGTTTGAAAATGCATGTTCTTAAAGTAGCCTAAATATCAGATACAGGGGGAAAAAGAGTAATAGAAATCAAAACATCACATTCATGACAAATCTCAAGAGAAATAACTAGACTATAGTTAGTTCTTACCTGACTCTTCCAGTCATCACCTGCTTCAGTTACTGCTGATGTAGCCAACTGAATAACGAGTTCAGGCAAACCAACAACGTCTAGAAGGCGCAAAACCTGAGGAGGAATAGAAGAAACTTGTATTAAAGTTAATATGCATTTCAAATTGATATATGATTTTAAATCCATTAGATAACTGGGTAATATAAAGATTATATCAAAGGTGCTGAGAAAATGAGGATTATTTGGTCAATATTTTAGATTTTCCTTTAGATTCTACTGTTAAATAATAGGCTTGTTGTAAAACTTTCTATTGGTCTTTTTTGTTCACAGCTCTATCCTCAGTGTTTAGTATATAGTAGGCTCTCAGTAAGTATTTGCTGAATGAAGGAACAAATACAATTTCACTACTAACTTCTGATACTAACTGTTTGGGTCCATAGATAAATTTAAAGCCTAATAAATAAATTAACACCATGGCCTTATAAAAAAAACAAAAGAGCCCTGGCCAGTGTTGTTCAGTTGGTTGGGCATTGTCCCATGCCCCGAGAGGTCGCTGGTTCAATTCCTGGTTAGAGCACATGCCTGGGGTGCAGGCTAGATCCCCAGTAGGGGGTGTGCAGGAGGCAGCCAATCGATGTTTCTCTCTTCCTCACCTTTCCTCTAAAATAACTAAAAACACATTAAGAAAATAGGTAATAACACACAGGTTATCTAAAATACAGCATCAAGCACAGTTAAATGTTATAAAGCAGGGCCAGGAGACTCCCCTCGGTGCCTGTCTGCACGTGTGCATATAAGGGAGAGGGAGCAAGCACACAGGTCCGCAAGGGTTATTCTACATAGACAGGCAGGGAGGTGACACATGAGCAGACACCTGAATGCAATGAGGGCATGAGAAAGTTGACTACTTGGTGGAAAGCATTTCAGGCTAAGGCAATGGCAGGCAGAAAAGCTCTGAAAGGACCAGAGTATGTGCTCAGCTCGCATGAACAGTAAGAAGGCCACTATCATTACAGTTGAGTGACCAGAGGAAAGTGGTAGGAACACACTCAGGGGCCAAATCATAAACTAAAGTTAAATATAGCATTGCAAGTTAATTCTCTGAGTTATCAGCCAAACTAATGTTAAGTAATAAAAATTTTAATGATGACTGAGCTAATAAAATGATATTTAAGTTAAAAACATTTATCAAATTTAATTAAAAATGTTTCTTCAATTTCTTTCAGCAAACTCATTTTCTCTTTACTTAGAAATTTAGGGAATGATTACATTTTTATCTTATTTTTCTCCAAAAATACCAAGGTAATGTATTTCAAATAAATTTCTACACAGGATAGTAAAAAAAGAGCCAAACCATGACATAAAATACCTTATCATAATACTGTAGCCTGGGATTGGAAACAATCTCCCCATCCTCCGACCGGATCAAGCGATCTAAGAATTCCTCTTTGCCCACTTCAGATGCTGCCTGACAGAAACATTCCAGAGCCTGGAGAAGGAAAAGAATACAAAGTGACTTATAATGAATTGTTCCAATTCTAGGTACTCACTTGCTAAACAAAGCCAAAAAAGAAACAAAATTATTTAAGACTATTGACTACATTCATAATTTCTGCCATTCTAAACTCTATCTGATGAATTATTTAATACCTTGTATCTCACTTCTTTACTTAAACACTATTAAAAAGTAAGCTTTAAGTAAGATAATTGATAAATACATAATAAAGCAACTGAGCAACATGTTAACATTTATAGAATTTGAGTGGTATGTATATGACTGTTTATTATAAAAGTCTTTAAACTTTTTTGTATGTTTGAAAATTTAGATAGTACGATGTCAGGGGAAAAAAAATAGAAATGTAAACTACCATACTGGGAAAAGCAGCTGCATTAAAAAAAAAAGATATAATGAAAACAATGTAATTGAGAAATACATTATTTATCAAAATGCATCCCTAGAAACACCTGCACGGGCAGGAAGGAAATTTAGATAGTACGATGTCAGGGGAAAAAAATAGAAATGTAAACTACCATACTGGGAAAAGCAGCTGCATTAAAAAAAAAGATATAATGAAAACAATGTAATTGAGAAATACATTATTCATCAAAATGCATCCCTAGAAACACCTGCACGGGCAGGAAGGTCGCACTGTTTCCTTATTCATATTTTCTTGTGTCCTAACTAATCTGCAAAGTACCTGAGGCTGAACATCCTCCACAGGTATATAATGCCCCTCACTGGCACCTGATCTGGAGGACTCTATGCCTCCCACTCCCTCCAACCTAGTTAGACGGCAACTAAGTGTCCTCCTTGCACTAGAGCTTGTTCATCACTTAAAATGCAGTTTTACCTTCTGTCCCTCTCCTGTAACCAGGTAACACCTTCCCAGCATAAATCGACAGGAACCAACATTGACTTGACACCAAGGATGTAGCAGATGAATATAATCCTTAAAGGCATAAAAGGTGCTTTCTGATTAAGAAAATAAATACTCATTTCCAAGTTCTTCACAGAGGGAGAGAAGATGTGGTCAATCAACACATATATTTCCTGATATCTCTGGAGAGTAGAACCTAATTCTGTGAACCGATTCTTGGGTTAGGCTATTAGATACTTTAAGAAAGCAAACAGAACTCCGATAACACAAACACATACATCTTCCTAAATTTTAGCGATTTTCCAACTTTTGGTATTTACTGGTTCAATGACTAGATGCCAGTAAAGGATTTATATGAAGAGAATGGTATGTTTGTTTTACCTAATACAGAGAATTAAAAAAAAAAAGGATTCTAGAAAAAATTATGTTAGGAATGATACTGTGAAAGAGGCAAGAAGAGAAAATCTGGAGTATGTTTTGGTGCAATGGAGTATAAATTATTATGGTTCTTATTATCAGCCCAATTAAAATGCAGGTAACATTTACAAAGAAAAATGTTCCAGAAATCCCATTCTTTACAAGAATAATTAAAACTGAAATATTCAATAGTACTCACTTGCAATTGTACATACTGACAACTTCCCATCAAACATTCTAGAAAGAGGCAACTGGGATTGCTAGGCCATCTAAGTTATTGGTTAAGGAGATTTTTTTTCCCTTTTTTGGACAAACTTAAACATACACACTGGGCAGTCAGACTCCACAAAATGGCTTAATTTTTAAAAAAGAAGGTAAAGAGAGGTTGGCAGAGCACATGTTCTTTCCACATAACCATGTAACTTATTAGACAAAGGTAATGAAAAGGTTATATACAAGGAACCTTGTCACCGAACTCAATTAACTATGGGCTAAAGAATGTATTTCAACCTTGTGTGATCATTTCTAACTCTAGCTGATAAATTGCACAAGCACCTAATATAGTGCCTGGCATATAGAGCCATTCAATAAATATCTGATAAATGAATGTATAATGCTGTAAGAGATCTACGCATGAAATTTGTTCATACCAGTAAAACCTGGCTTAACTCCTGAGCAAAAAGCAAACCAAAATAAAATAAAAATTGGGATCATATCTGAAAGTATTATCATCTCTTGTTGGGGGGAATAAGCACCCAACCTCATTAAAAATCTTCATTACAGCCCCAATAAGGTGGTTGTTAGTTGGAGCATCATCCCGTACAACAAAATGGTTTAGGGTTTGATTCCTAGTCAGGGCACTTACCTAGGCTATAGATATGATCCACAGACCAGGTGTGTATAGGAGGCAACTGATCAATGTTTGTCTCTCACATCAATGTTGATCTCTCTCTCTCTCTCTCTCTCTCTTTCCCTCCCTGCCACTCTCTCTAGAATCAATAAAAATATATCCTCAGGCAAGGATTAAAAAATACATTATTTATATATAAATAAAATCTTTATTACACAGACAGAATAAGAGCCTTAGACTATTTAGATAGAAGAAACCTTTCAACTGATCTATATATATAAAAAGCCCATGGCCCTAACGCCATAATGACGAATGACCAGCGCAGGTGGGCGGGGCTGTGAGCACAGCAAGGCACCTGCGGGTGGGTGGGCAAAACGCACAGGGCCACGTTATTTCGTGTGCTGGGCTTCTAGTTTTTAAATAAAAGGATACAAGAGCTGCAATAAATAACTGGTAATTGCAGTAATCATCTCAGGCCAATTCAACCCAGTCTGGCTAAGAGGTGCCTTTGGTTGAGAGAAGAGATGAGATGTAATATGTTTTCTTGCAACTTCTTGAAAGAATAATTCCACAAGTGACTGAGGGCTAGAAACTTAAAAAGAAAAAGTAATGACAATGAGCAACTTGTGATATAATATCAATTTTCAATGAAGAGAGTCTATCAATTCATTTTATGCCTATAACAAAGAACACTTATTATTTCAAAATATAAAATGCAACATTGATATTATCAATGGCAATATAAATAAAAGCAATTTGTAAACTGTGAAGTACTATACAAATGCAATAAAAAAGCCATTTAAATTAACATTGTAGTCATTTTTTTTCACTGGTCTCGCTAAACCTAAGTGTCTTCCCTAGAATGTTTATAATAAATACAGTTCCAATATTCAAAAAAACACACAAAATAAATTCTCCAGAACAGTTCTCAAGCATGAGAGGGGCTCCTTTTGAATATTTACTAATTAAGACAGATTTTAAAAGCTACTATGAACTTAGTAAATGTAAAAAAAAAAAAAAATGATTTTGAGTTAATCACTGGAATATCAGTATCAACGAGAAAGCAGCAGTATGTCTATCCATGTATTTTATGCCTGACCTGGGACTATGGTTTCCAAAGACCCCTTGCCACAACGAGAGGACTCAGCTTGCTTACCCCCTCTCAAAGTGAAAGCAGAGCCTTGTCAAATTTGCTAAAGCAAAGGTGGCAAAGACCACTTTAAATGCTAAACGTAAAATCCAATGTGTATCCGCCCCGTCCTTACCAAACTTGTTCGCCACTGAAGCACTGGAGTCAGTCAGTTCCAGCACTGACAAGTGTTGGAGGTTAGACTCCCTGTGAGGAAAGGGGGAAAAACAGCTTAGTACTTCTATGTCAAATACAACTTCCACAAGTTGTCCTATCCAGGATGCTGTCAATGTAATTAGCAAACGGCACCTGAAAGCTCCATCGAAAGAAAGCATGAAAATATCTGGAAAACACATCACAGTTTAGACACTTGCCCATGACACCACTCAGTGATTCTGCAATGAGACGCCACGGCAGGAATGTCTCCAAGACCTCCATGTCATGAAAAGCCTTCCTTTGCCAGAGAAAACGGGTGGTTTATCTTACAGAAAATGTGAATCTTGTAATTGTTGGATTTTCTTTTTTCTTGGGGTTATAAAGAATCTCAGCCTGCCTTTAAGAATTAGCACAATGTTTCTGTGTGTGGCCTAACTTCCCTTCTGACCTCTTATTATTTTGCCTTCAACAAAATTTATCTTTACATTATATACATACATACATAGAAAATACATAATTTTGTTGTTAATTCTCATTCAAGGATATTTTTCCATTGATTTTTTTAAAAAGTGGAAGGGAGGGAGAAAGGGGGGAGAGAGAGGGGGAGAGAGAGAAACATTGATATGAGACACACACATCAATTGGTTGCCTCTTGCATGTGCCCCAACTAGGGCCAGGGATCGAGCCTGCAATCAAGGTATGTGCCCTTGACTGGAATCAAACACAGGACCCTTCAGTCGAAGGGTTGATGTGCTATCCATTGAGCCAAACCAGCTAGGGCTATTTTCATTCTTGTAAGTAGCCTTCAACTTTTAGAAAATGAAGCATCTAAAAGCTCCTTGGCCCTGGCTGGTTGGCTCAGTTGGTTAGAGCATCGTCCAGTGCACCAAAGGGTTGCAAGTTCAATCCCAGGTCAGGCACATACAAGAAACAACCAATGAATGCATAAATAAGTGGAACAAATAGATGTTTCTCTCTCTCAAATCAATAAAAAAAAAAATTTAAAAGCTCTCTGAATTTTAAAGGCAAAATACATAATAGCACAATGTTTATAAATTTCTTCTTGTTAAGATAGTGAAAAAATAATTAAACTTACAGTGTGTCAACTGGAACATCAGTTGCCAAGCATTGACATCCCCACTTAATGAGGCGATAAGATAAGAGTAGGGGAGCTGTTCGATGGAGTAAGTCTTGCTGAGCCTGAAAGAGCTGACCGGCTCCCAAAATCACCTGTACGTGACAGGTAGGGGGTGGGGTAAGATAGTGAACAGCAATTAGTAATGATAACTCTTAAGGTTCAGGTGGAGGTAAAATAAAATTAACACAGTTACAAAGGGCATTTAAAAAATAACATTTACACATAAATAAAAGCAACATTATATTTTGGGGTGGCAGATGGCAAAAATATCTACCCAAACATTTAACAGTATAAAAACAATCAAGAACAGCTCACCAACTCATGGGAGAGGACGGCGAAAAAGAAAACAATTTGAAAAGCTTAACTTTCATTAAATCTGTGGGTTGAGAATTCAAGAGGGGAACTAGGGAAATCTAAGACCTTTGTTATGCTTCTGGTCTTGGGTAAAAATGGGTATGACTATTAGAGAAAAATTTGGCATTGCAACCAAAAGCCTTAAAAATGTATATAGCCTATGACCAATCAATTCTAGTTCTTACACTTTATCCTGGAGATATAATCAAAGGTCTACAGAAAGTTACAGCTATAAGAAAAAACTGACAATAACATGGATGGCCACAAATGAGATTGGTTGAATAAATTAAAATTGTTACAAGATAGTCCTATATAATAAAAGGCTAATATGCAAATGGCCATGACGCCCTCACACCATAACGACTGATCAGCAGGAGGCTGCGTGTGCAGCAGGCACAGGTAGGCGGGGTTGTGTGTACAGCGAGGCTGGGGGACGTGAAGCTGCGTCCCCCGCTCTGCGGGGCTTGACGGGGGTGGGGCTGGCCGGGTCTGGGTCTTGCATGATATATTATTTTCATATACATTTTACTAATTTTCTTTCATCGCTGACACTTCTATTATAGAGAAAGAGTAAATAGCAATATTAAAATATTTCCTCTAATTAATTCCCTTTTATTGTGCACAAATTTCATGCATCAGGCCACTAGTCCTATAAAATAAAAGGCTAATATGCAAATTGACCCAACGGTGGAATGACCAGTCACTATGACGCACACTGACCGCCAGGGGGCAGACGCTCAATGCAGGAGCTGCACCCTGGTGGTCAGTGCACTTTCACAGGGGGAGCGCTGCTCAGCCAGAAGCGGGGCTCATGACTGGCAAGCGCAGAGGCATGGTGGGAGCCTCTTCCGCTTCTGCAGCAGCACTAAGTATGTATGTCTGACTAAGTATGTCCAGTACGGAGCGGGCCTAAGCTGGCAGTTGGACATCCCCCAAGGGCTCCTGGACTGCAAGAGGGCCCAGGCTGGGCTGAGGGGAACCCCTCCCAAGTGCAGGAATTTCATGCACCGGGCCTCTAGTTAAAAATATGATAGAATACTTAATGTGAAAATGCTGATGAAATTTGTAAGTAGAAGAATAGAAACCATCAGATTACAAAAAAAATAACATGTAGACTATCCTAATTTTATGAATAAAACAAAAAACAATTTGCATAGAAAAAGGGTGCACACCAAAATGTAAATTGTGGTCATCGCTGTGTAGAAGATTACAGATGAATCTTTATTTTCCTTTTGTTTACTAGAAAAAAAAGGCTTCCATATAAAGGCTCTACAATGAACATCTATTACTTCTATGTTTAGGAAAAACCAACAAAGTTTACAATAAAAAAAAAAATACCACAAAAAAACAAAAACCCCAAGCTCCTAGAGAAATGGGAAAATCTATAAAGATCGGAAAGAACTTAATAAGGGCTGCCCTAAGGGACAGACTCTCTTTCTCCTTGGTGGCCCTAAACAAATCATCTTCTCCTAAATGTTTTTCCTTATTTTTACCCTAAATTCTACCATTAGCAATGTATTTGAGTTAATAAATTCTGGTTTAAAAGTATTAATACCTCTGGGAACACAAGGCCTTTTAATTCTTTACACATTAACATGAATTAGTTTAATCAGACTGCTTCCTGTCAGGCTCATTAGAAATTACTGAAGGAGAAACAAAAGGGACTTCTTACTGTGGACAGAAAGCTAATTTCTGAACATGGAACATTCAGTGGGTGAGTGGCAAGGACTGCAGAATCTTTAGAATCTGGTAACCTGAGAATAAGAATACGGTGGAAAAGAAAGCACAGAATGGAGCTGGGAGGACCCTAAAGACACACTGCAATCTCAACATTGTGCTTAGGGTAAATCCTGTACTGCAGAAAGAGAATTTTCATCTCTTCCTCTCTCCTCCCACTAAATGGAACCCAGCCATCACATCCAAAGTCATACTAATAATACTCAATTTTGGGACAGTCAACCTGAGAAAACTTCCTAGCATTATGCATATAAAGGGAAACCGTGAAACAATCTGCTCCTATGTTCTTGATCTGTGATTTCAGATTCCTATGCTTACTCATTCCTAATGCAGCAACTTTTATAGAGGTCTACTAAAGGCCAAGCATGGGAGACAGAGCAGAGAATAAAGACAAAATCTGTGTGCTCATAGAGTTGACACACTGCCACATTCCTGTAGGTGTACAACAGGCTTCATAAGTTTTCTCTCAAATAGTACTTACTGCATCTCCTAGTCTCATTAATAGTTGCTGTAAGATCAAAAGGTCTCGGCAGATGAGGAAGCGAGTTGTGGCAATTTTATGCACACCTCTGCACATGATATACCCTGCTGTGCTACTACCATAGAGCTGGGAAAGATTCATTCGAACATTCAAAGGCTGAGCTATAATTAAAAAAAAAAAAAAGGAGTTAAATCATTTTCTTCTCTAAGTCAAAAAGGCATGTCTGTTGTTTTGTCATTACCTGGATCGAATCCCTTTTCCATTTCCACCTCTGTTTCATAATCCATTTCCCGTATAAGAAGCCCAATGGCATGGATTGGGTTCCTAATCTCTTGCAGTTTACTACAAATATCCTCCATCACATTTTCTCTAGAAGGACAATTAGAAAACTCCTATTACTATCAAAGACATAGAAGATAAACTTTGTGTAAGTCCTGAAAACTTAAATGTGCTTAGAAATAGGAAATCCAGCCACAGTAAAGGGATGGAGATAATCATTCTGGCATACAAGATACTTCTACTCCATGAAGCAAATTTTCCCTTATTTTTCCACACATGACAGACAATATGAATGTGGAAAAAACACTTAACAGTGAACAGTTTAAGCCACTACTTTGTACGTACTTTAATGTATATTAGAAACCCGACTTTGGTGCTAAAAATTGCTAAATTTCCATTAGGAAGTTCACTTTACCCTAAATTCTCCTTACACATCAATAGTGATCAAATCTTCCAGAATCTGTTCTGCAGCCTTTTCTGGCGACTGTAAGTTGAAACAACTCATCTCCATCATTACTGACATATCCATAGTCACAGACTCTCCAATCAGCCGAAGGCATTTTATAAGACATATGACATCCCGAGCAACATCCACATCTATGAATAAGAGGAAGTTAACAATCACGTCTCAAGCCAATGAAGAGCTACTGATTAATACTATATGAAAACTAGAGGCCCGATGCATGAAATTCGTGCAAGGGGCTCAGCTCCCGCCCACCGCAGCCCTGGCCCTCGCAGCCCTGGCTTCGTCTGGAAGGACATCTGCTCTAATAAGCATATTACACTTTTATGATATGGATATTAATAATTAAATGCCAAGGATTTATCTGAGGTCTTAGAGATGCTTAGGACTCTTCAGGTTTCCTTAAAATATCTAGTGTGATAAAATGACCAGGCAAGGTCATAGTGGCTATCGAAACAAAGCATTAGGGTTCATGCAGGAAGGGGATTAAATATAGACATAACATTACTATTACCATCAGATATGGTTGTTTCATCCTCAGTCAAAAGGTTCTCATCAGGCAGGAGGTACAAATGATCCACTAAGGAGGAAGGCATAAGGAAAGACAGGTACCCCTGGAAATACAAACCCAGTTAACTTCATTTCAGTGAATGTTTAAAGGTAGAAAATAATTAAGACCTGAATCTTATCATGAGGAAGCAATCACACAAATCCAAATTGAGGGACACTATAAAACAATAGGTATAGACTTTAAAACATGTCAAAGTCATGAAAGGCAAAGAAAGGCTGACAGCAGTTTGAGATTAAGGTAAAAAAACCCATGACGTAACTTGCAAGATCTTGGATTGGATTCCAGATCAAGAAGAAACTCATGGGCACAACTGGTAAAATCTGAATATGAACTGTATAATATTACATCAATATCAACTTGCCTGATCATCAACTTGTGCTGTGATTATGAAAGAATACCCCTGACCTTAGACACATGCTAAACTACGTACAGATAATGGGGCATGAAGTCCTCAACTAACACTCAGGTGGAGCAGGAAAAAAAGAATATAGAAGGAAAAAAAGTAAATGGATGTTAACAAATGGTGAATCTGGGTGAAGGGTATACAGTTCTGTGTGCTATCCTTGTAAGTTTCATATTAAGTTTGAAATCACTTCAATATAAAAGGTAAATAAAATGAAATGCAAAGAAGTACAAACAATGCAGAAGACTATCTAAATACAAATGAAATAGAATTTTGGGGGAAGGGGGGGTCCTAAAAGCCAACTGCAACATACAGCAGACTAGCATTCTGCAAGACTCATCGACTGTCTAAAGGAGTTCTTCTCTACGCCTCAGTGCCCTTACTTTTTTCAGCAGGCACACCATGTTTGTGTGTGGATTCAAATGTAGGGCCAGAGGATGAGAGAGGGCTTCTTGATACTGAAGACAGCAGGCATAGAACTTGCACCAAAATTCCTGTTGTAAATTTCGAAACTGTTCCTGGGAAAATTCATACTCTGTTACACTTCCTTGGAGCTGGCAAAGAAAAAAAAAAAAAAGAAAAGAAACTCTTAATACCATTAGGGATCTTTCTCCCCCAAAACATAACTGTCTAATATTATTTTACTAAGCTAGAGCCAAATGAATAATCCTTATGGCTTACATGCCATAGTCTATGTAAATATATATCTAATTCTCCAATTAAAAGATTTAAACATTTATACTTCCTAGTGAATTCCTCAGTACCAATCTGCCCATATCAATATGGAAAAATAGATTTATGTTTTCTTTACCCAGACCTTACCTCACTTTCAACAGCTAAAGTAACTTCTTTCTTTAGTTCACTCCAGGAAAGATCTAAATTCCTCTCAGTTCCTCGACAGAAAATCTAAAATTAAAAGAGACATGTGGGAGAGTTATATAATACCTAAAACTAAATGAAAAATGCTCTAGTTTAAAAGGCATTGAGGCAATATATGACAACACATAGAGACTAGACATGACCGGGATATACAATTATCCCTAACATTGTGCAAATAATTCCCGTAACTGAAATCAAGTTTAGGGTAGTTTAGACCAGAATAAACTATAGAAATCCACGATTCTGAAAGAGTTATAATAGGGCACATTTGGATCATTACAAAAAGCAAAAGGAAGGAGAATGGCTATTACTCAGCTGGAAGGAAGACATAAGGTGATACTGAATATACACACCCTGAGACTGGCACAAGCTAAGCTAGAACAGTGATGATGGCTCACTACTGACAATGATTTTCATAGAGGAAAACATCTGATAAATGCCTTCCTGATTATTTAGTACCTCAGTGTGCAAGAGACATTGTGAGAAATATTATCCTACACTTGATTATTGTTAACAAGGAAAAAGTGCTGATGAGATGAAAAGAAGAGGAGAAGTGACCATATCATTCAGAAGTTTTATCAGAGGGAAAACAGAAACATAGGGTAGCCAGATATTAAAAAATGAACCTGGGCCCTAGCTGGTTTGAGTCAGTGGATAGAGCGTCAGCCTGCAGACCGAAGGCTCGGGGTTCAATTCCAGTCAACGGCACATGCCTTGGTTGCAGGCTCTTTCCTGGCTCAGGCCCTGGTCAGGGCTCGTGCAGGAGAAAACCTATTGATGTGTTTCTCTCACATCGATGTTTCTCTCTGTCTTTCCCTCTCTCTAAAAAAGCAATGAAAAAAATATCCTCGGGTGAGGATTAAAAACAAACAAACAAAAAAATGTACCTGGAAGAAAAGTCAAGGGTCTGGAACATTTTTTCCCCATTGTTTTTGTTTATTTTATTTTATTTTTTAACCAATTGAGGGAAAGTTAAAGAACTGGCATATTAATTCTGGAGAAAAAGAACATGAAAAAATTCTTAAAATATCTGAAGGTTGCTTTATAGGAGAGACAAGTTCTATGATGTTATAAAAGGAAAAAGCCACTAAAAGGATAAGGGTTAAATCTGATCCAATACCGGGAGGAACTTTTAAATGACACAGTCTGCGAGCAATCACTAACAAAAAAGCCACTGAACAAGTTGCCACTGGGAGGCAGAGGCAACTAGAAGCTGAGGAGCTGTCCTTCACAGAAGCCTCGTTTCTGCTGTGCGTGGGAGGTCAGATCAGGAGATTCTCAGGGGCCTTTCCATCCTCTGAGTGATATTCTATTTTAAATTCACCAAGTGTGGCAATTTAAGGAAGACTAAGTGACTGTAAAGAGTCCTTTTGTAAAATTTTAAGCATCTCTTAAACCATGTGATTTTGAAGTTTAGATTTTAGATTGAACCTGAACCAAGTCAGACCTTCACTGTACTAACAAAAGGGTAAAAAGAGAGTATCACCAAAACCAACCAAAAAAATATTTTATTTATTTATTTTTAACTGTTTTTATGTTTTATTGGAAAATATTTTAAATTTCTTTCAAGTATAGAGATTACATGTAGTGTAGTATGGTATCTTTTCATAATAGGGCAGGCACAAATTTCTCTTTGTACCACTGACATGCTTAATTAGTCACTGGCGGGGTGAACCGGCCCAGGTCGGAGACGGAGCAGGTCAAAGCTTCCGTGCTGATCAGTAGTGGGATCGCGCCTTAATTAGTCACTGGGAAAGTACCTCATTTTACTGCCCTGCTGGGAGTCTCACTTAATAGAAAGACCATTTATAAAAATTATAATAGCATTTACAAACACATTTATAAATAGTGTTTATTTAAAAATTGCATTATGCAATTGCAAAAACACACTCACTGTTGATAGTACGTGCAAAACAACAAACATTAATAGCAGTCATTAATTATACAATAGTGAAAGTACCTCATTTTACCACCCTGCTGGGAGTCTCACTTAATAGAAAGACCATTTATAAAAATTATAATAGCATTTACAAACGCATTTATAAATAGTGTTTATTTAAAAATTGCATTATGCAATTGCAAAAACACATTCACTGTTGATAGTACGTGCAAAACAACAAACATTAATAGCAGTCATTAATTATACAATAGTAATAACACAGATAAACTTAAATAAACATTGAATATTTTCTAACTGACCTGTAAAGCTTTACATAAAGCTGCATTTATGAACCGTCCTGGTGTAAACAGACTCTGCAAATACATCTCCTGTTAGAACATTAAAACAAAAATTAGTATCATTCTAAAAAGATAAAAAATTGGAAAAACTGAAGAATTTAACATGTTTCCACCAAAGCTGAGTTTCTATTATAGGAACATGGAAATCTGGCCCTTGGACATTTGAGCAGTGACAGGTAGTAGAGCAGTTCTATATCCAGCCCCCCACCCCCCCCGAAAGTGAGCGCTGTGGTGTCTGAACCAACTAGAAGCACAGTGTGCTCCTCATGAGCACCACTGGGTTCCACTGGAAACCAGTTTATTAAACTCCCAACTTAAACCAAAGAGAGGCAAATCTCATTTACTGGTGATATGCACTAGTAAGAACAATTAAACTGGTTTCTACATTACCCACAAAGTACACATTTTATGGTTTACATATTAAAGAAAACCCCCCAAAGAATAATAGGAGTTATGTGTAAAAAACCAAACAGAAAACTGCAATAAGCTAAGTGGGGAAATGACATAGTGAGAATAAAATGGAAAATCTCACACTATCTAATTATTGTGACCCAATTTCATTAACCAGATTTGCCAGAATAATAAACCTGACTGACTTTCTTTCAAGTTCTTACCTTGTACTGGGGTTCTGGGCATGATAAAATGACCAAAATGAAGGGGAAAAACAAGGATTTTAATAATCAGCATCTGATTTTGGCGTTGAGACTAAAGTCAAGTGCCAATAAACTCTTGGGATTAGAAACATGGCAATATTCAATTTCAGATATTTAAAGTGGGCTTTCCAATCCCACAAATAGTCAGTTTCAGAATCATAGCCCATAATCTTTTACACCTCATTTTAATACCAAGGCATCAACTGAAAGCTTTTTCTACCATTTATCCCAAGGGTGTCCCTGGAAAACAGGACTGGCCTGTTTGCTCCCTAATGCACTACCTTTTAAAGTTATTTTCTTCATAGCATATACCTCTACCAGCATTTATATTATTTCAAGCTTATATGCATGTACCATCATAGGTAGTACAGTGATTTGTGCCTGCCCAGAATCCATTTCCCCTTCTTTTACTAACAAATCCCTTTTCTTTTTCTAGGGAACCATTCTTCCACTATCTATACTCAACTTACTTCAACCACCTTCCACAACAACAGGGCCCAGGTTGGACATGTTTCTCATGCCAAGCTAGAATATTCTTTCTTCTGATCAAAGTGACTGTGTCAGGAATTACTAGATGACCCAAGCCAGGCTAGTGAGCATCTATTCCAGAACCTGGGACAGAGGTGCTCTCTTCCCTCTGGGGTTGCTTGGTTCACAAAATGCACAGGCTCAGGCAGGGAGCTTGCCTGAGAATAAAGCCAACAAGGAGGAAAGCAAAACAGAGACAAAGCAGAGATCAAGCCTTGATGGCATTGTTACAACTATGGCTGAAGCCACGGAACAAGCCAATGCATTCTCCTTTTAAACCTGTCAGTTAGAGGTGGTTTCCTTCACCTGCAGCTTCAAGAGTTCTAATATAACTGGCTCTTCTGAAACTAATAATCAGAGTAAACCATCCCCTTATGTAATACTTTAGCATTGCTTACTCTGGGGTCTTGATCATCTCTGATAATGATCTCTTCCTCTGGCAGAGGCTGCATAAAAACTGGATTCCACTGACCTGCAACATTGCTAGAGAGAAAAAAAGTCCATCAGTCTATAGAACAATCCTACATAATAAAAGGGTAATATGCAAATTGACCCTAAGGTGGAATGACTGGGAACCACTGACTGGAAACGACCGGTTGCTATGATGCACACTGACCACTAGGGGGCAGACACTCAACACAGGAGCTGCCCCCTGGTGGTCAGTGAGCTCCCACAGGGGGAGCTCTGCTCAACCACAAGCTGGGCTGATGGCTGCAAGTGCAGCGGCAGTGGCAGGAGCCTCTCCCGCCTCCTCTGCAGTGCTAAGGATTGGGAATCACTGACTGGAAACGACTGGTTGCTATGATGCACACTGACCACTAGGGGGCAGACACTCAACACAGGAGCTGCCCCCTGGTGGTCAGTGAGCTCCCACAGGGGGAGCTCTGCTCAACCACAAGCTGGGCTGATGGCTGCAAGTGCAGCGGCAGTGGCAGGAGCCTCTCCCGCCTCCTCTGCAGTGCTAAGGATGTCCAACTGTGGCTTAGGCAGTCAGACATCCCTTGAGGGCTCCCAGGCTGCCAGAGGGATGTCTGACTGCCAGCTTAGGCCTGATCCTCCAGGAGTCAGGCCTAAGCTGGCAGGTGGACATCCCCCAAAGTATCCCGGACTGCGAGAGGGTGCAGGCTGGGCTGAGGGCATGAATTTTCGTGCACCACCTCTAGTGATGAATAAAAGCAAAGCTTATGCCATTGGCAGTATCTAGGCAGGGAGGGCCCTATCTTTGAACCTCTGCATTGACTGCTTGATCAATTGTTAAAAATCACTCTAAAAATCAATACAATATTCTTAAAGAAAAAAAATTCAATAAAAAAAATCTTCAGCCCTAATCGGTTTGGCTCAGTGGATAGAGCGTCGGCCTGCAGACTGAAGGGTCCCAGGTTCGATTCCGGTCAAGGGCATGTACCTTGGTTGCGGGCACATCCCCAGTAGGGGGTGTGCAGGAGGCAGCTGATCGATGTTTCTCTCTCATCAATGTTTCTAACTCTCTATCCCTCTCGATCAATGTTTCTACTTCTCTATCCCTCTCCCTTCCTCTCTGTAAAAAAATCAATAAAATATATTTTTAAAAAATCTTCAGAAGCCCTGGCCAGCGGAGGCTCAGTGAGTTGGGCACTGTCCCATGCATCGAAAGGTTGCCAGTTTGATTCCCAGTTAGGGCACATGCCTAGGTTGTGGGTGCAATACATGCAGGAGGCAGCCAATCAATGTTGCTCTCTCACACTGATGTTTCTCTTTGTCTCTCTCCCTTCCTCTCTCTCTAAAAATCAATAAAATATTCGTTAAGAAAAAAAATTCAATAAAAAATCTTTAAAAAAATTACCAGATTTATGCTAGAAATTCTCAATACTGGTACATTAAATTGTATTATAATATTCATAGAACACTAGGTTTGTTATATAGTGGAGTTCATTATCTTTTGGGCAAAAAAAGGGTTTCCTGTTTTAAAAAATGTTTGAGAAGCACTGTATTTGTGTAATCTATTTCCACATGATGAGGAAACTGAGATTCCCAAAGGGGTTTCAGTGTCTTTTGGAAGTGGTGGGTATCAGAAATAGTCTTTGCTTAGAAGCAAAAAATACCCTCCCAGATTAGAAGTATTTTGGATATGTGCTATCTCTCAAAAAAAAAAACACACAAAAAAAACAAAAAAAAAAAATTCAGTATTTTCTTCATTTCATTCCAATGCTACAAACAAAAAAATTCAGTATTTTCTTCATTTCATTCCAATGCTAAGAATCCTATTTCATCCTAAAATCAAAAGGTAAGAAATAACACAAACATAAAAGGTTTTTCAGAAACAGTTAACAACAGCCACAATTCTTTATATACAAACACTTGATTTTGGTTCTACATAAAATGCTCTCTTTTCCTTAGTATGAAACTGCCTGGGGTAAGGTAGGATGACAGAGGTAAGTGATACATACTGTTCAAAGTTGATGTATTTCACTACCGTTTGGTTTTCAGCATCATGCCACAGGGCCCAGATATCCGTAGAGGTTAAGGCAAAGTCAATCAGTGTTTCCTAGGAGGAAATGGGGGAGAGGGGGTTTTAAATATGAAAGGATAGACCTCACCCAGTTTGGATAGAGTATTGGTCTGTGGACTGAAGGGCCCCAGTTTGATTCCAGTCAAGGGCACATGCCTGGGTTACAGGCTCAGTCCCCAGTGGGAGATGTGCAGGAGGCAGCTGATCAATGATTCTATCTCATCTCTGATGTTGCTATCTCTCTCTCCCTTCCTCTCTGAAATCAATAAAAATATATTAAAAGTAAATAAAATAAGAAAGGGTAGCAGTTTATAATGACTTAAATTTATATCCGTAGGAGAGATAAAAGCATAAAAACAGAAGACAGTGCCCCAAAAACAAGGTGAAACCAAAATGAAATTTTGTTTGCATACATCATGAAATATTCCATTTTAGCATTTCAATTCCAGGACAATATAGTTGAGTTAGCCAATACTTCTTTCCTGTATTTGTGTGACATGCAAAGGATGATTAAACCTACCTGAGAAGTGAACAGGGAAGAAATGTGATCTAGACTGTAGTGGTTATTCTCAGCGCTCACCAGTTGGAAAATGCAGAACTGTTAAAATGTAAGTTGGTAATTTATTACTTGAAATACAACATACTACTTGTCTAAACAAGAGTTTATTAGCATATAGAAACCAATTCTTTAAAAAGTATGGCCAAATACACAATAACATTTATCATCTTAACAATTTTTAAGTGTACAGTTCAATAGTATTAAGCACATTTACATTATTGTGCACCTGATCCCTCAAACATTTTTCATCTTTCAAAACCAAAACTCTGTACCTATTAAACACTTCCCATTCTCCTCTCCCACTAGCTCTTGGTAGCCTCCACTATATTTCCTATCAATATGACTTTGACTACTGTAGGCATTTTATATAAGTAGAATCTTAACAGTATTCGTCTTTTTGTGACTGGCTTATTTTACTTGTCCTTAAGGTTTACCCATATTGTAATATTTATCATAACTTTTTTTTTAACTAAAATGTATTTATTCTATAGTAAAGTAAAAGCATTTTTGTCTTAGTTAAGCAAAATACAAATAACTTAATTGCTGCTATTGTAATTCAAAAAAGTATAAAACAGTATAAAAACACAGTAAGTTACATAGCAATGAATGGTTCATGTCACCTGTGTTTACTTTAAAGCCTTGTTTATGAAAACTTTTACAAAATGTGATATAAAAACTTACAACTTTGAAAGAAAATATTTACATTGATTATTCGGATGTGGTATGCCTTTAACTATTCTACCAGTATTTCATCATAATAAAATTCTTGCCACTTCAATTCCTGGTCAGGGCACATGCCCAGGTTGTGGGCTCAATCCCTGGTTAAAAGTGGGGGTGCAGGAGGCAGCTGATTGATATTTTTCTCTCTCTCTCTCCCTTCTTTTCTCAAATCAATTAAAATATATTAAATTAAAAAATAATGAAGTGTGGTATAAGAGACCAACAGGAATGAGGACGGCACCCAGGCAGGGCCGCAGCCAGCATGGGAATCAGCTCTAGCACAGTGAGGACAAACCTTACTGGAATGCTGTTAACATTAAATGGATTGGGGAAAAAGAAGATATATGTAAAACTTTAGACAAAAAAAAAAAAAAGAAACCCTTTAAAAAAAATGCTTTCTTATATTTGAAAAAAAAAAAGATTAAATGGATAATATCTAAAGTGTGAGCTCAGAGTAAGCAGCTCAAGCATTTGTTATTGAACTTAAATGGCCCTAACGCTATGCCAAACACACAAACCAAATAAATGGCGGTTTATCACACTATTATATCATTGTATTACTTCCTACTTACCTCATTTACATACAACAGCTAGTGTTTAGATGAGCAAAATTATTTCTAAAATTTAATTTCCCCTTAACCACCTATGAACACCTATATCCCTTTCATAACTCCATTTTTTCTCACAGACTTGCAAGTCTGTTTTCTTGTTGGTTTTTGGTTAACTTTTCCTTTCATAGTCCTTTAAACTCTCTACACCCTTTCATCCTGACTTCTCCTGCTTAATCCACACATGAGCACAAAACCCACCATCTCTGCAGAAAGAACAGGAGACATTGAAGCTGACGTGAAGAGCTGAAACAGACTTGATGAGTTCACAGCCACTTTCCCACGTATAGAATCACTTCATACATGTCATGTGTTTCATACCTGTCCTCGTTTTGGTGCATGCATGTAAATCCCCAGATAGAGTCCCATGGCAGGGGAGTAAGCAAGTCGTAATTTGTGTCCAGTCCCAGCAGTGAGCTGAAGGTCTTTTTTCACAGGGACATACTCCAGTATGTTGGCTACCATCAGGCACATTTGGTCCTGCCCAAGTAATAAGTGGCATCAAAGAATATTTAGGTTAAAAAACAAGTCTCCTCCCCCTTTAAAGGAATCATCCATTACATCTAGCACTCTAATTTATGTGCTGAAGGACCATACAGGTGTGTGTGTGTGTGTGTGTGTGTTTGAGGGTTAAGATGAAATTATCTCTTAGTCTGATAGAGATAATTATCAGCTGTTTTGTGAATCTTGGAAACTATTTTACCAACTGCATTTCAAAAGCGTATTTGGCCTGGCTGGTGTGGCTTAGTGGTTGAGCACTGACCCATGCACCATGAAGTCATCAGTTCAATTCTGGGTAGGGCACATGCTTGGGTTGTAGGCTTAATCTCTGGCAGGTGGATGTTGATATGTCTCTCATCAATGTTTCTATCTCTCTCCCTCTCTCTCTCTCTAAAATCAATAAAAACATATATTTTTTTAAAAAAAGCATATTTGTTCATCTTAAGGGAAGGATATACTCTGTACTATTATTTCAACTTTTCTATTATTTCATAATTTTCAAGATATAGATGAAAACTTAGCTGAGAAATGTATGAAAAATGAAACCAAATGAAACTGGAAATGGCCCATAATTTTCAAACTAAGTGATCTGATAATCTAACAGAAGCAGCAAGATTAACTTCAATTATCTTACAATTCATAATCTTTTTTTAACTTACTGTAACTAAAAATGTAGCATTTACCTTATAAGACCACATGCGTAGTTTATGATCCTGGCACAGAGCAAAGATGAAGGCATCATTCTCAACACAATGAACAGCAAGACTGAGGGGACGATCTGAAGACCCCTGATCACCTCTAAAAACGTAAGGCCAAGTTTTACTATCGCAAATCATCTGGTTGTTATAAATCCCAATTTAAGAGATAATGTACAGTTAACTGGAGCAACAGATTGTATGTTGGCATAAGGTCACTACAGTTTCTATTTAATTTACAACCAATGACTATGATAAATTTTAAAAGGCTCTACATAACAATGGAATACTGTTTTAAACATCAAATACTTTCTACTTCTAATATTACATAAAATTGGATTTGGTAAGTCAGGGCAGAGTGCCAAACTGGATGTTGAGAGCATACACAGGAAGCCAGTTTCTGTTGTCAAGGTGTCTAATCCCAAGTTAAGTGGGCTTTGCACTGTGGCTCTCCTCAGATGGAATGTGATGTTGGGCATACTCTGACCCTTTCCAGTACCATTTTTATCTGCCTTGGAGTAAGAATGGAAGCACTAACAGTGCCGAACAGCGCAAAAAGATTAAATTCTTAGGCCTTTTGATTTACCTGCCAGGCACCACTTACCTGATAGCTGTTGGCATCCAGCCTACAAGCAGTCGTTGCATTACTGAACTCTGTTTCAGTTCCACAACTGACGCCATCCCTACAAGGTTGAAAACAGACCAATGATGTATCCAAGCCACCTCCTGACGATACTCAGTGAAACGCAAAGGTGAGAAGGATGCAACTATGAACTAGGTCTTTATAACAGGTGACAGGCTTACACATTTCTATCTAGGGAAATCTTAGGATGTGCTTTCCATGAATATTACACCTAAAATCTTTTGAATCATTATTGGCTCAATAAAAATGACATTTTCAGATTCCTAGGGAAAATTTTTGCCATTTATAAATAGTAACTCATATTGCTCAGAAATACTTCATTCCTCTCAAAAAATCACTGTGGACCTTTCATGTGTTGGGCAGTGCTAAGTGCTACAGATGGAGCAGTAAACAAAATAAAAAACTCCTGCCCTCATGGAATTTACATTCCACTGGGAGGTGGGAGAAGCAAGAGTTAACAAATTAAGTAGAGCATAACAAATTAGAGCAGTAAGAAGCGAAAAATAAAACATGAAAAGGCTATAGTGAATGCTAGGGCGGGTGTGCAACTTTGAAAAGGGTGGTCAGGGAAGGCTTCACCAAGGGGACACTGAGCAAAGACCTAAAGGAACGGAGGGAAGGAGCCAAGCTGGTAGCTGGGGAAAGGTGACTCCAGGCCAAAGGCCTGAGGAATGTATGCCTGGTATGTTCAGGGAATTGTGCGAAGGGAAGCAGCTGATGCTGAGAAGGTGAGGGGGAAAGAAGGTAAAGTGAGGCAGCAGGGGGTCACTGTATGCCAATGTAAGGACTTTAGGTTTATTCAGAGTGAGACGAAGAACAATCCTCATTTGAATGATTTGAACAGAGTGGTAACGACTCAACTTAGGTGTTAAGTGTATCAATCTGCCCAAGAAGTTTCTGTAGAGGGCGAGGATAGGTCTGGAGAGGCATTTGGGAAGCTACAGCAATAATCCAGGCAAGAGAGGGCGGTGACTTGGAGCAGGGTATCAGCAACCCAACTTCCTTGTGTCAATTATTTTGGTTATAATACCTCAACCTGAAGACAACTAGTCAACTCATCTCTACTAGTGGCCTTAGAATAGGCTGTCTTGCAGTTATCTTTTCCCATATTCTAGTAAGCCTTCCAGTTCCTCATCCACTGTATAAAATCTTGCTCTTTTGGAAAAAACAACAGTAAAGCAGTAGGCTCACTAAGTGATACTGAATGACCATTGGTATGGAAGCAATTCCTGTATTGAATGATGGGTTTGGACTTTTAAGTCCAGCCTTCCTTGTTTAAAGTTAAATCCACGCTCAGTTCCCATTCTTACCAGGTATGTCATAAGGAGGTAGTTTAAGAATAAAGATCCCCCCAGCAGCAGATGGTAGAGCAAACAGGGCTTCCCCATCACTGCTAAGCCAGGCTGCCGAGGTGGTAGAATTAGGGGGGAGTCCAGGGACTGCTGGAATTAACTGATAGTTGCAAGGATCCCTAAAGTCAACTTTTCCGACGTCAGTGAATATTGATTGCATTTGACTTTCAACTACAAACTCCTGTGGAGAAATTAGAAAGACAAATCTGTTAAATCCAGAATGAGCAGAATTTTGCAGTTCCTCTCAATTGCTAATTGTTGAGCTTAAAAAGAAAGCTATTCTTTTTAATAAAATCTATTTCTTCAACTTAAAATGTGTCTGATCATTTTAAGCAGTAACTATCAAATTATACTTGGTGAGGGCTAACAAGGAATCCACATTTCCTTCACTTCCAAAGGATATTCCTCTAAATCTGTGACAACCAGAGGCACCGGGGAAATAAATGACTTAACCAACTTACACTCCTATACATCCGGGAAGGGTGAGGTAAAAGCAACCTGTGCACTGTCTGATTGGTTAATATCAAGATTATCACATGATTCTGAGTCTCAGAGACATGAACCCCTCCGGGTAAGAGGCTACAATTTTGGAATTTGAGGCGAACTGCATTATTCAACAGATTTATGTCCAGTGACTCTTCTACTAGCTCCAGTGTATCTCCGGAGGTCTTCCTGTTAAAAAAAAAAAAAGGAGACAAAAAAAAAAAGACATTTGTTCAAAAAGCTTATGCTTTTCTTTCTGATTGTTGCACTGAAATATATGAAAATAATTTCCAGGTGAACTTTCCCAGTATGAAAATTTCAGACAAAGAAATTCAGACCAATTTTTACATTCCAAACCACCACATTATATAGATATACAAAACAGCACAATATAAAATTCAAATATTATGTGCCTGTTAAAAAGAGGTATTTCCAAACTAGATAGTCCACTTATTTAAATTCCACTATAATGAAAACCCGCGCCACCTCCCTCCCTCTTTCACATTACTTGTGAAAGAATGAGGCCTCCACGTATGTAACTACAGCCTCAACTTACAGTGACCCTAATAAATATGGGTATTTCCCCCTCTAGTACTTCTGTTACTTATTCCCGCCAGGATGCAGGGTAGACTCTTCTTCAGGTGCAACTCTGCCATGTGGTAGCCCATCATCTCATCTACCATATTACCCACATTATTCCCCCCATAAGTGGGTCTCCTTACAGCAGGGGTGGGGAACATACGGCCCATGAAATCATTTGGTCTAGCCCTGCCAAGGCATTAGGGGCAAGTTAAGAAAAGGTTTGACTAACAGGCTATATATATAGCAGGCTAATTTTTAAGTGATAATTTTGTATTGTCTACAAATGTTATAAATATCCAAATGGCCCTTGGCAGGAAAAAGCTTCCCCATCCCTGCCTTACAGCAATTAAAGGCCAATCCCTGACTGTTTCAAGCATATCCCTCCTGCTTCCATCTCTCCTTCTTCCATAAACACTCAAATACGCTCTTCCCAGGCCTCTGCCTTTCCGTCACCCATTCTGGCCCCCATCCAGCTATGTTTTCTCCACTGTCCTCTATGGCTGTGCTTTCTCTATTTCCTCACCTCAATGAGTCCCTCCTACCTCCCCAAATCTCAGCATCTCTCACATCACTTTCTCCCATTGCACTTAAGCCACAGACAGTCAGTTCTTCAAGTTCTTCCCACCTCATGGACTTTGCATATGATGATCCCTCTTGCCCAACTGCTCTCTCCCCCAAACCCCTGGCTGGCCAACCCTTCATCCTTCAGATCTCAGGTTAAATGGGACTTCCTTAAAGGCTTTCCCACCCCCACAGAAAACATTTGGCCTTCCCCTTAGCCTCTCACAGTCCCTAAACTTTTCCCCTGAAGCAAGTATGAAAAATATGTATTTATATACCTATGCTGTGGTCATCGATTTAATGTCTTTCCTTCTGAAAAGGGCCCCATGGAAGGTGAGCCCCCATCTAACACCGCTACATCTTACATGATGACAATGGTGGTTTTCACTCATCACTTCATCCCTAACACACCTAGCAGAGTGCCTGCCGGGCTCAAACCTGTCTGCAGAGTGAAGGACGCTATGAAGCATTATAAAAACACAACGGGTTTATGTTTACACCTGGTCCCCGGGGCTCTATCCCTTACGCTGCTACATTTCCTCTGCGTTCAGTACTGCCCTGATGGGGCACATCCCCTAGAACCCTGGTTTCCTTCATTTCCTCCGGATTCACATAGGATTAGAAAACGGTCTTTCTTTCCTGCTGGGCATCGCTTTGGAGAATGACACTCGGAGAACGACCCGACCTTCCTGGGGGTTTGGCGAACGCCGCACTTACCAATGAATGAACCTGTTCCTGGTGACGGAAAGCAACGTGCCGCTCTCCACATAGCAGAAGCCTCCCGCGCTCTCAGTGTATTTCACAGTCCCGGCCACGGCACCGGCGGTCCCTGCAAGAGGAGAGCGATCAGCCTGCGCGCAAGGTTCCCCGGGGACGGCAGGCACTGAGGGCGCCGAGGAAGCGGAGGTCCACAGCCTGACAATCCATAGAGAGAAAGGGGAGAAGGAAGAAGCAGGACACTAGGAAGCCCGTGCCCGGCTCTAGCCATGTGGACTTCGGAGGATGAACTGGGAATCAGAGACTCAGGGACCCAGGAGAGGGGCGCGAGGGGAAGAAGCGGGTCGCGCCCTCCCCGGCTGCTCCCGTACCAGCGCCGCACACTGTGAATTCCCGAAAGTGCCTCGGCCTTTCGCGCTCAGCACCGCTGAGCTCCAGGAAGCTCCGTTCCA
>NW_005362439.1:3927994-3978073 GCF_000412655.1 Myotis brandtii
GGCGGCCCGGCGGCCTCTGCGGGGTCCCGAGTTCGCGGTCCCCTCTCCCTGCGTCTGGGAGCCCCGACCCGGTCTCCTTCTCGTCACTCTTCCCCGACACGTGGGATCGGGGCGAGCGGAAGTGAGAGGCAGAGGGGCCTTTTGTGTTGGAATTTCCCCCCCCAAGACTGTATTCTGTATAAGGACGCATAATGGATGCAATAAAATGTTGATGCTGCAACCTGCCGTTCGCATGAATACGTGAAAGGAATTTGTCTTTCGTTCACCCGTGATCTGAAGGTTTGGAAGAGACTGCGGCTTTACCCGGATCTAGCGCCGCGCAGATGCTCAATATTGAGGAATATGCTAATTTTGAGAGGAAAGGCTTCCCCCCCTCCCCTTGGTAGAAAGCTTTTGTTAAGCACATCTGTTATTATTTCTTGTTATTACCAGTGACCACAGCCCTTCGTGGTCTTTCTCTGTTTCATCCATCCTACTCTGACCACTCCTTTCTCTCTTTGCAGCTCACTCCTAGGACACATCAATGCAATCCCTTCATTCTGCGTCCAATCCATTGTTCCTACCCCCTTTTCACCGTGCCTCACTTCCCTGATGTTTCCTTCTTGCTCTGCTTAAATTTTATTAAAGCCTGGCAGATGTGGCTCCGCGGTTGGGTGTCCACCCATGAACCAAGAGGCCACAGTTCAATTCACTGTCAGGGCACATACCCAGGTTGCAGGAGGCAGCCGATGTTTCTGTCCCTCTCCCTCTCTAAAAATCAATAAAAACATATTTAAAAATTTTTAAATTAAAATACTCCCTTAGTTCTGTTCATCATACTCAGGTAAAAATTACAACTGTGATTAAATCTAAATTTGCAGCCGAACAGGCCTGCAGAAAAATACAGTCATGCTGACATGCTTCCCTGTACCTCCATCATTACTCTGAACCTTGAGTGCACCCTACTGCTGCCCAGCAAACACATTGTATTTCTTTTTTCCACTTCCTGTCCTACATGAGTATTTCACAGCTCCTTTAACCTGCAACATAGCTCCTTTAACCTTGCCCTCATGTTCACTGTCAGCTTGTTCTGCACTTGGAAAACTGATGCAATCAAAAGAGCTTCCCCAACCACCACATCTCCCTACCTATGAGCATCTATACCAGTGGTTCTCAACCTTGGTCTTTGTTATGGGGTGAGGCCACAACATTAGTAACAAAGAAACAGAATTTCCGGAGGATGAGGCCCAGAAATCAGGATTTTAAAAAGATTCCCAGGTGATTCTAATGTGCAGCCAAGGTTGAGAACCACTGATCTATACCCACATACTCTGCCTTTCCTTCCCGTTACTATAACCTGAATTGCCCCTGGGCATGCAAGGACAACTTTTCCAATTTTTCCTAGATCACCTGCCTAAAGACATCAGTTCAGCAATTCTTTCCTCTCCTACATCCTCAATCCCCCCCACCTTAAAAAAATTATTGATTTCAGAGAGAAAGGGAGAGATAGAAACATCAATGATGAGAGAGAATTATTAATCTGCTGCCTCCAGCATGCCCCACACTGGGGATTGAGCCTGAGACCCAGTATGTGTCCTGGCTGGGAATGGAACCGTGACCTCCTGGTTCAAAGGTTGACGCTCAACCACTGAGCCACGCTGGCTGGGTGCCTCCCTGCTTTCTATATCCTCCCCATCCCCCTTATCCTTCTACTTGACTGCACACTCCAAGAATCATGCCTGGCACAAAAGAGGCATTCAGTAAATATTTGATGAATGAATGAATATTTCAGGTGAGAGTTGATGAGGCCCCCTGCATAGCATGGAGAAAACAAGAGTAAATTTGAAGGAATATTTAGGAGATAAAATTATGATCTGGTAAGTGAGCATGAAAGTAAGAAAAAAGGCCAAGTCTAGGATTTTTCCTGTTTTTCTCTTTACAACTGGATGAATGGTAGATGCCTTTAACTAGGTGGTAACTAGTAGAGGAGTAGGAGGTCTGGGGAACAGGGGGGAAACCTGAGCTGTATTTCCTTTCAGGAACAGTCAATATTGGTGGTAAAGGTTCTAATGTTGCTGAATGAAAATGCATTGTTGAAAAGAACTACCATTTAAAATATTTTTCCTGAATCAGGATTTCAAGCTCCAGAGATTCCACCAGATAATACGGAATGATCTCCCCATCTCTAGCCCCTTAAACTTAATCACACCTACAAAGTTCCTATTGCTATGTAGGTCTCAAGGATCAGGACATGGACATTTTTCTTTGGGGATGGTGGTGCTTTTTCTACCTACCATATTAATGATTTACTAAATATGTCACATTCTAGTTTCATCCTCATAAGGCAGTATTATTTCTGCAAGGTAGATAACTTTTCTGAAGCACTTGTTAAAAATATAGTTTCCACCAGTGGTTACCACCTTAACCCAGAATTCGACCTTAGCATTTTTCACTAATAAGGACAACCAGATATAAAGTATCTCCTGGTGTGATACAAAGTGAAGAATACAGCCCAGCCATAGTGGGTCAGTGGTTGAGCATCAACCAATGAACCAGGAGATCCCGGTTTGATTCCCAGTTGGGGCAAATGCCTGGGTCATGGGCTCCATCTCCAGTAGGGGGCATGCAGGAGGTATTCAATCAATGATTCTCATCATTGATGTTTCTATCTCTCTCCCTTCCTCTCTGAAATCAATAAAAATATATTTAAAAAAGAATGTAGCATAATTAAAAAGCACTTTGAAACAACTTTATTAAGATAGTATTTTTATACCATAAAACTCATCTCTTTGTACAATTCAATGATTTTTCTCTATCACCTAGTTGTGTAACCATCACCACAATCTAATTTTGGAACATTTTTATTACCCCCTTCTCCAAATTCCCATATCTATTAGCAGTCACTCCCCATCTGCCCTTTCTCCCCAGCCAAAACTACTAGTCTACTTTGGATGTTTGCTTATTTATTTCCTATAAATGGAATCATACATATGTGACATTTGTGATTGGCTTCTTTAACTTAGCATAATTTTAAAAAATAATCCTCACCTGAGCATTTTTTTAAAAAATTGATTTTCAAGAAAGAGGAAGGAAGAAGGAGGAAGAGAGAGAGAGAAACATTGATGTGAGAAACATTGATTGGTTGCCTCTTGTATGTACCTTTAATGGGGATCAAACTTACAACCTGGGTATGTGTCCTGCCCGGGCCTAGAACCCACAACCTTTCAGTGTTCAGGGTGACGCTCTAACCAACTGAGCTACACTGATCAGAGCAGCATAATGTTTTCAAGGTTCATCCATGTTATAGCATGAATCAGTACTTCATTCCTTTTTTATGGCTGAACAATAGTTCATTGTATGGATATACACTTGTATTTATCCATTCATCAGCTGCTGAACATTTGGGTTGTTTCCACATTTTTGGCTATTTTGAATAATGCTGCTCTTACCATATGAAGTGTTTTTACCAAAAAATGTTTCATCCAGATTGTGATAGGCAGAATAATGGCCCCCAAAGATATCTACATCCTAATCCCTGGAACCCGTGAATACTTACATGGCAAAAGGGACTTTCTACATGTGAATAGGTTAGTATGTAGAGATAATAGGTTAGTATGTAGAGATAAGACTGGATCTCGCAGGTGGGCCCTGTCTAATTACATAGTCCTTAAAAGGAGAGAGCGTTTCCCTGATGTGGTCAGAAAGAGAGAGATGTGAGGACAGAAGAAAGGTCAGAGATATGTGACACTGCTGGCATTTAAGACAAAGAAAGGGCCACGAGCAAGGAATGGGGCCGGCCTCTAGAAAAGGCACAGAAGCAGGTTCTTCCCTAGGGCCTCCAGACAGGAATGGAACCATGCCAACACTTCCATTTCAGCCCCCCGATTTTTAAAAATATTTTTTATTGATTCTTTACAGAGAGGAAGGGAGAGGGACAGAGAGTCAGAAACATCGATGAGAGAGAAATATCGATCAGCTGCCTCCTGCACACCCCCTACTGGGGATGTGTCCGCAACCACGGTACATGCCCTTGACCGGAATCGAACCTGGGACCTTTCAGTCCACAGTCAACCCCCCGATTTTTGCTCTTAGCTGAAGGAAGCTCCCTTGCCTGGGGTTATGCTCCTTGCATCCAATGAGCGGTCAATATGGAAAGTCTAAAGGTCCTGCCCCCTCCCCTTGATCTAGGATGACTCTGAAGGACCATCTCAGCTCCAGAGTGCTGTGTGGGTTGGGTGAAGCCTAACTTCTTTTTCTGCCCAAACCTGCCTCCCTTAGTCTTTTCGAGGTACAGTTCCCAACATCCCCCTCCAAAAAACCTCCCGCATGCAGACCTCTGCCTCAGAGTCTGTTTCCTAAAGAATCCAACATGAGACATACACACATGACATCTTGTCTGAGGATGGGCAGCTAGCTGGGAACCAGCAGGGAAAAAGAATTTGGAAAGGGAAAGAGTTTAGGAGAGGATCTACTCTAAATTGCAAAATGGATGGTGAAATTTTGGAAAGAACATCAGCTGGGCATTAGAAAACGGGTTCAAGTTCTAGCTGGGTCTCAACTAATCTCTTACCACTCGGCAAGCCGCCCGGTCCTTAGATTCTAAGGCTTAGAAGATCGTTGAATGTATTGATCCTCAAGCTCTCTTCTGGCCCTGAAGCTCTAGGGTTTGCGGCCTAAAAGTTAGAGATGGGCAGCATCTTAACCTTCATCTCTCCTTAATTTCCAGGCTCTGACCTGAGCCCACACCAGAAGCTCCCCAGGACTGAGGACAGGCATGTCCTCCCTGAGTCATGTAATCCGTGTGCATATTTAAAGTAGCCATATTTCTTTTATTATTTTTTTAAAAATATATATTTTATTGATTTTTTTACAGAGAGGAAGGGAGAGGGATAGAGAGTTAGAAACATCGATGAGAGAGAAACATTGATCAGCTGCCTCCTGCACACTCCCTTACTTGGGATGTGCCCGCAACCAAGGTACATGCCCTTGACTGGAATCGAACCTGGGACCCTTGAGTCCGCAGGCCGACACTGTATCCACTGAGCCAAACCAGTTAGGACAGCCATATTTCTTTTAAAGAACTGTTTGTTAAATTGATGAGGGTGTCTTACAGTTTCCTAGGAATCCAAGAATTACAATTCTTGACAGTGAGCTATCTCATTCTTCTTCTCCAACTCACCAGAGTTATCAGGATGTAAAAGTTCCTAATAGGTGTTTGGAGGAGTGACTAAATGAGTGAGTCAATGCACATTTGCATTCTTAGCAGACTCAGATACCTCTTGAACTATTAATCTGGTTGGAATGGTTGTACTATAAATGGAATATATTGCCATCTAGTGGTCAGGTGGTAACTTCATTTAGAAACAACATGAGGAATGTTACCAAGGTTATTGTTTGTGCAGCAAGTTTTATTTACGGATACTTTCATAAGAAACATTGTTTTGTTTTGTTTTTATCACTTGGCACTATATTTTGAGAATGTCTTAGTTTTCCAGATCATCACTAAAAGGTACGTATCAGTGAATAGTATTGTAAATTGAACTTTAAAGCAGATTTTCCTAAACTAACTTAATAGCTATTCCTTGAAAGATGAATTTGGTAGCTTAAATAAGTATAGGAAATGGTGATACAGTTCAACATATTATTTCCTTCAGAACTTCTCAGAGACATTAATATGTGCTTTGTGGAGCTCCAAGAGGGGCTTATGCATGATGTGTTTTCCAGATTCTATGGGAAACTATTTGGGGAAACACTGCTTGACTGTCATTGTCACCATATGTTAAAAATATCTATTAGTGCACAGTGTCTTCCTGGCTACAAAACCTTCTCTAACCTTCATATCCACGTTCTAGACACAGTGAATGCAAGGAGCATTGAGAGAAGTCAGTAATCATGCCTTACATTTATATGGAGCCTAGCTTTTAGGTCGTAATTTTAAAATTTAAACTAATATTATTTCACATGGAACTTTTTTGGTTGTTTTTGTTAATCCTCACCAGAGGATATTTTCCCATTGATTTTTAGAGAGAGTGGAAGGGAGGGGGGAGAGACAGAGAGAGAGAAACATAGATGTGAGAGAGACACACTGATTGGTTGCTTTCCAACCAGGGCCTGGGATTAAGCCTACAACCAAGGTATATGCCCTTGACTGGAATCGAACCTGGGACCCTTCAGTCCGCAGGCCGACACTCAATCCACTGAGCCAAACCGGCTAGGGCTCACATGGAAACTGTTTTATGTAATCTACTTCTTTTGGGTTCTAGGAGTGTGGTCTCCTGCCCCTTGCACAGTTACTTTCAATAACTATTGTTAGCGATTGTAGAAATGACTTAAGATTTTCCACTTCTGTAGGTTTTCTATGTTGCCTTTTACCCGTGTGTGCCTGTGACTAAATTTCAAATTCTTGACAAGAGCTTCATGTGTCCTTCATTTATTCTTTCATTCTTGATTGCACATCTACTATGTGCCAGGTGCTGGGGTGAGAACGTTCCCGCAGAATAGGAGTTTATGCAGTCAGGGATCTTGTCTGCCTTGTTTTCTATTGTCTCTCTGCTTCCTAGCGTGGTGACTAGCACTGTTCATAAAATATTTGTGGGCAGAATAAAAATGTCACACTCTCTGCTTTTGAGGTCCTCCCAGTTTAATATATATATTTATATATAGAGAGAGAGAGACAAAGGAGAAATACAGATAAAAACCAAATATGATAATTATAAAAGAGATATGTAGAAAAAGGAGAAAGAACCCTGGCCAATTTGGCTCAGTGGATAGAGTGCTGGCCCAAGGACTGAAGAGTCTTGGGTTTGATTCTGGTCAAGGGCATTTACCTCGAGTGTCCCAGTGGGTGCAGGAGGCAGCCAATCGGTATGTCTCTCTCACATTTTTGTTTCTCTCTCTCTCTCTCTCTCTCTCTCTCTCTCTCCTCCTCCTCCTCCCTTCCACTGTCTCTAAAATCAATGGAAAAATATCCTTGGGGTGAGGATTAACAATAACAACAACAACAACAAAATCAAAAGAAGAAGAAGAAGAAGGAGAAGAAGAAGAAGAAGAAGAAGAAGAAGAAGAAGAAGAAGAAGAAGAAGAAGAAGAAGAAGAAAAAAAAGGAAAGGAAGAAAGAAAGAAAGAAAAAGAAAGAGAAAGAAAGAAAGAAAGAAAGAAAGAAAGAAAGAAAGAAAGAAAGAAAGGTCTTGGAAGCAGAGTACTTGAGAAGGTGGGTCATGTTGTAGAGAGCTTTTCCTTTCTTGTCGAAGAGCTTAGATCAACTTAAAAGTCTTTCTTTACAACTCAGTGCTTAATAACTTCTTATTGTAGATTTGGTATAAGAATTTTATTTTATCTCAAATAAAACTTTGTAAATAGCTAAAAATATTTTTGAAATGTTGATCCACCCTTAGTACAGTGAGCCTTAACATGTGGGCCTGTGAGAAACCTCGCTGAAAGAAAGTAGACATCACTGTAAGGTTGGTAACTCCTGGGGATGCCAGGATGACATTGTAGGTGCTTAATTGCCCTCTACTTGCTGTCTCGAATATAGAAATTCTCCCCAGGAAACCCCCAAAGCAGAGCCCTAGGAGAATATTCTTTGAAAAGCAAAATTATCGAATAAGTGAAGTATGTCAGTGACTTCTCACTTCCCCTTTCATTTTTCTTTCTCCTCGCTTAGGAAACCACCGCGACTTCAGACACCAGGGCCCCCGGATGGCCCCTGACCACCCGGGGTTCCCACCCAGACTGACACTCCTGTGCTTTGTACTTATCCTTGAGGACATGTGCTCTGGATTTTTTTTCACATTTGATGTAATATTTCTCATACATTTCAATATGTCGTGACTCATTACATGCTCAATTAAATGTTATTTTTATATCCTTGTAAGAACTTGCACATAATTTAATTCGCAGAATCAGAGAGAAGAATCCTTGCTTGAACCATATGTCCTGAGGTTTGCTTCTGAAATGTGCTATCTCTATCGAAACCAGCTGTGACATAATTGGAAGTGATCTGACATGGATTCACACGGAGGTGCTGATGAAATAAGAGCTTAATAAGTTGCCCTTCCCAGAGGTATGGGAACTGCAAGCACGTTGCCTACAAACATTGCCACTCTGCCCTTTCTTGCTCATTAGGTGGGGGTCCTTTCCTTCCTCAATGTCATTTTTGACACAGTGAAGCTGCTTGCAGTTGACTAGAACTGGCATGTGATATACAATTGATTTATCATCTACTTCAAAGGAATGGAACTCCAGTGGTGGAATTGGAGGCATTAACAAGGAACCGGATGTGTAGATAGGCTTAACAGGGGCAGATAAGTCATCTCAACAAAATATGATTAATATTGACCTTAAAGACCAAGATCAAAGCTGATCCGCTAAAGAGCTCTATTTGCATGTGTAGAGCCCAGAGCTGCTTTTTCATGCCACAGCACTACCATTAAGAAGCTAATCAGATTTTTAAGTATAGATTCTCATTTAGACCTACACTCGTATGAAGTTGAACCCCCTTCAGATGCTCCCATCTTATTCTTTCTTTTTGAAAACCTCGGGGCTGTCACTTCTTTTGTTGCTGTGCGACCACGGGCAGTGCCAATCCACCTGCCCACATCTTTGCATCTTGTTCTGCATAGTAATGATGGTGATAAATAGCAATTGGAAGATTATTGCCATCTGTTTAATTCTTTTCTCCTTTCCTCTGCTCCTGAACGTTCTCTAATGTCTTCCTCCCGTTGTTCTACTCCTTCAAAGAGTGAAAAGGTCCAAATCATAAAAATAGGAAGATTTTTAGAAGTATTAGCCCTTCCTCATTTTGCCTGCCAAGTTTCAGTCGCTGCAGGCGCTGTCAGATGTTTATAAGCAACTAAAAGAAGTCACTTCCATATAGCAGAGCAAGGGTGCTGGTCCGCCGGAGTGAGGGTTAGGGCTCTGATTAGAGGCTCCAGTTTGAGGTCAGAGGCCACTGCTTTGCTAAATCCCAGACTGCAGTGTTGTTTCAGCTCGCCTTTGTCATCGCCCAAATCACGCAAGAATGTGTGGAAATTCAATAAGTCAAAATGTCCGCCTGCAGCCTCGGGCCTGGCAAAGCTTCTATAGGCAACCGCTGGTCGCACCCAGGGACTGTTTATATTTCCCCGGCATCCTCCAGGGTCCTGCTTACGCACCCGTTTCTGTTGAGTAACATGTGCGGAGCCAAATCGGAACGGTAATGTTCCTCGTCTGCCTGGTCGGCCGCTCCTGACGCTGGGCCCGACAATGCCAGGCTTGAGAACGATTTGTTTCTGATCTCCAGCCAAGAAGCCTAACAATTCTCTCCCTTCCTTTCCATCGCCCGCTTCTTCCTTACCCATGCCAAGTCTGGGGTTTTCCTTGTCTAGAGAACATGCAGGCGAGGAAATGAACTTTCTTCGGATGCGACAGACCACTTAACGGAAAATGTGCCCTTTGTTCTCATTCAAATGCCTTCTCCTCAAATGACATTTCTCTCGAAGGCTTCTGTGGCTAGCTATATGGGTACTCGCCGCTTAATTTCTACCAAGTCCCCGTGAGAAGTGGGCATTGGAATTCTGATTCTTCTGATTGGAAAGCAATAGTTCAGAGGCAAACTGATTTCTCCAGGGATTTAGTCAGGCAATTCTGTTAGCTGTGTCTGAATCCATTTTTTAAAATTATCGAAAAATCCTTCTAGCTCCTAGCAGCCATGTCCAAGACAAAGGAAGCAAACGCTTATAGTCACCTCCAGAAATCAGAACGGTAGGTCTGGTTGTTGATCACTGATTCCTCCAGGAGTCAGAAAACGTTAGGTCATGTGGACACAGGCCAGGACAGCCCAGCAGGGATTAGCATCCTCCTTCCCACTGTAAACGAGGCACTTGACCTTGGGCAAGTCACTTCACTTCTCTGGGGCTCTGTGTCCTTGTCTGTAGAATCAGGCGGGTGGGTTTCCTGAGCTCTTAGGTTTCCTTCTAATGGTAGGAATCCATAGCCAGGAAAATGCCAAGATAAAGGCCTAAAGCCAAAACATCTTTAAAATGTCAGCAAAGCATCTATATATCACACTTTAAAAAGAATCTCTGGTAAATGAAAATGTGCATATATTGTGACTCAACAATTTCACTCTTGGGGCTTTACCCTAAGGAAACAATCAGAGATATGCTTCAAGATACAAGGATGACTGTCACAGTGGTGTGTGTGTGTGTGTGTGTGTGTGTGTGTGTGTGTGTGAAATAACTGTTTAATTTTAGATTTACAGAGAAATTACAAAGACAGTAGAGAGAGTTCCTGTACACTCCCTCCCCATTTCCTTCATTGTTAACGACTTTTATTAGTATCTGCATTTATCACAATGAATGAACCAATACATTATTATTTATAACTAAATACATTGTTTTTAACTAAAATCCATTTTATTCATATTTCTTTACTTTTTACCTAATGTCCTTTTTCTGTTCTCAGATTCTATCCAGAACTTCTCACTGCATTTAGCTGCTATGTCTCCCTAGATTCCTCAAGCCTGTGAAAATTTTCAGATTTTCATCCTATATAATAAAGAGGTAATATGCAAATTAACCCTCACACTGTCATGCTGTCACAAGATGGCTGCACCCACAGCAGAGGCAGGGTTCCTGTAACAAGCCATAATGAGCTATCAGCAGGGACCTGAGGCTGTGTGGCGCCGGGCCAGGGCGGGGGAACCTCAGGCTGTGCCCCCCACTCAGCGGGGCTTGATGGGAGACCTCAAGGCGCACCCCCTGCCCTGGGCCAAGGAACCTCAGGCCACGCCCCCCACCCCTGCACCGGGCCAGGGGACCTCAGGCTGCACCCCCGGCCCAGTGGGACCCTGGCGCTGGGCCAGGGGACCTGAGGGTGCACTGGGGGACCTGAGGCTGTGCCCCCCTCCTGGCACTGGGCTGGGGGACCTGAGGTTGTACCCCCCTGCCTGGCACTGGGCCAGGGTACCTGACTGTGCGGGCCCCCCCGCCTGGCGGGGTTTGACGGGGGTGGGGCCAGTTAGGTCTGGGTCTTGTGCGATTTTGAGGCGTGTGTGGGTGGGCGGGGACTTGACTCTGGGTCCCACGGTGCACCCCAGACTCTGACAGGAGGAAGATTTTCATATACATTTTACTAATTTTCTTTCATCTCTGACACTTCTATTATAGAGAAAGGGCAAATAACAATATTAAAATATTTCCTCTAATTAATTCCCTTTTAATGTGCACGAATTTCATGCACCGGGCCACTAGTATGTGTGTGTGTGTGTGTGTGTGTGTGTATATTAGTATATATATTTATTGATTTCATAGAGGAAGGGAGAGAGAGATATATAAACATCAATGATGAGAGCGAATCATTGATCAGCTGCCTCCCGCACAGTCCATAGTGGGGATCGACCCTGCAACCTGGGCTTGTGCTCTGACTGGGAATTGAACTGTGACCTCTTGGTTCATGGATCAATGCTCAACTGGTGAGCCACACTGGCCAGCTGTGCTGTCGTATTTAATAATAGACAAACATGGTAATTGACCGTACCTTCGCTACGCCTCTCCCACTGGCTAATCAGCACGATATGCAAATTAACCACCAACAAAGATGGCGGTTAATTTGCATACGTAGGCTCCAAGTGGCGGAGGGAAGACTGAAGGTGAGCCGGAGCAGCGGAGACAGAAGACTGAAGGCGGCTCTGGCCAGAGCGAAGGTCTGGGTCCTGGGTGCCGGAGGAAAACCTGTGCCGGCAGCCAGGAGAAGGGAAGGCCTATTGCACAAATCTCTTTGTGCAACAGGCCTCTAGTCTTTTTAATAATAAAAGTTCTGAAATAAACCAAAGGTCAATAATAGGACTGTGGACTCCATAAGGGCTGGGTTTTGCCTATTTCACTCCCCACTGTGCAACCAGCGCCAAGCACAGTTCTGACACATATTTGGTGTTCAATGAATAGGATTTGTTTAATGAAAAGAAGATTGATTAAATAAATTACTGTATACAATATGATGGAATACTAGCAATCATCATACATATTTGGTGATGAGGAAAAACTGTTAATGATATATTCAGTAAAGAAAACAGATAAAAAACAATTTCTATACATCCTATTTTCTATAAAGTATGTGCATGTGTGTGCATGTGCGTGTGCGTGTGTGTGTGTGTGTGTGTGTGTGTGTAGAAAAAATAGAAGAATATTGTCAGCCCTGGCTGATGTGGCTCAGTTGGTTGGGCATCATCCTGTGCACCAAAAGGCTGCAGGTTTGATTTTTGGTGGGGTTGTGCAGGAGACAGCTTATCACTGTTGTTTTGCTCTCGCATCCATGTTTATCTCTCCCTGTCCCTCCCTCTCTCTCTAAAAATCAATAAAAAATCTTGTAAAAAAAGGAATATTGTCAGCATAGTAACTGTGGTCATTAGTTTTTTGGTGGGTAGAAGGATTATGAAGGATTTTAATTTTTTCCTTGTTCAAATTTTTCAAAAATGTTAATAAGTAAAAACAAATTACTTTTGAAATCGGAAAAAAATACAATAAAAATGAAGAGAAGTTTTCAGTTTCAAAAAGATTCTCGAGCAAGAAAAACAGATGTTCGGATGCAATGCCCAGCAACCGCATTATTATTTAGCCGTGTATTAGTATCCGTGGAGGAACTGAAATCAGTGGTGTGGTGCACAGAGCTGTTGTCCTCAAAATTCTGCAGTTTCTAGGAAACCGGGTACACTAGGCACCATCTGGTTCTGATTTAGAGCATTAGAGTTGCAAGATCATGAGCTGTATCTTTGTTACTCTCATAACAAATTGTTTAAAGTAAAAAAAAAAAAAAAGGAGTAAAGAACAAAACCAAAAGCACAGGATGCCAGAGTAAATGGCATTATTGTATCGTTTGCTTTCTCCTCCCTGGGGCTTCGCATTTTAAAAACACATGTTGTGGTTTTTCTATGATTATCTTCCCACTTCCTGTGTTGTATCTCCCTTACTGTAAATATCCTTTTGTATAGTCATGCTTTTCTTTCCTTGTGTCTTGCCTGTGTGTCTTTCTTAATATCCACAAACTTTCTCCAAGCTTCCACTATATATTTTTCTAATACTAAGTTGTCTGAGTCTAGTGGTATTTTTATTTTCCAATGAGATTTTTAGGGCCCTGGTTTCAAATCCTAGTTTCATCTTTTATTAGCTGTGTGATCTGGGGAAAGTTGTTTAATTTACCTCTCTGAGTTTCCCCCTCAGAAAACAAGGACACTATTACATGCCCACTGTGAGTATTGCAGGGATTAGGTGAGATTTAATAAAAATATATAGAGGATCTATCCAGTGCTAGTTACTAATGGGGCACTTAACCTTCGAGATCTTTCCCTTACCTCCTTCTCCCCTTCTCTGCTTACTCTGTACTGTATCTCTCAGTCTTTCTAAAATGCCTGGACGTAGTAAAAGATCAAGTTTAACGTAGGCTTTCAGGGTTCTCTTCGAATGAGCCCCAACCCATCTTTGTGGTCTCACTAACTTCCAGGCACATTCTATATATACATTACGCTCCAGCCACAGCAAATTACTAGCTGTTGCCTAAATACATGTTACTCTTTCTTTTCTGTCCATGCCCCTACGCATGCTATTCTCTGTGTCTGGAAGTCTTTTGTGCTCCTACCTGACAAACTTTGTGAAGCCTTCTCTAATTGCTTGAGGCCTGCACGTTCCCCTTTGAACACAGTACCTTGGTCAGAACTGTATTAATGCAATTCCTTCCTCAAGTGTCTACACCATTCACTCACTTATTTAACAAATAGCTATCCAGCCCCTACTTGTGCCAGGCACTGAAATGCAACCTCTAGTTAAATTGTGAATTCCATAAAAACAGGGGTCTTGTCTTGTTTTCCCCATCAGCGTTAGCACAGCGAAAAGGCAAACACTCAAGGTTTGTTTGTTCAATACTGGATAAAATTAGATAATTTACTTTCCAATAATCAAATTGAAAAATCATAATGCTACCAAGTACTTCCTCCTTTGCCCTTTAAAGGCAAAGATAAAAAACACACACACATTTTCTTTTGCATATGACATATTGTTATGCTTATTAACAATTCCAGGGGGCTCAGAAATATTCCTTTGCTTTGAATGTTCTCCATCTGGAAGAGTTTAGCTAATTAAACCAAAGACTGCAGATGAGTTGGCCCCATTTATCTCCAATGGATGCAATCCTTTTCTCTCCAGAGGACTCCTCAGACAAATATCAAGGGTCAATGTTATTTTTAGTAACATACCATATAGTTTGAAAGTCTGTACTTGTTTTTTTTCAATTTCTCAATTTGGTAACATATATTTTGAAACTCTTTTCCTTAAAAAAATTAAATTTACTAGTAAACCTTATCCTATATATAGAAACATTTTACTTATTTATTTTTGGTAAGTGTAGGATTCCTGTTGGCAATGATGTTCTGTGCAGATTGAATGGTGATTCAGAGCAAGCTATTATTATCTTTCTTTTTCAGGGATTTTCAATTTTTGGTGATTACTATTTGCCACTATTTCTGAGCTTTCATTCCGGTTCATACCCTCTCCCCTTCTCCATTCTCTTCTAATGTAGACAAGCATATGGGCCTTGTTTTCTTGGATTCATTTGGATCCCCCTTATATACTTCCCAGAACAATAATGAAAATTCAAGTACCAATTACATACTAATTTCTTTGAGCAGAATGGAAACACTTTATAACTTCACATTAGCAACCATTAAACATGGCCACAAGTCTGAGTTTTCCAAATTCCAAATTCTTGTTTCTCCAGTTGGAAACAACTTGCCCATCTCCTGGGATATCATGAGATTTTAACTGACAGGCCTTGACAAGAAGGAGCTAAATCAGGCTTTAGTGAAAAAGATACTATGTGAACTCTGAGAGTGAACAAACCAAATGTAATGTCTAATACTACCATCCTTGCTAGGCGATGTCAGCATGCACAATGGACTCAACTGAGTTTCATTAAAAGCTAAAAACCAATAAAGAAAGTCGGTGTGGAGCAGAAGAACCCGTAGGAGTTCACTCAGCTCTCTTCAAGGAAGGTCCTCTATCACATCCCACCCCGGGCTGTAGCTCAGCTTTTATAGACCCTGACCTCCTCCTTCCTATTCTTCTGGGGGGACAAAGGGCCCAACCAGGACAGAGTTTTGGGGGGTGGCTGTGGAATTCAGATTATTGAGTTTAATAAAATAAACAGGTTCTGTGGTCATTACAGCCCCAAGTAATAGATTTGATCCCATCTTTGGCTCCTGAGTGCTGTTTGGCATTTTACGGTACCCCAAATGTCAGAAAGCTGTCGGCAGACACTTTTCTCATTGCTCTTCTCTGAGACCTCACAGCCCTTCACAGCTTCTGGTCACTGGTGCTTTGGTATTATAAGGACGGCCCATGAAATCCTTCTCTCTGCTTTGAGAAAGATGTGATTAGGGCACTGTTCACTGAAGTCCTTCGGGAGGACCCATGGGAGACACGCCGGTTCGGAACAGCTGCGCTATCTTTAGGGTCACTGTGCATCTGTAACTCATCCTACTTTCTCTTTGTGTTGGTTACCGGAGGCTCTGAGCCAACTTTTGTCCCATCTATAGCAGAGCCTTTCTGACTTGCATCTTACTTCTGTCTATACTTTTGCTTTCCCTTTGCTCTATGTTTATTTCAAACTCATTTTATCTTGCTATGGTGTTTGCATTTTTATAAGCAGCCTTAAATGCTTCTTAGAAGAAGGCAGGTTATAGATAAATTAGTAAAATAAACATTTGTGGATAGGAAAGTCCAGAGACAATGAGTTCTGACAGGCAAAAGACAGCTACGTCGTCGGCAGGACCTAGGCCTGGCACAAGACAGCCACAGCATGGTGTGGACTGTGATAGAAAACACAGCGCCCTTTTGAGCATCATGGCAGTCCTTCTGCTGTGGATAAATATGGCAACGGATGTGTGAACTGCACCCAAGTCATGAAGGCCAGGAACCACTGAATGAATGGTAAAGCGGGGATCTAGCAAGGTCTTTTTACAGGTTGTTGTTAAAGAGATGAGATTTTCCTACGGGAGAAAAACTCAAGTGACCCAAAGGAAATGATTCACAGGAGATGAAACCAGAGCCTGGTGACACCAGGCTAATGATGGCGGCCCAGAGGGAAAGCGGGAAGTGCCAAGCAGAAACTCCAAAAAAATAAATAAGCATTTGTTGAAAGGCGCGTACCTAAGCCGTCCAAACCAGGGTCACCAGCTCCCAGCAAAGTGGCTAGAATTTCTGCTGATGAATTGAAGGAAATTTGCAATAAGGAAAAATACACCCATTTGAAAAGAAATCCAGTTCATAAGGTCAGCCCAACCCAAACAACATCAGTGAACAGGAATTTCATTCCCTGAACAATACCAATCTTAGCCCTACAGTGGCCAGCTCATTCCTTTCCAGAGTGCACACAGTTCACACCTATTTTTATACTGAAAATTCTGCAGAGAACGTTTGAAAAAAGTCCTGGACCGTCAGGACCCTTCAAAAATGTGACTTTGTTTCCTGGTACAGCTGCATGCTGGCACGGGTCCCTCGGACGATGTGAGCAATTGCCAACTTCGCTAGACTGCACAAGTGAGGGTAGTGAAACTGCCTGTCACCTCACACACACAAACCCTCTCAGAGCAGGGAGACAACGCTGCGTCGTAGAGTTCACATTTAAATCCCAGCAAATAACAAATGCCCACAACCTCTCACAAGGACAAGTAATGAATACCAATCTCTTGTAGATGTGATGATCCTAATAATTAGAATAGCTCTCTCTCACATAGCGGTACTCTAGAAATGCTGCTACTAGTAAGCGTTTAACACATATCGACTCCTTTAATTTAAACCTCACAATACCTCCCTTGCAGGTAGTCATAGAAATCACTTCCCTTGAAGGCAGTCACGTGGTATTCAGGCTTTACCATTTCAATGTGCCTCCATTTATTTGTCTCATTGCCATACACTAGGTCAGCAATTTTCAACCCTTGTGCTGCAAGAATTTTTAAAACATGCAATACCTGACTACTTAGCCAGGGGCACTGATTTCTTTTCCTTTAAAATATATTTTATTGATTTTTTACAGAAAGGAAGGGAGAGGAATAGAGAGTTAGAAACATTGATGAGCTGCCTCCTGCACACCTCCTACTGGGGATGTGCCCGCAACCAAGGTACATGCCCCTGACCGGAATTGAACCTGGGACCTCTCAGTCCGCAGGCCGATGCTCTATCCACTGAGCCAAACCGGTTAGGGCTGATTTCTTTTCCTTTAGATCAGCGGTTCTCAACCTGTGGGTCGCGACCCCTTTGGCGGTCGAACGACCCTTTCACAGGGGTCGCCTAAGACCATCCTGCATATCAGATATTTACATTACGATTCATAACAGTAGCAACATCACAGTTATGAAGTAGCAACGAAAATAATTTTATGGTTGGGTCACAACATGAGGAACTGTATTTAAAGGGCCAGAAGGTTGAGAACCACTGCTTTAAATTGTCAAATAAAAAACCAACAACAGCCAACACAACCATAGCAGTCCAGTGTGAATGAATCAAAATTATACCCATTTTTTTTGTCAAATCGGCAAAAAAGACAACATATTTTTTGGTGTACCATAGAATTTTAGGAATTAGTTTGTGTGCCATGAGATGAAAAAGGTTGAAAATCGCTGCACTAGGTCAAAATTCCCCTGAGACGGAATCTTTTTCAGCCCCTTCAAATTCCTTGGTCGACTCTTTGTTGAATCCCGACTCTGGGCCCACTCTAGGCTGGGCACACACATATATCACAACACCGGGTCTTTACGACTACCCATCAGTCTCACAAGCTTAACTATTAACCCCACTTCACATTTGCACAAATTAACTTAAAAAAATTAGGTGCATACAGTGCCACGTGGAAGGCTGCACAGCTTGCAAGTGGCGAAGTTGGAATTTAAACTCAGATTTGTTGAGCACTAGAGTTTTTTTATTTTATTGATTTTTTAGAGAGAGGAAGGGAGAGGGATAGAGAGTTAGAAACATTGATGAGAGAGAAACATCAGTGAGCTGCCTCCTGCACACCCCCTACTGGGGATGTGCCTGCAACCAAGGTACATGCCCTTGACTGGAATCGAACCTGGGACCCTTGAGTCTGCAGGCCAATGCTCTATCCACTGAGCCAAACAGGTTAGGGCTCAAGTTTTTATTCTTAACCATGGCTCTGTACTGTTACTCTGCTGGGCTCCATCTGAGGGGGTGGGTGTCTCAATTGCTTTCAGGTTGAAAAGGGAGCAGAGTGAGGAGGGGAACGTGGGTTGGCCATTCAAGATCCTCCCAATTTTACCAGCTGTCAAGGCAACCCATTTAAATGAAATGAGTGGATGTGTGTTAAACCCTTAGCACTGTGCCCAGCACAGAGTTACCATTGTGTAAAACATTAACTTCAGGCCTTACATCACACTGACGAAACATGCAATGGCTCAGAGCTGGGTTACTCTTAAAACAATAATATGGCTCCCAGAGCTTGCGTCTAAGCTGATTGAAAGTCGTCAGTAGAAGTAAAGAATGTGTTAATTAAATAAGGGTTTTGATCAGATAAGAAAGTGGAACATTTTCTGCTCACCCAAGCACAACCCAGGAAGACTCAGCCAACAAACACACGTGTAAGATTTCTGATCCCTTGCTGTGGACGCTTCCGATTGTCAGAGCCTGATGCCATGAGACTTGAATCCTTGCTCCCTGCAGCAAGCACCTTCCCATTTATTTCTTCCTGCATCCAACAGGTTTATTCAACACTTAATTACTATTTCCTGAGGCCTCTGTGCTTAGGCACTGGGTATGTCCTGGGGAAGAAGAAGGGCGGATCGGTCCTTGACTTCATGGGGCTTCTAGTCTTGCCTGGGAGCCACATATAAAGCAACTAAAGCCACACATAAATAAATACTACGAAGGGAAGCAAAAAACAGGGTGCTTTGATGAAAGTAACAAGACCTATATGCTTTGGCTCCTGCCCCAGCCTCCTGCATCATCTCATGCCTTGTCCCCTTCTCCATCAGTTCCAGCCCCACTGGTCTTGTACTTTCTCTCGGCCCCTTGTTTGTTTCCCAGGTACACTTATTGCAGTTTATAATTACAGTGAATTTTATCTTTCTAAAAATGTATACTTGTTTTTTTAATGATCATCCTCATTAGAATGTGAGTTCCTCGAAGGTAGTGATGGTGTCTTTATACTCATTTGTGTCATTGGCATTAGCATATTCCTGGTTCTTAGCTGTTCCAAAGTTACTTATCCAATGAATGAATGTACAAGGTACCTCAGATGGGTTGGGACAGCTCAGGGAAAGTGTCTCGGACAGTGTTGTCCTTCATTTTGGGTCTTCTCAGCTTCACTTGTCTCTTGTTCCAGCTCTGTGGGTTCCTGACGATGTCATATGGGTGCAACCCAATAGCACACTGTCCCTATCTAGACCTCACATCTCTGGCTTCCTGCTCTGGTGCCACCCTTTGGTACTGCCAGAGTCTAGAAATGCAGGGGAGTTAACGTCCCAAGAGGGAATCCTTGAGCATGGGAGCCAGGAGCCAGAGGATAATATCTCCCCTTTGCTCACCTCTGTGGGATGTTCCCAAGACAGTCGTTTCTACTTCTTGTGGATGTGACCCTGAGTAAAGCAATCAGTTGCATTTGGAGATGGCCAGCACATCCTCCATTCCTGCATCCCTCCCTTCAGATGTCTCCCTCCTACTCCCTGGATTGTCCTCCCTGTTAAAATAATAGCCCAGCAGCCTTTGCCTTGGGCTTTACTTTCTGGGGAACCCAGGCTAACTTGGAAGCTTCTTTAAGGATACTTGAGCTGAGACTAATCAATAAGTGTGTGGGGGGGTGAGTTGGGGAGGGAAGCTGGAAGGAGTGTGGGAGTTGGTTTCTAGATAGGCAAAATGCAAAGCATGCATCTGAAGGCAGTGGAGAGGCCAATGCATTGGGGAACCGAAAGGCCACTGTGCCATTATCTGGGGTGAGTGAGGGATGAATGGAGAAAGGGAGAGACAGAGTGATGGAGAGATGAAGAGGTCAGCTCATGTGGGGCTCCTAGGATCTGGCTTTGTTCTCATGCAATGAGAGTCACTCACTGGAAGGTTGAAACAGGGGCCTGGCATAATCACATGATCAATTTTAAATGATCACTTACGATGCTGTGTGGAAAAATAAGCTATTTTTGTCTTTGGGGAAGAGGCAAGACTTGTGAGGTGGGGACAGCAGCTAGGAGTCTCCATAGTAGTCCAGATAAGAAATGATAATTGCCTGGAAATGGAGAAGAGTGGATGTATCTGAAATGAAATATAATCCTTAGGACTTACTGGTGGGTTGGATGAGGGAGGGGGAATGGGAGAGGAAAGTATCGCTCTCAGGTTTCTGATTTGAATGATGGGCAAGAATGAAAAAGTACAGAAAGTTGTTTGGTTTTGGATATGTTAGTTTTGAGATACCTTTAAATCATCCAAGTGGAAATGTCAAGTAGACAATTGGGTATATAAAACAAAAGTGCTCAAAAGAGAAGTCCAGAGTAAAATCACACATTTGGGAGCAGGACTAGCTACATCATTTGCAAGACGCAGTGTAAAATGAAAATGCAGGTCCCCTTCTTAAAAATTATTAAGGTCCTGGCCGGTGTGGCTCAGTCAGCTGGGCATTGTCCTGAGCACCGAAAGGTTGCATTTTGATTCCAGGTCAGGCCACATGCTGGGTGATGGGCTCAATCCCCAGTAGGGGGCATGATCAATGTTTTACTCTCACATCATCAATGTTTTTCTCTCCCTCTTCCTTCCTCTCTCTAAAAATCAATTTTAAAAAATTTATTAAGAATTTCAGGTTGGCAAGAGCAGAGCATTAAACCAAGCACAGAGACCTCTAACTAACATGGGGCCCTGTGTGACTGCACAGGTCACATGCCCATGATGCTTATAGGTGGAATCTAAAGCCAAGGAAATGGATGCGATACACAGAGAAAAAGGGTGTTAAAAGGATGATTGTGTCTATGCTGAAGTCCAGATCCATGTGTATAACTGCCCACTCAATAGCTCCACTTGGATATCTAATAGGTATCTCAAACCAAATGTTCAAAGCCAAAATGATTTTCACCCTCCTGAAGAAGGGAAGGGAGGAGGGGATCAGAGGAGGCGTCCTGAGGGAGTGACACGCAAATGGATTATGATTTGGTGTCCCCTGTGGGTCCATCTTTAGGGAGAGAATGCCTTGGTCCTGCTGACATGGATATTTGTGTCCCCAAGACAATTGCCTTCTCACTGAGTGTCACCTCTATCACCTGGCTCTTACAAACAGAACATGCAGATGGCAGTCACATATCCAAATGATGCTGGCTACATGCTCAAGCAGGAACCTGGCCCCCAACACTAAAGTATTCCCAAGTAACTTCTGCGAGCCCTCAGCAAAGTATGTCTCACATCCTCTCGGTGGGCCTCTTCTTCCTCTTCAGCTTTGGTTTCCATTTGCCCAGATCCCCTGCTCACAGGGCTAGTTGATGAAGCCTCCTTGTGGCCAAAGTTGAAGGGTCACAATGTGAGGGCACCCAAGTATGGGCCAATGACACCCAACTAAGTGACAACAACACCTAAGTGTGTGCCAATGCCTTCTCCCCAGGCTTCTAAAACCATCGGTCTTCCAAGTGAGAAGCAGGGCTGGGTCTGGATAGAGGTGTAATATGCTTTACCTATATCCCAAAGCAGCATTACCTGTGCTCACAAAATCTCATTCCAGGTTCCTGTCAACTTTCTGTCCTGTTCAATTCTAATTCAAAGGCCAGATGGGGAGAAGATGTATGACTTTGGGCAAATTAAACTTCCTTGTATCTTTCTTTTCTCATCTGTAATATTGGGATAATAAAGTACCTATTTCAGACTATGTGAACAAATTCACGTAGAGCTTTATAGCCCAGTGACTAATGGTAGATGTTTGGTAAAGGTTAGCTTTTATCACTTTTACTGTTATGATTATGTACTGGAGAGTTTGGCTATGCCAAGCCTCTAAGCCCCAGTTCAGCTAGTCAAAGTTTACTGTTTAATAAACGAACATTCTCACTTCATCCATCAGTCTCACAAGCTTAACTAATGTGTGTCTGCCTCGAAGAGCTAACACTGCCCTGGGCACTGACAAGATCTGGATTCTGATGGTGAAGTTGAGGACAGCGGCACCCCTTTGCTTGACTCAGTGGGCCTCCTTCCGGTTCTCTCCCTGAGCCAGGCAATGCTGTGCTGAGCCCCAGAAAACTCCCAGGGAAAACCGTCTGCCACAATGCCAACCAAGAAAAAAGGATAAAAGCAACAATTTTGATGGGAGGGGAGGCGGGGAGGGAAGCACGTACCTGCCTGCTCTTTCCCTGATTCATTTCTAAACTGCAGGACGCTGAGCCCCCTTGGGCTTTGGTGACCTCCATCACTGAGGACTGTTGATTTGATGATTGATTTTGCTGTGCCGGGTACTTCCATTTACTATCATTTTGTAAAACACATGCTGAATTTTTCCCTTCCCCTCTTTTCCCTGGGAAAAGAAAATGAATGAATAACGACTTATTCCTACTGGGGGAAAAAAAAAGTGCAACAACTTTGAACCAAGCTGGCATAAACCTTGAGCCCTATCTGCCATATTTAATTTTTCTTACTCTAAAATAACAGAGATAACATACACAATGGACTTTCTAACTTGCCACTTTTCCCTTATCTTTTTGCCTTTGTGAGCGTAAGACATCGTGTACTTTCATACAATCCCTAAAAAAAAAAAACCCACAAAAAAAAAACCCCACCACACCACACACACAAAACACCCTTTGGCCATTCCATTCCCTGCTGCCCATGGAGAAGAACAGACTCTATCTGATATTTCAGCTGGAAGGCAGGGTGGCAGATTCTTTCCAATGGGGTGGCGACTTCCTCCCTACTTTCAGAACACACCCCTTCCCAAAAATCCGCCCTCCTGGGCAAGCAGCACAAAGGGAGCAGACCCAGCTCTGGGCGTCAGCAGTGCCCACATCCCTTCCTTTTCCTTTTACACCCAGTGGCCTGGGAATGGCACAAGGGCTTGGGGAATCTGCACCACCAATCTGTGCGTGGCTCCGCCAGGCCTGAACGTGGCCTTGCTCTCATCTCTCGCCCTCCTGCTCCATCTTCCAAACCAACTGCCAGAGTGACTGTCCGACACCCCAAACCCAACCATTAGTTCATCCCTTCTACTTAAGAACCTGCCGTGGATGAAAATGTTTTAGACGTAGATAGTAGTGATGGTTGCACAACATTGTGAATGCACTAAACGCCACTGAATTGTACACTTGGAGAGGTTAAAAAGGTGCGTTTTATGTTATGCAGTTTTAAAAAAAGCACTTGGTGTCCAGTTGTCGCTCTTTTAATAGGCATTAATAATCAGTGCCTGCATTCATTATTTCTCTAGGGCTTGGGTAGTATTGCTAAATCTATAATTCCTTCATTTATTAGCTGGAATACTTTTACCCTGAGAAAATTTCCCTTCATCAACCACTTGGTTTTCCTGAGGTACATTTCGTACCCCCTCGGCCCCATGCTTCTGCACGTGCCAATTCATCAGCCCGGAATACCATCCCTCCTCCTCTCTGCCTTGGTAATTCCTAAGTCAGCCAGATCCTTCGTGACCTAACTGCAGTGTCAGCACGGGGAAGCTCTACCAGCTCAATCACAGCACGTATGGCCCTTTATTGTAATTTCTTGTCCTCTATTTCCTCCACTGACTGTTAGCTCTCTTTGATTTGACCTCAACAGAAGCGTGGGTGCTCAATCAACCTTGTGAAATGAACGTGAGCTTCATCATTGCAAGCAATGGACAAAAAAGTTAGTGCATTGGCTTTGTATTGCTGTGTAATTAATGACCACAGATCTAGAAGCTTGAAACAACACAATTATTGTTTCACAGTCCTGTGCAGCGGTTCTCAACCTGTGGGTCGCGGCCCCTTTGGCGGTCAAACGACCCTTTCACAGGGGTCGCCTAAGACCATCCTGCATATCAGATATTTACATTATGATTCATAACAGTAGCAACATTACAGTTATGAAGTAGCAACGAAAATAATTTTATGGTTGGGTCACAACATGAGGAACTGTATTTAAAGGGCCAGAAGGTTGAGAACCACTGGTCCTGTGTGTCAGGAGTTTGGCTGGCTCAGCTGGATCCTCTGCTCCGGAGCTCATCAAGCTACAGTCTAGGTGGTGGCTGGGTTGCATTCTAACCTCAGTCTCCACCAGGGAAGAATTCACTTTCACGCTTATTTAGGTTGTTGGGAGAATTCATTTACTTATGGTTGTATAATTGAGGTCTCTGTTTTCTAGCTGGTTGTAAGCAACGGGCTAGTCTCAGCTACTAGAAGCTGCCCACAAGTCCTTGCCATGTGGCCCTCTCCATCGAACCTGCCCCAACACAGCTCACTTCTGATAAGCCAGCAATAGAGAGTGAGTCTCTGTAGGGTGTGCTAGGAGGATGAGACCTTATATATATCATTGCAACTGAAACCACCTTGCCACATTCTACTGGTTATAAGCAAGTCAAAGGTTCCACTGACACCCAGACAGGGTGTGAACATAGAGGACTCCCAAGGGCCTGTCCTCCACATGAGCTATGACTTATGGAGAGTCTACGGCAGTGGTTCTCCACCTTCCTAATGCCGCGACCCTTTAATACAGTTCCTCATGTTGTGGTGACCCCAATTTCATTGCTACAAATTGAACATAATTAAAGCATAGTAATTAATCACAAAAACAATATGTAATTATGTATGTGTTTTCCGATGGTCTTAGGCGATCCCTGTGAAAGGGTCGTTCGACCCCCAAAGGGGTTGCGACCCACAGGTTGAGAACCGCTGGTCTACTGTGTACGAGACACTATGTACAAGGCACTTTTCATTAATGATTTCATTCAATCCTCAAACTTACCTTATGAGATGAATACCCCGAGAGCTGTGTTATACATTTGGAAATCGAAGGTCAGAAAATGTGGTGTTTCACTTGTTCAAGACCCCATAACCAATAAAGGACAAATCTGGGATTCAAACCCAAGTTTGATTTTAAAATCACCTTCTTACCCCTCCAAACCTTGCTTTTTAAGTAGTTTGTCCCAGGAAACTCTTAAAAAATTGTCCCATTCTTTCTCGTTCTCAAGGGTAACAACAGAAATAGGAAACACACATTCTTTGCTTCCTGGATTCATATTTTCAAGCATAGTCAGAACGAATTCTTCCTGCTAAGAGTGAATGTTCAGACAGGAGCTGGCCCTTCTAGGAAATGCTGTATTGCAGAGTTAGGGCAGGCTGCCAAAGCAGAGAATGAGACCTTGCCTGGATTTTCTCAATGCCACTAGAAAATAATTATAATAATACCTCCTAGTTCTATATTGAGTTATCAATTGCTGTCTCATTTTTAAAAAAATATACATTTTTATTGATTTTCAGAGAAGAAGGGAGAGGGAGAGAGAGAGAGAGAAACATTAATGATGAGAGATAACCATTGATCTGCTGACTCCTGCATGTCCCCTACTGGGGATCGAGCCCGCAACATGGGCATGTGCCCCAACCTGGAATCGAACCGTGATTTTCTGGTTCATACGTTGATCGATGCTCAATCACTGAGCCATGCCACCTGGGCTGCTATCTCATTTTATTCTCAGGGTCCCTGTGAGTCAGCCAAGGTGGGGATTTTACATATTTAGTGCAGAGGTTATATACAATTTTGTATTTTGGCTTAAAAACTTTGCATGACTATTTCCTCATATTCTTATATCTTCTTGCTAGGCATGATTCTTGCTGCTTAATAGTCAACTCAATAGACAATTCCTAGTTTACTAAAGCTATTTAGGTTTCTTCTTGTTTTCCCCTAATTTGGGCTATGTAATTTTCTTCTTCTTGTTCACTATTACAAAAAGTATTGTGATGAACATCGTTGATGGTCACATTTTCCCCACACTTACACATACACACATACTTAGGATAGACTCCCCCCAAAATAGATGGCAGATGACAGAGTCAAAGCACTTGGTGCATTATAACCCCCATTTTTCAGGTGAGGAAACAGACTCAGAGTGAGACTCACCCAAGTTTACGTGGCTCATGAATGCACAGCTGAGACTTGGACCAAACTCTCCTGCTTCTTAGATGACGTTAGCTACTCACAGTGTGCTCCACGGACCAGCAGCATGGTGAACCCTGGAAGAATGTCAGAAATGCATCATCTCAGGCCCCACCCAACACCTTGTGAATTAGAATCTGCTTTTACACCTGTTGAAGTCTGAGAAGCTTTGCTAACAACACATCCTCCCTACAATGCTGTGAAGTGCTTTGAAATAAGGCAAAACAACCGGGGTTGTGTTACCAGTTCTCCTCTTTAACATTTTCTTGTTTCAGGGCTGTGTGCCGTGTGCCCACCTCAGGACAGATCGTTAATTTCATTGTGAAACCCCACAATGGTTACCTGGCCTCCATATTATCTCCTGCTCAGAATTGTACAAATAGAATTTAAGAATAATTTTCAGTGTGGAACTGTCATGATGAGGGAGAAAGAGCATGACACCAGGAGTTCTGGTCCGGGTCCTACCATTAACAAGCTGCATGACCTTGGAGAGCCATTGAATCACTCTCTATTGAATTAGAGACAGTGATGAGAACACGCTTTGTACATCATAAAGCACTGGGAAGGCTATATTTAGACACCGTCTTCCTTGTGAGATGAAATGAAGACATTTGGACCAGATGACCTTTGGGGCAAATATTCAGAGGACCGAATCCTTCTGAGGAAGCCTCTTTTGGGTCGGATTCCACCTGTGCTCTCCAAGAAGATAATGACAGAGAGCTATGTGTCAAAGCAGGATGGGGAGGAGTGAGCACTTAGAGTAACTGATCTTCAAAGTCTCTTTTTAAATTTAAAAACTTATGATCTACTGTTCCAACATGAAAAAAGAATCATAGAATTCTAGCCTCAGCTGATCATTTTGTACAGCTACTGGCTTTCAGGAAAAAAAGCAGATTCTTAAAATCCATTCCTTAAGAATTTGGATTTACTTTAAATCCCATTTCTGGTATTAAAATACTGTATTTCGTTTTGTATGTGATTTGGTTAATTTCATTTTCCTTAAGCACATTAAGCAATCAGAGACCAAGCTCAGGTCTTCCCGATCAGATGTAATTACTGAAGGCACTGACCGCTGGTCTTTTTTTTTTTTTTTCTCTCCACACATTACCTTTCTTAGAAGAAGAAAGTTAAAAGCTTTCCCTAGACCAGTGATGGCGAACCTATGACTCATTTTTTTGGTTGATTTTTCTTTGTTAAATGGCATTTAAATATATAAAATAAATATCAAAAATATAAATCTTTGTTTTACTATGGTTGCAAATATCAAAAAATTTCTATATGTGACACGGCACCAGAGTTAAGTTAGGGTTTTTCAAAATGCTGACACGCCGAGCTCAAAAGGTTCGCCATCACTGCCCTAGACCAAGCATGTCAAATTTGCGGCCCAGCCAATATGACGGTATGTGAGAAATATTTTAATAAAAATTTGGAACTTAATTTTTACAACATCCTGTTATACATAATTATTAATAATGAACTACAATGTTCGCTAATGACTGATTACTATAACCGTGCTGCATTCATTTCCCTTGCGCGCCTTACGCGCAGGCGCACCATTTCACTCCACGAATTCTAGCAGCGAATATTTTAGCAGCCGATGGCCACGTCATTAGTCTTGTACTGACTTGTTTGGTGTGCGCAACAGGAAATATTTCGCTTTCGGAGAACAAGAAAAATAGGTTTATTTGCGTTACGCTTATTAATTTGTGCAGTTATTCAGTGCCTGGTAAGTTAATGTTCAAGAAAAATATTAATTTTTATTAAAATGTTCTATTATTTTATGTTAATAATTACTCATTTATTTCAGCCCTTTCAGCATGTCTCTATCGAAATAAACCTATGTTTCTATGAAAATGAAAGCTTTTGTTTTTTTGCGGTCCACATAAACTTAAAACTTGTCTATTTGGCTTGTGTTAGCCTTCGAGTTTGACATGCTTGATCTAGACTCTCTGTTTTGTAACTGCATTTCTCAAAGTTAGAGTTTGAATATTATTACTATAGAGGCAGCCCCGACTCAGCCCCTTGGACAACCAGATGTTAGAGGAATGTATATGTCACATGCAGCAGATTCCAAAGCCTGGTTAATGATGGCCATTTACCCTGAACATCCCAGTAATGTCCTCAGAAATATATCTTTAAGACTAAAATCCAAAAGGTTTCTTTTGTTTTAATGTGTTACATAATTGGTTTTCTTACAATGAATCAGACTATTTAGCTTTTCTCTTTCTCTTAAAGCTCCCCTAATATGCATGGGGATGTTAAGTTGAGCTTTTTGATATTGAGAGGTCAGTATTTCTAAAATCCCAAAGTTCCAAGAGGGAAAAAAAAATAGTGAGAGAGACTATTGCTATCACTTTTAACAGCAGGATATTTGCACAAGGGTCTATTACTTAATGCCCGTTACCTAGGTGCTAGTGGGAAATTAACCACTCCTTCATTCCACACATATTCAGTAAGAGCCTATTTAAGTGTCAGAAACACAGAGATCGCAGGTGAAAGACATGGACCCTGTCCTCAAGGAGCTTAGTGTGGAAGGCTGCGCTGGCTGCTAGGATGAGGGTATGCACAGGATAGCATACCCTACAGCTGTCAAGGACAGACAATTCTTCTTCCTAAGGGGCTGAAGAAAGCTCCCAAGAAGAGAGCCTCCAGCTGTCAAGGACAGACAATTCTTCCTAAGGGGCTGAAGAAAGCTCCCAAGAAGAGATGCCCCTCTGGGTGAGGAGGAGATAGCCAGGGGGACGAAGGGGTTAAGGATGTTTCAAGAAGAGGGAACAGAAAACACAGAGGGAAAAGCAAATGCAAAGGTGTAGAGGCAACGAAGTGCATGGCAAAGCATTAAGCGTGAGTGAACCACAGCAGGTGTGGGGAAGACTGGGGAAGACGCAGTGGATAGTAGGGTACAGTGCAGCTTTCGCTGAAATAAATCAGGCAGGCTGAGCCAAAGCCTCCACTGTATGAAGATTTCAGAGAGTAGAGTTACTTTCAGGCACTTTAGAAAGAACACCTGTTAGGAGTGAACTTTAGTTTGGAGAAGGTACCATATCAAGAAATCCACGGGCATTGCTCCAAAGTGGCGATTATAATTCTTGCTTTGCCTGGGCTCACTCCTTTTGGCCCTGCTCTCCCCCTGAGTGTAACGGCTCCGTCCTTGTCTGGGAAGAGGAGCGTCTCCGCGCAGGCAGCGTTTCAGCAGCGCTCATTTGATCTGGTTGATTCAGGAAACAGATGCATCCTCTTGGTCTCAACACAAATCGTTGGGGTTTCTTTTCTTTGGTTTCACCAAAGCCAAATCTATGTCTCAATCAGCCCAGAGGAAAAAAGTAATTACCGAAGTATTAGTGAGATTATTATTTCCTGATATGAACTACTGCATTCCTTACTTGTAGCTGGCTCTCTCCCTGGGCCAGGGATAGAAAATGTAAAAACAAACTCTTTTTTTGAACAAAGCCTTATATTATTATTTTTAACCTTGTTTGCATCGGAGAACTCTTTGATAATTTAAGGACAAAGATACACTCTCTCCTCAGAAAAATTCCCGTTTTCTCACACCGACGAAACGGAACACGGTATCGGTGGGTTTACCGGCCTCTTGAAGCCCCTGAGGACCCTTGAGGAATCTGTAGACACTGCCTACACAGTCAGAAATAAAAGGGAAGAACTGCTTTGGAAATCGGGCTGTGACAGTTGTCTGCTAATTCTGGCAGAACATTTGGGAAGTCAGAATAAACCTGATTTGCACTGGCCCTATAGATGCTCCAGCCTCTTCCACAGCATTGATTCAGAGGGTGGGCCTCAGCTTCCCAAAGGTCCCCACTTCCAGGACAACCCAAACAGGAGAGAAGGTCCTTGAGAGGAGGAGGCGGAGCGAGAAATCACTCAAGACTTTTCCTTTTCTAAAGTTAAGACTCAACAGCCTCAAAGTTAGAAGATCTGTTTTTGTTTTTAAATATATTTTTATTGATTTCAGAGAGGAAGGGAAAAGGAGAGAGACAGAAACATCAGTGATGAGAGAGAAACATTGCTTGACTGCCTCCTGCACGCTCCCCCACTGGGGACTTGACCGGGAATTGAACCGTGACCTCCTGGTTTATAGGTCGACGCTCAAACCACTGAGCCCCGCCAGCCGGGCAATACAGAGGATTTTTAAGGTAGTGAATCTATTCTGTATAATACTACACTAGTAGATACATGTCATTATACATCTGTCCAAACCCATAGAATGTGTGCCACCAACAATGAGCCCTAAACTATAGACTTTGGGTGATTATGATGTGTCAGTGTAGGTTCATTGTAACAAATATACCACTCAGGCATGTTGACAGTGGAGAGGTTGTGTACCTGTGAGAATGGGATATATAGGAACTTTCTGCTCAGTTTTGCTGTGAACCTAAAACTGCTCTAACAAGGAAAGGTTATTAATTTTAAAAAAGGCAAAGAACATTGTGGTGTGCTTCCACTCCCACAAGTAATTTGAACCAGAACAACCAATCTATATATATAAAAGCCGAATGTGCAAAGTGTCCTGACCACCAGGGGGCGTCATGGATCGAAGGAAGGCCCTGGCCTGCAGCCGGCAGCCACTGGGACCCTACCCATGCACGAATTTTGTGCACTGAGCCGCTAGTATATAATAAGTAAACAAGGGAAAATATTATTTTTTCCTGTGATGAAATCAGAGCTTTTTAAAAAATATATCAAACTTTATTTGTTTTGTGTGCATGCGCATGTGCTTGTGTGCATTTGTGTGTGTGCATCTGCTGATGTGTGAGCCTGGCTTGCTGGTGTCCTAGGAACATGCTCTATTTCCCAACTCAGTACCCAGCACCGAATTCCCCAGACACACAGGTCCTAACCAAGGAGGTCAGGAAGGAAGGGTCTTTGGTGGTGTGGACACATCATAGTCAGGTTCAGAGGCACGAGAATGGTTTCCTCTGAGGGTGTGCCATCAGGACTCCTGCCCATGGGCCACTCTCCTAGCCAGGCTGCCCCTTCCCTCTCCCTGCGTCCTTGCAGTGGCCACCTCAGCGGATGGAAAGTGCTCACACGGCCCTGTGTAACCACCCCTTCGATGTGGGTCACCTCAGGTCTCAGGTGCCTTTTGTCTTTTCAAAGCAGAACTGAAATTTCACCTGGGCAGTCAGCTCTAGCGACCACAAAACTTTCATTTCCTTTTTATTGCAGAGAGAAAGTTCCGAACACTATTATTTCACCAAAAGAAACTGGGTGCTGGGTAGTGAGTAGACGCTGGGTGGGGGTTTGGTTCACAGCTGTGGTTCCTAAGTAGCAAATCACTGGAATCACCTGGGGGAACTCATTATGATGCAGATTCTTAGGCTCCATCCCCAGAGGGGACTGTGTGGAGGGCAGGAGCCTATAATTTCTTTTTTCTGTTAAAAATTTTTTAAATTATTCTTTTTTTCTCCCAGTTTTATTGAGACACATTAACAAACAACTCCGTATAAGTTTAGAGTGTATAGGATAACGATTTGACTTAAATATATTGTGAAATGATTCCCACAATAAGTTAACACCCATCATCTCATACACATATATTTTCCCCTTGTGATGAGAACCCTTAGGATTTACTCTTAACAACTTTTATATAAATCATACGCCAGTGTTAATTATAGTCATCATGTTGTACATAACATCCCTAGTATTTATTTTCTTCTCACTGGAAGTTTGTGCCTTTTGATCACCTTCATCCAATTCGTCCTCTCCCCACCTCTGATAGCCACAAATCCGATCTCTTTTTCTATGAGTTTGGTGTTGTTTTTCCCCCATGATCCTACAGTATTTGTCCTCTAACTTTTTTCACTTAGCATAATGCCCTCAAGGTCCATCTGTATTGTTGCAAGTGGCAGGATTTCCTCTTTTTCAGGGCTGAATAATTAGGTGATTCTCATAGTCCTTTAGGCTTAGGACCACAGTCACAGAGAAATAAAGCTATTGCCCCATTCTGTCCAAGCATAGTCAGTCTTCCCTAAATTGGCCACTATCTCTGATCACATCTCAGAATGTCTCTCTGCTTGCCCCCCACCCTATAGTATTTAAACTTAACTTTATGTCACTTATATGACATCATATGTGTTTCTTTATTTCTTTCCTTGATCAGGGGAGCTCCTCATAGAGATCATGTCTTGTTCATCTTTGAGTTTCCTGAACCCATGGTTGCCACATACAGGTTGCTCAGTGTATGAAGGAGCTCAGCATGAGGGATAAGTAGGGCTGAGTGGGACTGAAATCTCACCTGATTCACCAAGTCATGAGCCCTGAACTTGACCTCTGAGTGTCTAGAGCAGTGGTTCTCAACCTTCCTAATGCTGCGACACTTTAATACAGTTCCTCATGTTGTGGTGACCCCCAACCATAAAATTATTTTTGTTGCTACTTCATAACTGTAATTTTGCTACTGTTATGAATCATAATGTAAATATCTGATATGCAGGATGTATTTTCATTGTTACAAATTGAACATAATTAAAGCATAGTGATTAATCACAAAAACAATATGTAATTATATATGTGTTTTCCGATGGTCTTAGGCGACCCCTGTGAAAGGGTCGTTCGATCCCCAAAGGGGTCGTGACCCACAGGTTGAGAACCGCTGGTCTAGAGGGATGCCTTTTCCAATAGAACAACAGTGTTATATGGGCTAATGCTGGTCCTGTCTGCACCAGCATCACAACAGTAGTACAAAAGCTAATATTCACTGAGCATCTATTCCAAGAAAGACACAGTTTAGTATTCTTGGTAGAGATGGGTGATTAAATAGTGTTTGTTAAATTGAATTGAAAGCCTTCTTCCTCAGCTCCTTCTCTCATAATCTTCTCATGCTACAAGGCCCAGGCAAATATTACTTCCTCCAGCCCCAATTCATTGCACAGAATTGGTCTGAGAGAGTCATTTTGACTTATGGACCAAGTGTGTTCCTGGGTAACCGCCTCTTCAGTCAGATGTTAACAGCAAATGGAATGTGCTGTGGATATAGGATGAAATTGGTGAAGGTTGTTTTCTGGCAAGTCAAGTCTTTGTTTATGCACATTCTTTCCTCCTTTGGATGTAAAATCACATGCTCGTCTGGGCCCTCTCTAAGTCATACTGGAAGATGTGGACACACGTGGCAACATTTGAGGTCAAGCAGAAGGAGATAAACCCTATGAAAGGCAGAATTTGTGGAACTAGAATCTTCAATAGCCCCAGATTGAACCCTGGTTGTGGCCTCAGACTGACCAAAGATAGCAATCAAGGGGAAGACAAGTTAAGTTACATTGTGGACTGGGGTGAGCAAAATTCTATAAAAGGCCGGAAATTGTATTTTAGGTTTTGTAAGCCTTCAGTCTCCATTGCAGCTACTCAGCTCTCCTATTGTGGCATGAGAGCAACCATAGCTAATATGTAAATGAATGAGTGAGGCTGTGTTCCAATAAAATTTTATTTACAAACGGGTGGCAGCAGATTTGGCCCACAGGCACTCTGGAGTCCCATAAGCAGAAATCTGTGCATCTCCCAGTACATCAAGTTTAAAACATGACGAAAGAGCACTTTCAGCTCCATAAAAGGGATCCCACAATTAAGTGGGTTTGAATCTCAGGTCAGTTATTTACAAGTTGTGGGACTTTTGGGAAAGCATATAATGTCTCTCATCTCAGGCTTCTTATTTGTAATACGGATATTATAAAGCCTGCTTCCCCAATCCCAGGATTATTGTGATTATTATTAAGTGAACTGCAATACATCAACAGAAAGAAGCTCTTATCAGTGCAGAGTTAAAGATTAAAGCTCTTTAATGGAGAAGTTATTCACCATTGAATCTTTAGTACCTGCCACATATTGACATTCAGAATAAATGTATGGACTTTATAAATGAAATAGATAAATATGGTATCATTTGAAAGACTGAAGCAGTAGAAGTCCACAGTGAATGATCTGAAACTAGGACATGAGCCATTTAATTTTTGGTGTTTAGCTACATTTGGGGAGTGTTTTTGGACCAACCTGCCTATACAACTTTGGCCATGCAGAGAAGAGCTCCCATCAGGATATTACATGCTCATTTCCAGCTCCACTCAGATGTACTGGAAGTGCTCCATAATTGATGGAGGATTTTCTCTCAGGCCTTTACAAATTTCTCATTAGTAATATTCTCTTCATAAGAAAACCCTAAGCCATCTGACTGAATACCCCGTGATTGGACATGAGCATGTGCACAAACTCCTCAGATTCATGATACAAGCTTGTTAAGCAGGTCAAGGTTTTGTTGGTGTTTAACAGAACTGTCATTGCTGAAAGAAAGGCTGAAGGGAACAATCTGTTGTGAATACTACTGATGCCAGTAAAAAAGAAAATGAAGCAAAAACCTTACAATGCTTGTATCCTAAATCAAATAGAATAGCTCATTTGTCTTTCCATTTTGGAGGCAGCAGAGAACAATGGAAAGAACATGAATTTTGGAGCTAGCCAGACCTGAGTTAAAAATTATGACTATAGAACCTTAGAGAACCATGGCCTTGCATGGTTGACTTAATCTCAGTTTTACTTCTCATGGTCGTTGTGAGAATAAAATGAATCCATGTAAATAACAGTGCTGCTGGGACCCATTCTTGGGGGTGAGTGGGGAACATCCTGAGAGGTGGGGGTGTTGTGGGCTGGGTAGCCTCCATCAGAGGGGTCTTTACAATGGCCTTCTTCCAAGGCTTTGCCTTCTGCTCATCATGTTTATTTTTTAATTTTTATATATTTTTATTTCAGAGAGGAAGGGAGAGGGAGAGAGAGATAGAAACATCAATGATGAGAGAGAATCATTGATTGGCTACCTCCTGCTTACCCCATACTGGGGATCGAGCCCACAACCCTGGGCATGTGCCCTTGACAGGAATTGAACCTAGGACCTTTCAGTCCACTCTATCCACTGAGCCAAACCAGCTAGGGCTGCTCCTCATGTTTAGGGTCAATGAGACCACTCTTGGCTGAGAGTAGATGAAAAACATCGCTGATCAGGGTATGATGTGGGGGAAAGGCTTCTGGACAGTCTTGAAAGGAGTGACCAAAAAACTAAAGGCAGGGAGAGAGGCCCTGATTAACCGTCCCAGGTAAAGGAGCCACCAATGACCCTCTTGTTCATTCCCTATTAACAGTTCCCTCCATTAGCTTGTAAAAGGATTTGTTTGCATCAGTGTAATGCAGTTGCTTGGGTGGCAGTTCGAAAGTATGGAGTGCTGGTTGGGAGAGTCCACTTCAGATTTAGATTAGCTGTTGGGCAAGTTAGTTGTCTTCTCTGAGTCTCCACTTCCTTATTCCCAAGGATAATAGTGTTTATTCTCTACACCCTGTCTTTTCCTTGCATTGTGGCTTCTGCCTCCTCCTCATTGCAGCTCAGCCTTCACGCATAGCCTTCACGGTTAATCACTGAGGTCTCTGGGTGGGATTGTTCATGTCAGACTCCCAGAAGCTGCTGGCCAGCTTAGGGTTGCCTGTCTTTGGGTCAGGTGTCCAGCCCAGATCTAATCAGCATGGCCAGCAGGGAGACAGGGTGGACATGGTCACATAAAGTACCTCAGCACTGGCCTCTTAGCCAGGGACTGTGGAGTACAGGCCATTTCTGAAGGGATTGTGGATGTGGCGTGCACCATGATTGGAATCCAGAACAGAGATAGGACAGAGAGCTATAATGCAAAGTAGACAGTGGTAACTGCAATATAAGAAATGTGGACAAGGTGTTTTTTAGATGAGAACGAACTTGCTCTCTAGCCAGGGGAGTAAGAGAAAGGATCCAAGGAGCTGGGGAAGGAAAGGCTTCAGGAGCATGTAGGACCCTCGGTCAGTCAGGACCCATCCCTGGAGTTGAAGGTCGGGGTCATTTCTACGCAAACTTCGTAACTAGGAAATTCAGGAAATTTCTAAATCAGCCCATCCCATCCCCTGGCCACAAGCATTGCTTCAAGGATGGGTATATAACAAATGTCAGGCCAGTCAGTGACAATGAGAGCTCCCAGGAAACAAGGAGATATATCTTCCTTTTTCTTGCTGAATGTGAGCACGCATGTGGCCTTAAAGCCATTGGCAACTGTCTTACAGGCACCAGGGGAGAGACTTCTGGGAAGGGAACCCTCACTGAGGAAGTAGAGCTCCAGAGGGAGTGGAGGTGGGGAGAGAGAGACAGAGAGAGAGAGAGAGAAAGTGAGAAGAGACACTGTGCCTTGGACATACCATTTTGGGGGGGAAAGTATGGAAGGTAGAAGGCGATAGTGACAAATACAATTTGCTGAGAGCATTGGAGCAGGGATGTGAATATTGGAAAGGCAGATTAGAAAGAGATCATGGAGGGTCTTAAATGGGGGAGAAGAGTCTCTTTTCTACAGACAATAGAAAGCTATTGGCAGGATTTAAGTACTGTGATATGAGTGGTGTTGGGGATAAAGCGATCAGCAATGTGTATAATCGGTTAGGCGGGGAAAAGGCTGTGGGTGGGAAGACCATTGGAGTTTTCTACAACTGAAGACCTGAACCAGAGCAGCTTCAGTGGGGCTGGGAAGAAGAGAAGGATGTGGAAAAATGAGACCACAGGGTCAAGATTTTAGAGGAAGATTTTGTCATTGACTAAAGGCTGCATGAATGAGGGAAGGAGGGAGGGTGCCTACACACAAGCCGAGGCCTCCAGTTCTTGGACGGCCCTCTAGGCCAGCAGTTTATCACCGTAAAGATGGACATAGCCCTAACTGGTTTGGCTCAGTGGATAGAGCATCAGCCTGTGGACTGAGGGGTCCCGGGTTCGATTCCAGTCAAGGGCATGTGCCTTGGTTGCGGGCACATCCCCAGTAGGAGGTGTGCATCGATGTTTCTCTCTCATCGATGTTTCTAACTCTATCTCTCTCTCTTCCTCTCTGTAAAAAATCAATAAAATATTTTTTAAAAAAAAGATGGACATAAAAGATTAGGCAACAGAGAAGGTAATATGCTTTCTTTAGGTACACTGCTCAATGCAAATGGGTGATGATGAAATCCTACAACATTGCAAAATGATGGCCTGTGGTGTTGACTCAGGATCCTTACCATCAGCAGACTTCAGGAGCTATTTATAGAAATTGCTAGCCACAGACTTTTGAAAGGGGTGGCAACGGAACAACATATCTGTTGAGATTTGAACTTTTTCTCTAACGAGCTGTGTGACTCTGGGTAAACCACTTACCCTCTCTGAACTGCAGTTTCCTCAGTTGTAAAAAGGGGAAAGATAAAAGCTTCTTCCCGGGCTTTTGGTCCTCAACTCATGCTCTCATAGACAACCCTCCCCCGCCTGTTTCTAATAAATAAAAGGTTAAAAAAAAAAAATTAAAAATAATAAAAGATAAGTATGTTTTAAACCTCCCTCCTTTCCTTTCCCCCCTTTTTTCTTCTTTTATCAAGTATGCTTTGTGTTTGCAGGCTGACCTTCCACAGGTACTATTTGTGTTGTCACAGCTTGTTCTTGGGTTTCTTGTCGCTTTTATGGTTAATCAGTCTTCTAGATTCCAGTACCACCTGCATTACAGAATCGGGATGGCCTTTCCTGGCCCTGTCTTACGTAATGGGGGAATAACTAAGACACAGTATTTTATCATGATGATGTGCTTAAGGAGCTAAGAATGACCCCTGATTTATCTAGTGGTGGGGAGGGTGTGCATCTCAACAAAGGGCTGTGGGTGTGGCAAGCGCTGTGACTGGCTTGTCTGGAGCAGGGGATAATAGCAAGGGAAAGTGAGGAGGGTGCCTACAGCCCAGTGTGCTGACACCTGCCAGTTGCCCCTCAGGCCTGCTCTCCATCCCCTTCACCCTGTGCTGTATCCTGGGAGGCTGCCCTGGGTGGACTGCATCAGTGAAGTCCCTTACCCTCTGGCTTCCAGTTTGCTTAGGCCACAGGGAAGTACACTCAGGAGATCAGAGGTCAGGAGGAGAGTGAGGAAAGGATATTACTTCTTCAACTCCCTCCCTGCCAGGGATCCTTGGATGGGCTGCACAATTAGAGGAAGAAGCGTAGATGAAGTACCATGGCTGGGGAAGGGCCCTATTGTGGATGCAGTGTCACCCATCTGTCAGCAGCTCCCATTGCCCTCCACTCCCATTTATTTATTTATTGAAGGCTTACTATGTGCTGAGTGTTTGCACTATTTTGTTCAATTCTTGAAATAATCCTATGAGGAAGGTAAAGCATTATTATAATGTTTATTTGACAGATGAGGAAACTGAAGCCCCAAGGTCACAAAGACAACTAGTCAATGACAGAGTAAGGACTTGAACCTGGGCTTTACTGCTTTGAGAGCCTGGTTTTCACTACTGTCCCAGATTGTCTGTGCTGAGATTTCCTGGGACGTCCTCTCTTGTCTTTTCTTTTACAGGCACAAGATTTATATCACCCATCTGGAATGGGATGGGGTGAGAAAGGGGATTCAGGAACTATTGTCTCTTGGGAGCCACAGGGCTTGTCAGTTAGAAGGTGCTGGAAAGAATTAGATTGCTCCAGGGTGTTCACTTGTATGCAGTTATTATTTCTAGAGATAAGGCCCACGGAGACCTCTATATTGTGTTATATTTCTTCCAGTGAATGAAGGCAGAGGGCAGCTGTTTTAGCATTTGAGACATGCACCTGGCTCACTTAGGCTAAAAGAGAAACAAAAATGTTAAAACATCGTAATCCAAAGAATTATCCCCTCTGTGGATGGTTTGCCACTGTTTTGAGTATGGGACTCAATGGTGTTTATTTAAATTTGGACCTGCCAGAAAAAGGATGTCCTTGATTGATTGGAAAGACTATAGATCTCCCTGGGAGAGGGCTTGGACCCATTCCTGCCTCTAACCCTTCTGGATCCAGATCTGAAGCTTGGAAAAGTGCTGAGAATCTGTCAGAGGTAGGATAGAAGGAGACACCATCTCATTCAGCACCTCCCTTGAACTGGGGAAGACTCTGCAGCCCAGTGTGCTGACACCTGCCAGTTGCCCCTCAGGCCTGCTCTCCACCCGCTTCACCCTGTGCTGTATCCTGGGAGGCAGCCCTGGGTGGACTGCATCAGTGAGGTCCCTTACCCTTTGGCTTCCAGTTTTCTTAGGCCACAGGGAAGTACACACAGGAGATCAGAGGTCAGGAGGAGAGGGAGGAAAGGATATTATTTCTTCAACTCCCTCCCTGCCAGGGCTCCTTGGATGAGCTGTACCCCTCCTCTGATGGCCACAGCTCCGATCAGGTGGCCTCTCCATACAGCTGCCTTCTCTGGTCCAAGTGACCACTTCTCCCTTGTTCCTTCAATGCCTAGAGGTAGTAAGGGCTCACTGTGGGGAGTAGCTTGAGCTATTGCACTATCTATCATGTTGTACACACATCTTTAGCCCCCTTATCACACTCTAATCAAATTACCCAGTTTGGATGTGCCATCTGTTTCCTGCTGGGCTCTGAGTGATATACCCAGAGAGGTCAATGACTTGCCTGAAGTCTCAGGAGGATTCAATTACATACCAGTATGTGCTAATAAGAAGAGATAACCCTGGCATGTTTTACAGTTTATGAAGCACATTCATAACCATAATCTCGGGTGCAGGAAAGGTATTAAGCTTTCCACTTAGAGACTGGAAATGGAATCTTAGAGACGAGGAGGGATTCGCCACTGCTGGTGAACATCAGAGCCATCCTCAAACCCAATGCATGGCTCTGCCAATCACACCCTGGCCCGCCTCCAGTCAGGGCTACACTGCTAATTCTTTACTAGCACAACTCCACACCCGGAGCATCAGGAAAGCAAACATACCCAGTGTTCCATCTTCTGGGCCCAGAACTAATGATACTACTTACACAGTCCAATAACTTGTGTGGCAAGGACTGTCACCCCGATTTAATAGATGAGGAAAGTGAGGTTCAGAGGCTACATATCTTACTCAAAGCCATGCAGCTGGGAAGCAGCTGGAATTTGAACCCAGGCCTGTCTGCCTGCTCTTTCCACTACCCCACACTGCTGCTGCATGCAGAGATGTGGGCTTCTGAAGGTGCCAAAGGCTGCAGGCCCAGCATATCCTCTGTATTTTCCCCCATCAAACCAGTCCCAGCCCGGCCTTCATACTGACTCTGAGATCTCGGCCTGGGTTTCCTGTTGGGCAGCCAAGGAGTCTTTTGTGGATAAAACATGACAGAAAATGGAGTGTAGCTGATTAAGACCACGAGATAACAAGGCAAGGCCTGCGGGCCCTTTGCTGGAGGCAGCCTGGGAAAAAAACACAGTGGGGTCAGAGCTGCCTCCGCTGTTACTCCTGAGGGGGTGGGGTTCCAGAGCAGCTGGGACCAGCATCCACGCAACAGGACTGAATGTGATCTACCAACCTAGTGGCAAAATGTTTCCCTGGGCCCGTCAGTTTTCACGACATAGAAGCAGAGTCAGGGGCTGGTGTTGGCTGAACATTGACCTGGGGTCACCTACTCTCTGTGTGGCCTTAAGTACCCCAGGTTGGGCCTCAGTTTCCTCATCTGAAATAGGGGGAAGATGGGTGCATCCAGTGCTCTGCTACCTGTCTTCCCAGTCTGTCCTTAATGAGTGTGTGAGTCTGTGAGCCTTCCATAACCTACCCACTCATCCCTGCTTTATCCCCCCCTTTGCCCTGTACCTTAGCAGGACATCGGGGTTGTATTATTGATGGATATGCATCAATGAATTCACATTTTTTTCCCATTTACTCACATCCATAAACAGCTGGCCAAAACCAGGTGGCGGCCTGTGGTTGTGGAGGGGGCAAGATAGGACTCAGAACTTGATCTGCACAGCCTTTGTACTAGCTGCCAATCCTTGAGTGCTGTTTGCAGTCTTGGGAAGTAATATAGGTGAAGAGATGGTCTAGTTTCCTCTTTCTTTACAACAGTGACAGCAGACCCTGGGATACTGAGTGACTTGCCTGAGATACGTTGTGACCCTGTGTTAGAACAGGCCTCCAGCTTCCCATGCCATACTCTCAATGCCAAAGAAAACCATTGCTATGCCTGATGATGGTCTCCATTGGAAGCTACTGCTTTGAGGATGAAACAGATATAATAAACATGCAGTGTAGGGGAAACAGAAAATAGATAAGCAAAAAGAAGAAAATGAAATGAGTGATTCAATGCCCTGCTGGTTTGGGTTAAGCAGAGCAGGGCTATTGTGAGAGGAACTGGAGCCTGGCTTAAAACCCAACAGAGACGGAACTTCTTGTTCTTGTTGGCAGGTTCATGGCCTAGTGGTCACTCTGCTTTCTGTTTTAGGAGGGCCCTTGGCCAGAGTCTCTGCGTACTAAACTCACGCCAAGTGACAAGGCAGTTGCCAGTAGACAGAAAGGAGGAGTGCTTCTCCTGGCTGAGTGAGGAGCCAGGCTTCTTGGTTCAGCCCAGAGGATGGGGCAGTGACCGAGACAGGTGGGTAAATCTTCAGACATTTGCTCTGTGGGGAGATTTGCCTCCCTCTAATGTCTACCTTTACACAATAGTCACTCTTTCATGTATCCTAAGAACTAGCTGCTTCCAGATGCATTTTGGTACTGAAGTCTGTGCTTCCTGTGGCCAATTTACAAAACTCCGTTCAAGGGTTAAGATACAGAGTTTTGGAGTATCAGAGCCCGAAGGACCTAACAGCCCATCTAGTTCCAACCCACTTATTTAACACCTGGGGAAACCGGGGTTCAGAGATGGCAATGGGCTCCTTGAGTGTCATGCGGTAAGTTATTGGCAGTGCCAGGCCTAACACATAACTTTCTGATTCCATTCTTTGTGCTCTCAGGCTGGACATCAATTTCAGATGCATGGGAAATGCATTCCAGCCAGCATGGGATGGGGACAGGGGGTCAGTGCTTATAGATCAGCGATAGTAGGCTTAGTTCCATAAACGTAATAACGAGCTGGATTTTATTGAGAGCCTATTATGTGCTAGCAATTTCATAGTCATCATCTCATTTAATGTCCATATGAAGGAGACGTTTGCATTATTAGCTTTACAGATGAGAAAACTGAGGCTTTCAGAGGTGACATCACTTGCCCAAATTGACATAGCCAACAAGTTGGGGGGAAAACTTAAGTCTGTTAGATGCAAAGCCCTGTTTCTAAGTCACTAGATTAACCTAAATGATCCTGTAAAATTTGGTCTGAACTGAGACACACTTTGAGGCACCTTTTTCCTTCAGAGTTGAATGGTGTAAGTAAATCCACACAGGACTGAACATCATGGTCTAAAGCAGCATGGGCCAGCTCTGGTGGCCACCAGAATCACCCAGACTGTGGCCTCGGTCCAGAATGTCTAATACCGTGCTGGCGTGGGGCCTGAAATGTGTATTTCTAGCAAGTTCCCAGGTGCTGCTGATGCTGCTGATCTGGGGATCACACACAGAGTCCCCGATTTAAAGGAATCATGCAAAGACTTTAATGTCAGCTGAATTTTCTTGCATTGAGTCTCATTTTCCAAGTAACTATTCAGGAGCTAAGCTCTGACTCCTCAGTGAAAGAGGTGCTTGTCAGGAAATAAGGGGGGCAATATTATCACTTGATTTCCCAACTGCCTTCTGGAAGGGGCTGCTGAGGGGTCTTCAGTTGGGTTGAACGGTTCAGAAGGCTGAAGATTTAGACCAAAAAGCACAGGATGCTGCGGCAGAAAGAAACAACCTCAGCCATTTCTTCACTCTCATTGGCCAAACCCGAGCCACAGGCCCACCCCTAAAACAGGAACTTCAGAGCCTTAGAAGGGGATGTGAGTGGTCCCCTAGAGGATGCCTGGGGGTGAGGACACCAGAAAGAAAGGTAAATGGATGCCAGGGCAAAACCACCTTTTACTTTTTAGTTCTGTTTATTCTTCTTTCCCACAAAGTTCTCATGGCAAGAGGGCTGACCTTTCTATAGATGGAGGAGGGCCAAACCCAGGAGGCTTTGAGTGAAGTGGAAAGAGATTACAGCTGGAGATTTGGGTTTTAGTCCTGGTCCTGCCACGAATTTCCTTCCCTTCGTGAGTCTGTTTTTTCTTCAGCTGTGCAAGGAGGCGAGTGTGTGGGCCCTTGCGGCTCTGATAGGCTGTGTTCTGGGCAGTGTCCCAGGCAGTGGGGCCCTCCCAGTGCCGTTCACATGATATCTCAGAAGTGAAGGCAGCTTTCTCTAAACATGGGTGGTCCCTGCCATGGAAGAACATGGGCTGCTAGAAAGAGCCTTGAACTTGGCATCAGGTAGACTTGTTTTGACTCCTGACTTTGATTCCTGATTCCTCTATTACCTGTGTGACCTTGGTAAATTAGATTAACCTCTCTGAACTGCCTTATATAAAGTGGTGGAATTAAAATAATCCCTGCCTTGTCTCAAAGGTTGTTGAGAGAGTGAGACAGTGGATGTGAAGTGCTTCGTAAGCCCCCATGTGCTGGTAGATAGAAGGCACACCCACCAGGGCTCCTGCCTCCCAGGGCTCCAGGTTGGTTCAGGGATTCAGTGCTCCTGAGAAAAGGCTGGTGCCCGCATCCAATGAGCATGAGCCCTTCTACAAGGCAAATGTCTGCTGCTTGTAGAGCACTTGTCCTAAACCTTGTTATTCTGCACACGGGTGCCATGTCAGGTGGTAACAGGCAGCTAGGAGGGTGGGTTGAGGGTACAAGGGAGAGGCCACTGCTGATTCTAAATTGCAGGAGGATCTTTCTTGGAGCCTAAATGTGGGGTCCCAGGGCCCAGAGGCTGGCAGTGAGGGATCAGAAAGCCAGTCTCTGGCCCAGCCAGTGTGGCTCGGTGGTTGAGTGTGTCACGGTTCAATTTCCGGTCAGGACACATGCCCAGGTTGTGGGCTGGTTACCCAGTGTGGGGTGTGCAGGAGGCAGCCGATCAATGAATCTCTCTCATTGTTGATGTTTCTATCTCTCTCTCTCCCTCCCCCTTCCTCTCTGAAATCAATAAAAGTTTAAATCTATTTTTATTGATTAAATATATTTGTATTGTATAATGTTACACTGCTTCATCACAGAACTCATCACCATCCATTCTATCAACTTTCCAAAATCATGGCCTGCACATAAATCAGATAGAGGCTTACTCAAAGGTTCCTGTAATATGAGAAAACACTAACTTCAGTGAAAGACAACTGGAAGTATATTATCATAATCATAAATGTTTTGTTTGAAAGTTGCTGAGAGTCAACCTTAAAAGTTCTCATCACAAGAGAAAAGATTCTGTAACTGTGTTGATGTTGACTTACTGTGCCAATCATTTTGCAATATATACCAATAGTTTCTTGATCTCAGTCCCCACCTCCAGAATTTGCTTTCTCCTAATTCTGTGTCACCTGCGACCAGTCAGTCTCCCATGCTAGGTACCTGTGGGTCATGACATTTGACATCTCTCCTTCTCTCTTAAGTCCCCCAATCCATCATCAAATCCCGTCAATTTCCCCTCTAAGTATATTTTATTTCCACTCATTTTCCCCTCATTCCCAGGAGGGTGGGTTGAGGGTACAAGGGAGAGGCCACTGCTGATTCTAAATTGCAGGAGGATCTTTCTTGGAGCCTAAATGTGGGGTCCCAGGGCCCAGAGGCTGGCAGTGAGGGATCAGAAAGCCAGTCTCTGGCCCAGCCAGTGTGGCTCGGTGGTTGAGTGTGTCACGGTTCAATTTCCGGTCAGGACACATGCCCAGGTTGTGGGCTGGTTACCCAGTGTGGGGTGTGCAGGAGGCAGCCGATCAATGAATCTCTCTCATTGTTGATGTTTTTATTTCTCTCCCACTCCCTTCCTCTCTGAAATCAATAAAAATATATTCAGGAAGAAAGAAAAAAAGAAAGAAAGAAAGAAAGAAAGAAAGAAAGCCAGGTTCTGCCCTTCTGATCATCCTGTCTCTCCAAGTGGGCATTTGGACAGAGGCCACCCTCTGACTTGTCTAGTGGGGCATGGGACAGCCATCTCCACTCTGCTATTTCACAGCCATTCAAATTAATATATTCACAATGGTTTCTTTTTAAAATATATTTTTATTGATTTCAGAGAGTAAGGGAGAGGGAGAGAAACATCAATGATGAGCTCTCTGAAATCAATAAAAATATATTCAGAAAGAAAGAAAGGAAGAAAGAAAGAAAGAAAGAAAGAAAGAAAGAAAGCCAGGCTCTGCCCTTCTGATCATCTTGTCCCTCCAAGTGGGCATTTGGACAGAGGCCGTCCTCTGACTTGTCTAGTGGGGCATGGGACAGCCATCTCCACTCCGCTATCTCACAGTCATCTCAAATTAATATGTTCACAATGGTTTCTTTTTAAAATATATTTTTATTGATTTCAGAGAGGAAGGGAGAGGGAGAGAAACATCAATGATGAGAGAGAATCATTGATAGGCTGCCTCCTGCACGTCCCCTGCTGGGGACTGAGCCCGCAACCCAAGCATGTGCCCTTGACCGGAATCAAACCTGGGACCCTTCAGTCCGCAGGCAGATGCTCTATCCACTGAGCCAAACCAGCTAGGGCCACAATGGTTTCTTGAGCTCAGTCCCCACCTCCAGAATTTGTTTTCTCCTAATTCTGTGTCACCTGCGACCAGTCAGTCTCCCATGCTAGGTACCTGTGGGTCATAACGTTTGACATCTCTCCTCTCTTAAGTCCCCCAATCCATCATCAAATCTGGTCAATTTCCCCTCTAAAGTATATTTTATTTCCACTCATTTTCCCCTCATTCCCACCACTACCACCCATCTGAGATACTGTCCATCTCTTACCTGAACTGCCTCCCAACTAGTTTTCTCATTTGGGGTCCTGACCCCCTTCATCCCAGTGTACATACATTTGGGAAACAGTGCATATTATTATTCTCCTCCCTCAGCTTTGCCTGGCATATACATATGCCAAGTCTCTGAGACTGCAGCACTATAAAAAACATCAGTTTAACATTATGTAATCCAGAGTGTTCTGAACTTATTTGTTCACGGATATGATCAAAGAACACCAAATAATATCTGTACATCAGCCAGAGTAAACTATCCAAAATGCACATCTGATGGTGTTGCTATCCACCTTACAGGCCTTCAGAGGCAGACTGTTGCCTTTGGGATGAAACCCAAAGTCCCTAGTGGGGCCTGTCAGCCCTGCAGGAACTGACTCTGCCCACCTCTCCGGCCCAGCCACCTCTCCGGCACTCCCCACCTGGCACCCGACACTCTGGCCACACTGGCCTTCATCTCACTCATGAACAGGCCAGGTTCCTGCACATCCTAACACCGCAATGTCCTTTCCCAGGCTGTTCCCTCCCTGGTCTGCCGGTTCTCCTTTCTTCATATCCCTGCTTCTGTTCATCCTTTAGGTCTCAGCGGAAGGGTCACGTTTTCAGAGACCTCCATTAATGACCCTGTCCAAGTAGTCCCCATGTCCCTTCCCACTCTGCACCAATTACTCCCTTGGGCGTCTATTTTTCTCCACAGTACTTACTGCAATTCAGAGTTGGCACTGTGTTCACTTAGTTGCTTATTGCCCAGCTCCACTACACTGTAAACTCCACGGGGGCAGGGTAAGTGCCTTCCTGCCATATACCCAGCCCCTGTTTGTTCAATAAATAGCTCTTGAATCAAAGAACCAATGCAAAAATTAGAGACCTTGCCCCTGTGACTTCTACAGATTTCCCTCAAAGGTGCTACACTGTGAACTAGCAATTCCAGGTAACCCCTGGGAGCCAGGAATAAAAAGAAATGCTGGCAATGCCTGTCTGTACCCAGAGTGGTCTACCCAGTCCCCTGACTTTGACCTTGACCATGACCTTCGCCTCCCACATGACCACAGGTGCACAGCTGGACCCTCAAGCTCTCCGAAAACAGCTTTCAGGAATGGATCTGATAAACTCAGGTACACTGGGAATGAAAACAGACACTCTATTTTCCACAACAAACAATAAACCAGGATACCGGAGATGGCAAGGACTGACTGCATCATTTGCAGGGCGCAGTACAAAATGGAAACGTGGGCTGCTTGTTAAAAATTTATTAAGAATTTCAAGATGGTGACAGCAGAGCATTAAACCGAGGTCAGGACCTCCTAACCCTGAGGCTGGCCTTCCTGCCTTCCGAGGCGGCCAGGGGGTTAGTGTGGATTCTCTGGGCTGGCCCTGCGGCTTTCCAGACCCTCTTTCCTCAGCGCAAGAATGCTACTGGTTCCACCCAGGACTCCCTGCAGCCAGGATACACCAGGCTGCCACTTCTTTCCCCCCAGCTTCCCCAGCCTCCATGGTTTCTAGCTAAGCCAGTCCACTGAGAGCAGAGCCAAGTTTATTTTCTTTTATCTAGCAGCTTAAGGAAGGAGGAAAGCTGTTTTTGTAAAACTCCCTAAAAGGTAAACATGAAGGCATTCTTTTATTCCATTTACAGGAATACACTGGCCTGGAGGGAATCTGTTGCCACCACAGGCTCCTGTTTACCTGTCCTTCACATACACCTCCAGCCAGCAAGTGGGACAGTCTTCTGTAGGGGCCCAGCCTTCAGGAATTCAGCCTTATTTTAGGGGCTGCGGGAGGCAGAGTGAGGGGTGTGACCCTGAATGAGAATGGGAGGGGACACTGGCTACATTTCCTGAAAGCCACCAGGGGCAACTCTGAACTACACTCATCAAATTATTCAATCAAGATATGTTTTAAATACGTAAATATACTTGTTTTAATTGATTTTATTTTTGAGTAGATAATACATTCTTACTGTTCAAAACTCCCAAGTTACAAAAAGGTTTGTGGTGAAAAATCTTCTTTGTGACTCCTAAGTGATCCCGTTCCTCTCCCTGCAGTTAGTAGTCATAACTAGTAGGAGTACCGTGTGCCTAAACAAACAGATATGAATATAGCTTCCCTAGTTTTTTTTGTCTCCCCGCCCCTCAATGCTAGCATACTGTAACGTTGACCTTGGCTTTGTTTTTTCACTTAAGATTATATCTGGGAAATCTTTTTTATATTAGTTTACAAAGACTTTCCTGTTCTTTGTCGGTATGCATAGTCATCTCATTGCATAACTGTATCATAATTTATTTAACCATGAAGACATGTAGATTGTTCTGGCCTTTTGTTATTACAAATAGTGATGTAATACATCGCTTGGATGAGGTTCCTTTAAGGTTACCCGAAATCAGCTACCCTCCTGAGCTCATCTGCAGTCGCTCTGAGTTGAGGGCCTGTGCGTTTGTAAGTTTGGTGGATACTACCGCTCAGCCCTCTGTGCATTTCCACAACTGCTTATCGAGAAATGCTGGCATGTGCCCACTTCATGCCAATGTGCAGAACACAGGGGACACTGGCAGTCCCTCGACAGACCCTGCTCTTCTGGGGACACAGTCTGGTTGGGGGCCTGGGGAGGAGAACTCCATCAACAAGAACCAAAGGAATGAACAAGAGAATTCCAGATAGTGGTCAATGCTGTAAGAAAAAAAATCGGACCCAGGTGATATGATGCAGTGTGTGTGTGTGTGTGTGTGTGTGGCAAGGTGGGGGGCATTTAAATGGGGACCAGGGAAGGTCTCTCTTGGATAACAGCTATGCTTGGGGGAGATGGTTCCGGGAGAGACACAAATCGTTCAAATCCGTAAAACTCTTTCAGACTGTCCCCATCTGGATGCCTAAATAGCAGGGATTACTTTAGGGTGAAGAGGTGGGAGGCATTTTCTTCTCTCTCTCTCTCTCTCTCTCTCTCTCTCTCTCTCTCTCTCCTCTCTCTCTCTCTCATTCTGCTTCTGCAAAAGAGAAAAGAATCTTCAACTATCCACTCCAAGGAGGGCTGCCCCCTCAAATGTATGGAGAGAATAAACCACAGGGTAGCAGCCTTGGGCCAGTTCCGGGGAGGCCTGGGCCTCGGTCATTCAAGCCACCAGAGCTCAAGGTTTTCGTCCCCTTCAGGGGCCCCCAGGCTGCAGGAACTGAGTCTCATGGAGGTGTCCTTGGTGGTGGCAGCTTCAAGGATCCTGATCGGCCCTCTGTTCCCTGGGCTCACCTACCTCAATGGTGTGGTTCATCTTGTTGGAAGGTTCTCAGAGCCAGACAGGTGGAGTGTGGGAAACATGGACGGGAATCCCGGGCATGGAAGGTGGCAACCCTTCCTGCCATTCAGGGGTAACATGAAAACCTTTGAGCCCTCGGCCCAGTGCCAGCCCTGACCAATCAGGCGGAAGGCCGCTGCTGTGCCAGGTGGGAGCATCCCTTCCACTCCCCACCTCTGCGGCGTTTCCTGCTGTCCTTTCCATCGCCAAGGTAGACAATTCCTTAATATTCCTGCCTGCTCAAATCCTTCCCATCCTCCAAGTCCCAGCTCCAGTGCCCCTCCTCCATGAAACCCCGCTGCTTACAGCCCGGGTGAGAGCCTTAGGTCAGGGCAGGCATCGCCTGCATTCTCTGCGAGCAGAAGCCCTGACACGTCTCCCCTGAGCCTGGCACGACAGAGCCTCGCCCCGCGTAGAAACGCAATACCTGCGTGCTGTCTGTGGAGTAAAAGCGCCGCCCTGGCTTGTAAGGTGACACTGTGTCCACAGACGGGCCAGCTGGGTGCCAGGGGCTGGGGATTAGCACATCGCTGCTACTTGAAGTTATTCTAGCAGGCCGGCTTCCCATCCCAATCGGCATGCTCTTGTTTGCTATTTTGGGTCCTATTTCACCAGAATGATTAAACAAAAGGGAAATCATCAAAAAACCACAGCAGAGCCTGATGGGGGGGAGAGAGGAAAGGGCAGAAATAAACACGTGGGACGGAGGGGAGGGTGATAAAAACACGGTAAGCGAGTGAGAGTCCGCCGGAGCTGGAGCCAGTGGCGCATGCAAAACAGGACCCTGTGGCGAGTCTCTGCGGAAAGCACTTTATGAGAAGGGGGCTGAGTCCAAATAACTGCACCCTGGGCGCTGGTCAGCTGTCCTGATGTGTAAGAGGGGGAAGCCAACATTGCTCCGGAACCTTTCTTTCCTTGAAAGCAGCAGGAACAGAAATTCCAGCTGAAGAGCCCGTGGCCCCCTCCCCTCTTCATTCCTGGGCTGGGCAGGCAGTTCCTTTCTCTGGAGGGGGA
>NW_005362439.1:3978149-4004209 GCF_000412655.1 Myotis brandtii
CATTCCTTCCCCCCATCCGTGGAGGAGGCTGCCCTTGGATACTCCGCCAGCATCCTTTTCTGGGTCCCTAGCGGTCACGGAGTATCACAGAGAGGGACGAGACCTGAAAGGAGCAGGCGCCCACAGCGCCCGAGGGAGATCCAAGAGCCCAGAGTGGCCTAGGGCAGGGGTGAGGGCAGAAGAGAGAAGGAGGAACGGTTGCCACTGGAGCTTCTGCCAAGGGGGCTTTTTTTTTTTAACCAACGCTTTTGGTCAGAGGCTGTGCGCTCCTGCTCATACCCCACACCCTGTCCTCCAGAGGCCGCTGCGGCCCTGTAACCACTCGCCACACTGTGGCTGAACTCTGGCTGGTCCAAGTGGAGATGCCTGTAGGTGTAAATTACACCTTGAACCTGGAAGTCTTTGTACGAAAAGAGGATGTAAAGTATCTCGTCAATAAGGCCTACACTGATTACACGTTGAAATGGTATTTGGATATACGGAATTAAATAGTGTTCCTAGAATTAATCTTGCCTATCTCTTGTTTACTTTGTTCAGTGCGGCTACCAGAACATTTAAAATGACATGTGTGGTTTGCATTGCATTTCTGTTGGCCAGTGCCGCTCTGGAGAGTCTGTGCCTGAGGCTGGAAATAGGCCTGCAGGGAGGTGTCTCTAGTTTAAATATTAAAAAACAGCCCTGGCTGGTTTGGCTCAGTGGATAGAGCTTTGGCCTGCGGAGTGAAGGTCCCGAGTTCGATTCTGGTCAAGGGCGCATGCCCCGGTTGCGGGCTCCATCCCCAGCAGGGGGCGAGCGGGAGGCAGCTGATCAGTGATTCTCTCTCATCGTTGATGTTTCTATTTCTCTTTCCCCTCTCCCTTCATCTCTGAAATCAATAAAAATATATTTAAAAACAAAACAGCCTGGCTGGTGTGGCTCAGTGGTTGAGTGTCGACCCATGAACCAGAAAGTCGTGGTTCGTTCCAGCCAGGGCACGTGCCTGGGTTGTGGGCTCGATCCCCAGTAGGGGGCGTGCAGGAGGGAGCTGATCAGCGATTCTCCCTCATCACTGATGTTTTTATCTGTCCCTCTCCCTTCCTCTCTGAAATCAATAAAAATATATTTTAAAAAATAAACAAATTTATATTTAAACAGCCATATGTGGTTGGTAGCTACCATTTGGACAGGACATCTTTAAAAACTATGAGTTATGGGGGAAAAAAGAAAAAGTGTTTGGGAGGATTTTAAACAAATGCAGTAGTTTATAAGGGTGCTTTACAGATCTAAATTCACTGTATGCAATTTGGAACGTAAGAATGTATCATATAGACTTTGATTTGCTTACAAAATGTTGGGATGTTTAAATATACGTAAATCATTAGCAAAAAGGGACATTTCCTCTGTCACTTTCTTTCTGCTCCTGCACTTTCTCAACTCTGGTTACTTGGCTCCCTTTATGTTTTTCTTTTTTCTTTCTGGGCCTCATTCTCTGACTGGAGCCGAGAGCAGCCGCAGTGGGTGGGGGAAGAAAACGGCCTTGGTGCACTGCTCATCTGTTGTCCAGTGACACCCTGGTGCCATCTCAGGACCAGGAGGGGCTGCCACTTTGGTTGTTCATTAGATTCAAAGAATACAGGACAATGCAGGACAACCCAGTTGAAAAATCATAAATTTTTGAGCTGGGAGGTACCTGAGAGGTTGTCTGGTCCAACCCCTGCATTTATAAATCCTATATAATAAAGTGCTAATATGCTGGATGAAGCCGGGGCTGCGAGGGCCGAGCCCCTTGCATGAATTTCATGTATAAGGCCTCTAGTAAGGATATAAAAACCCAGAGAGGGGAAGTGACGTATCTAAAACCCAGTGCTTATCCCTATAACTCACAGTGGATGGACCACATATTTTTCCAATTCTTTTTCATAAAAGCAATGAAAACTCAGCTACACTAAAGCAAGCAAAGCAAGCCAGACTTTTAGATTTTTGTCTTCCTATTCCTGAGCCTTTTAGACAAATATCCGTAACAATTTTTTATCTTGATGCATGGGAAAAAATATGAAAGACATTTGGGGAATCTGGGTGAAGTGTGCAGTGTAACTCTTGTATTTTTCTTACAATATCTTTGTAAGTCTGAAATTATGTTAAAATAAGTAATTTTTAAAAAACAAAAGTCCTAAAAAAAGAGAAAAAAGGAACAGAATTTTAAAATCCAAAAGAACTTTTTTTTTTTGCTTTGATAAAAATAATCCATATGTGTATGGTGAGAGATGTTACTTAAGAAGAGATTGTTCTCAGAATATATGTCGTTGAGGGAGGGCTGGGCTTCTGTTTAAGCATGTGCTGATTTAAGGATCCAGCAAATGCCGGTAAAGTGCCTCCAACAGAGGGCGCTGCAACATTATGCAGAATACATCACATCATACGGGTTTAGGGTAACATTAGTTAAAGTAGATTCTAAAGTGTTAACAACTAGAACAGAGGCATTGAGAATCTTAGAGCTGAATAGTATCTACATCCCATTTTACAGCTGAGCAAACCTGACTCAAGGAGGGAAAACTACTTGCCCAAAGTCATAGCCACAAGCAGCACAACTGTCTTGCAAATAACCACAGCGATCATTTGTAGCTTCTTTTATGACAGGCACAGTAGGTACTAAGTAATAGGCACTTTATATGCATTATCTATTTAATTATACTTCTATTCCTTTCTCCCAATTCTGAATCTGAGGCTCAGAGAAATCAATCACTTACCTTATGTCACTAATAAAAGATTCTGGCTGTGCTCATAGCTAACGTGCATTCTGTCCTACAGTTTTGCTGGGGTACCTTCCCTTAAAGAATTGATCACCTTATAGAGAAGACAGAACACAGCCATTAAAAGAGAAAGTTAGGCCGACTGGCGTGGCTCAGTGGTTGGGTGTTGACCTATGAACCAATAGGTCACGGTTTGATCCGTGGTCCAGCACACGCCTGGGTTGTGGGCTCGATCCCCAGTGTATGGGGCATGCAGGAGGCAACTGATCAGTGATTCTCTCTCATCATTGATGTTTCTATATTTCTCTCCCTCTCCCTTCCTCTCTGAAATCAATAAAAAATATTTTTTAAAAAGAGAAATTTATCTCAGCATCTACTGGTGGATACATGCACACAAGAAACCAGAGATTCAGTGAAGGAAGATTCCCGAGACAAAAGAAAGCAGAAAAGGAAGGTGCCACTGAAATGCTGGAGCTTACGTGACCTGTGAAAACGGGTAGGTTTAGAGATTATAATGAGAAGGCAGAGAGCCCTGCCTACCTCCCTGACCTGGTCTCCTAGCAACCTCTTCCTTGTCCAAGTTCCTTCGGCCCTACCCTGAGGCCATGTGAAGCTTTGGGGCTGCCTTAGAGCCTTTGCATTTGCTGTTCTTCTGTTCTTAAAATCTTTATTGTTGAAAGTGTCACATATGTCCCCTTTTCCCCCCATCAACCTTGCTGTTCCTGTTGTCTGGATCACTCCCAGGCCTCCACATGACTATCCCTTTCTCACTCAGACCTTCCCTAAAAGTGGCCCCACAGAGAGGGGTAGCTGTGAGGTAGCCCACTGCCTTTCTGTCCCCGCACCCTGCTTTGTTTGTGCTGTCGTGTGTGATATCATGATCTTAGCACAACAGTGACGTATATCTTCATCACTATCTGAAATCATCTGGTTTGCTTGTTTGCTTGTTTATTGCCCATCTTTCCCCCTCTAGAATGCACATTTCATGAGGACAGGAACTTGTTTATCACAGCAGACCCCACAGCTGTGAATGCCTGGCACATAGTAGGCATGTGATACATGTTTTTTTTTTTAATTTTGTATTTATTGTTTGAGAGGGGGAGAGAGAAAGAGAGAGAAACATAAATATTGATTTATTATTCCACTTAGTTATGAATTCATTGGTTGATTCTAGTATATAACTTGACCAGGGATCAAATGCTCAACCTTGGCATATCAGGATGATGCTCTAACAAACTGAGCTACCTGGCCAGGGCCATAGTTACTGAATAAATGAATGGCTGAGTGAATGAGTTGAATTGATTGAAGCAGAGAATTCTGGCGCAACAGAGTAGGGCAGCTGTCGAGATAGATATATTTGAAAAGGTTATTAGGGCAAGATTGAGAAGGGCCTCAAATGGTATGATAAATCCTGAAACTATGTTCTGCAGGCAGTAGTAGGCAGCCACTGAAGGTTTTGATTTCCTGAAAGCAAGGTTTGTTCATTTAGTTTCCAAGTTGTATGTGAATAGCTTGGGAGGGAAAGCTTGGCAATAGGAAATCAAGTTAGGAGACAAGTGGAGGAAATGCAGCGAAATGCAGAGCGATGAAAAAAATGAAATACATCACCTGCTTTGGCCACATAGCAACTACTACCACAACTCATCGTGTGGAACTTACCGTGTGCCGTTGAGCGGCTCAGCAGGCCCAGCAGGAGCGGCCCTCTGGAGTGAGTTCTGAGAGACCTGGAAATGGAATCGATGGACGGAGGTTTCAGCTCAGCCTGATTTTGCAATTATGGTCTGTAAGTAGCAACAAGTGAGTCAGTATTTAAAGGGCTAACCATCAAATGAGTCACAGGATTTAAGAATTTAAAAGTCTTAGCCCAGAAGGGACCCAGTCCACATCTTTTTACAGATTAGGAAAGGTGAGATTAGAGCAGGGAAGTGACTTGCCCCGGGCCCGGAGGCCAGAAGAGCTTCCTCTGTCTTCCAGAAACACTCATCTCTCCTTAGGTTTCTTCGCCTAGAAAATGCAGAGACACAGTCTTCTGGACAAGATCAAGTACATATTGTACCAGGGCTTTGTGAACTGTGAAATGAGGGGCACACACGACATTTCATTATTATTATTATTGTCATAGCTGCCAGCTTGGCTTCAGCTCAGGCCCAGAGTCATTCTTTCAACAAACTTTTATTTCGTGCCTACTACTAATACAGGACCTGTTCTGAACACTGGAGGCCATGCACTGGACATCCTCATCTGTGCTGCGTGTACATTCTGGTGAAGCGTGTGTGTGTGTGTGTGTGTGTGTGTGTGTGTGTATGTGTTCAGTGGTGACAAGTGCTCTGGAGAAAAGTAAAGCAGACATTGGGGAGTTGCCAGAGGTGGGAGAGGGCCTGGAATGGTAAGTGGGGGTTGTCAAAGAGGGCCTCTCAGAGAAAGCGACCCAGATTCTGGACTGCACCTGGCACTCAAAGCGGACAGTTAAAATTTAAAAATTATTTTAAAAGGAAATATATTTGTTCTCGGGCAGAAGAGTCTCAAGGGAAAGGCTGACTTCGCCAGGGTGCGCGGTGATGACTATCTGACACTGTGGCTGGGAGTGTAGGCTGCAGAAATGAAACTTTTGTCATCAGCACTCTTAGGCCATCAGATGCAACTTTCTGCTTCCTTCTCATAAACCAAAGCCAAGCAAAAAACCTCAGGGTTTAGCAGAAATACTTTGCATAAGGATTCATCCCCACATTTTCTGTGAGTAGTTTGGGAAAGGGGCAGAAAGTGATGTTGGTTGAGCCCGACTGTGTGCTGAGCACAGTGCAAAGCTACTAAAAACCTCCTCATATTTTATCCTCTGGGCAGCCCTACATGGGAGATTTAAAATATATATATTTCAGGGAGGAAGAGAGAGAGAGAGAAACATCAACAACGAGAGAGAATCATTGATCGGCTGCCTCCTGTATGCCCCCTCTTGGGGACTGAGCCCACAACTTTGACTGAGATTCAAACCGTGACCTCCTGGTTCATAGGTAGATGCTCAACAATCGCCACACCTTTTAAAGGTGAGGAAACTGAGGCTCAGAGCACCCATGTGACTTGCCCAATAGTCAGCACCACCAGGAAGTGACAGACTAGAGACCGGAAGCCAGGTCAGCCTGGCCCAGATCCTTTGTGACATCACCACCCCTTCTCCAGGCTGAGTTCTGGGGGATTTGAAAGCAGCTACCAAAACTTTTCCCAGAGGGAAGTTGGAAATTATATTGGCCAACTCCTTCATTTTACAGATCAGATAAGTTAACAGTACAAATGCCTGCCTACACTTGGCAGGGGGGTGCAATGGATATCTATTCCCCATCTTTGCAGATTAGAAAACAGAGGATTAGAGAGATGCCTGGGGTTACACAGCAGGTTAGCTGCAAACTCATACCCTCAGCAGCCTCAGGACATCCAGCTCTCTCACTACCCTCTGAGCCACTTCAGGTTCAGAGTCAAAGGCTGTAGAGTCAAGAACAAAAAGAAACAGGGAGAGCTGTGGGGCCTACAGAGGGCACAATGTCCAGTTCACAAGACCCCGTGGGCAGGAGGAGTGAGAAGAAAGTCTGGAAGGCCCCCTCCCTGTGGACCTGTTCCCCACTCCTCCTAGGGAAGGGGGGATGGGGATGCAAGAGCAATCCTTGGGTGTCTTCTATTCAGATTTACAGCCAAGCAGTATTTATTCAGCCCTTCTGGGCACCGGGCATTCAGTCCCAGCCCTCCAGGCCCTGGCAGGTTAGTGCAGGGCAGATATGCAAACAGACACTGGAACCTGCACCTTAAGTGCTACCACAGGGCTCGGCACCAGGTGCTGTGGGGCTCAGATAAAAAGAGGTTGGGTGGTGCCTTCAAGGCCACTGGAGCTGGCAGGTGCTTCCTGTGATGTCTTCACAGGGTTACGTTTTTTTGGCAGAAATTCCCTGAAAATATCCACCCTTGTGTTTCTCAATGAGCAAGTTAGCTTTGAGGGCTTCTAATACAGGGGAGTAGTGGGGGGTTATGGGTCCAATAACAGGGAGCAACCATGAGCCAGTGGGTGACGCTGAAGTCACTGCTGAGATTTGGCTCTGCATAGACACGCACCTGTGGTTACATCGGATTTGCTTTTCCAAGAGCTTTTCTTCAGGAAGCGGGCTGGTGGTGGGCACGGAGGACTGATGTGTGGGCTGGTTGTCTTGGCTCCACCTTCACGGGGTGAACCTAAGTAGCAATAATAATGGCCATAGCAAATATATAATGGACTTCCTTACAGGGGCTGGGACGCTGGTGTGTGTGTGTGTGTGTGTGTGTGTCCCACTGAGTGCCTGGTCTAAGGGGATAAAGTTTAGGGGAGGGCGAGCTAATCAGGAGGAGGCATAGCTCACATATACTCTTCCCAGTACCCAATCAGCTTACTTGATTTTTCACAGATGAGAAGGCAGAGGTTCAGGGAACTTCAAGGTTTCACAGCTAGTGAAGCTTAGAAGTCAAGCCTGTCTAGGCTCCATTTCCCCATCTGTACATTGGGGGTGTGTGTGAAGAGGGAACTAATTTCTTCTTCTATTTTAATGAGAAAATGCCATGGGGTGGGAGGAGCGGGGGAAGGGAGGGATGCTGGCAATCTTCGTTTCCAGGAGTAACTTTTGAAGCTGTCTCTCTTTGTTTGGGAAATTCACCAGGATGGGCCTTTATACAAACAAGAGGCAAAGTTCTCGCCCACTGTCCTTGGTGAAGAGGGTGGGGTCACCCCAGTCTCCACACAGATGCAGTGAAAGTTCTTTTTAATGGTGCCAATGGGTGTCTTTTTAAGGGACCCTTGAGGAATTGGGGAGAAATAATCTTCCCGGAGAGAGTCACGCCTCCCCGGGAGGTCATTGAGGATCCAATAACGGAGACCAGGAAGGTACGGTGGCCCTTGGGACTCCCCCGTCTGAGCCATCAAGTCATTCATTCATTCACTCATTCCTGTGTGTCACCAGCTTGGCTGGACTTTGGGAATGCTCTGGTTAGTTGCCTCCTGAACTTTGGGGAGTTAGAAGAACAGCAAAGCAGCCCCAAACAGGGCAGCTAAGATCAGAACTGACTGATGGACTGCGAAGCCCACCTCGGGTCTTGATGCCAAAATGGTGGGAGAATGGGAGGCTCTGGGTCATATTAATATCTGCATATTTTTAAAAAATCAGAATGGTCAAGTGGGTGATATAATTTGCAGTTAGAGTGTGGAGTTAGGGAAACACATGTTAGGGATGTGTTTGGCTAGTAGAGATTATCTTTTTAATTGGAATTTAAGTGCCTTTAGGTGGGGATTACATTCACCACTCCATAATGGCCCCATCTGATTCACACATTTACATAGCTGCCATCTGCTCAGCCCCGGTGGCTAATAGAGTTTTCCATCCTAAAGGTGGAGCCCTCAAGCTTTGAGAATCTATTTATTCAAGTATTTACGAACCAAAGGCAGATTTTCAGAATTGTAGTGTGGTTTTTAATGTTGAACCTTTCTCTGATTCTCACTGTAATGGAATGAATAATCATGGTGATCTTTACTGATGATCTTTATTGATGACAATGGTAATTAGTGATAAATCATGTTGAATAAGATGACATTCATTTCCATTCATTTAACAAATGTTTATTGAGAGCTGCTATGTGTCAGCACTTTTCTAGGGCTAGGAAGTACAGCAGTGAAGAAAGCAGACAAAAATGGAACTTGAATTCCTGTAGGGGTGGGGGAGATAGAAATAGAGAAGATTCCTGATGAAAATACATAGTCTGTTAGATGATGATAAGTAGCACTAGGGAGAAAAAGTGGGGAAGGGAATAAGAAGTGTTGGGGGAGGTGGAAAGGTTATGGAAATGAGGTGGCCACTGAAGGCTTCTTTGAGAAAATGAATATTTAGTAAAGACCTGAATTAAGTGTGGGAGCTGGCCATTTGGGGCAGAAACATTCTAGGAAGAGAAAACAGCACATGCAAAGGCCCTGCGGTGGGACCAGGCCTGGCATGTTAGAGAAGCCCTATCAACATACTATACACTGTTCCAAGCTCTTTCCCTCCGGTGAGGGAGATACTGCTATTGTTCTAAGTTACAGATGGGCAGACTGTGGCCAGAGGCTCTAAGAAACTTGCTGTAGGTTAAATAGAGGCAGAACCAGGCTTCTAACCCAGTCAGTCCCACACCAGAGCTCCTGCACTACACTGTTAAGCTATGTTAAAGCAATGATGTCATTGGCCTGGGTAGACCCAGGTACAGAAGCTTTACACCTCTAGCTCTAAGCAGCTTTCCCAGCCCTGGAGGAAAACGCTGGGTGTGGCCGTAGGGGAGGGAGTGACTCAGGCCCTGCTGGCTTCCTGCTGAGTCACTGCTGATGGGCCTTGAATGCAGGCGAGTGGCACTTAGACTTCACCTCCTCACAGTGGCAGGTTCCTGCCTTTTGGAGGAGAAGCCTGGTGACAGGTCTGAACTGCACACGGTTGGCAGATGAATCCACCTGACTTTCCTAAGAACTCCTTGTGAAATTGTGGGTGGGCTTCATTTCCTGGTGGGGCCCCGTGGCCAGCAAGAGGGAACAGGCCCAGAGGGTGACTTTCTGCCCAGCCTCACTCTGCACTCTCCAACACGTCCTGGATAGACACATTCTGTCCCTTGTCAGGCTGTCATCTCCAGAGAACAAATCAAGAATAGCTGTGTGCTTGGCATGCACCTCCAAAGGAGAACAAGAAGCAGAGGGCAACCACACACATCCCTCTGGACCTCATGGTGCTCACCCTCTTGACATGTTCATTCACAAATACAGCCAAGAAGGAATGAGTAAGTACTGTAATATGTATACCAAGTTCAAATTTCAAAACAAGGATCAATGGATAATAACAACTAACATATATTGACCACTTACTATGTGCCAGGTAGTGTTCTAAGCACTTAACATTTAAAAAAAATATATATATATTTTTAGTGATTTCAGAGAGGAAGAGAGAGGGAGAGGGAAATAGACACATACTAGTAAATGATGAGAAAGAATCAATCGGCTGTCTCCTGCACACCTCCTTACTGGGGATTGAGCCCAAAACCCAGGCATGTGCCCTGACTGGGAATGGAACTGTAACGTCCTGGTTCATAGGTTGATGCTCAACCACTGAGCCACACAGGCTGAGCCATTTACCATGTTTTATCACATTTCTATAACTCTCACAATATCTATTAATCAAGCTATTTCCCTTTTTAAGGAAATGGAGGCTCAGAGAGGTCAGAGCAAGACAAGGCCAGAAAGGACAGAGAGAGCAAAATCTGGGAGTCAGGAAAGTGCAGGCTGGATTTAGGGAGCTGTGGGGGGATGGAGCAACAGGAGGGAGGAGTTACAGTGAGAGATGAAGCTGGAGAGGACAGTGGTGCCAAACTGTGAAATTGGACTTGAGCTCATGGTGGTGGGGAACCAATGAAGGTTTTTCAGCATGTCTCTCCTTGGGTTGGAGCTTTGTTGCTTTGGTTTAGAGTCACCTTGGAGCATGAACAGTGGGGATTGAATAAAAACTGTGGGAGGGACCTCTCCCTTGCTCCTTGCTCACCAAGAACCTCTGTATTTCTTGAACTTCTGCTCCAGAACATCCTTAGATAAGAACTGTGTGTTCCAGGAAATGTCCTGATTGGTGCTGCCACAGCTGGCTGGTCCTCTCCTTTTTGGCCACATCCACCTCCCCTGATTCACCTCTTCTCCTGGCTTTCACCTCCTTGCTTTCCAAGTTTAATGTGTGCACCAGCTGTATCTCTGTCGCTAGCATTTCCACTTCTTTCCCTAACTTCTCCTCCCTGTTCCTATTATGTGATCTGGTGAGAGGACTTTATAACACCTGCTGTGGTAACACTATTCGTTACCTACCTCATCTAGTTTCTCTCCTTCCTAGAAGAAACCCCAATTTTGTTCAGGGTGACCATGTGGCCACTCCTAGCAATGGATCATGATCATGATCGTGATATATCTAAGCCAACAACAATTTTGTTTCCCACTTCCCCAGCCTCCCTTTTGGCTAGGGGTATTCATGGGACCCCCTTTTTGTCAATGAGACCAAAGGGGAAGTTACTCTGGGACTTCTGAGAAAGCTGTTTTTTTTTTTTGTTGTTCTTTTTTTCCAGAAGAGAACAGTCTCAGCTTCCTCCCCTGGCAAGCCCTCCCCCCTGCCCCCAACTTTAACAGTCATAATGGTTAGAGCTCTCTGCAGCTGGAGTGTGGTCAGCAGCCATTATTTGGAGGACGTCTGCCTTCTGAGAAGAGAGTGCGATCAAATACAGAGAGGAAAACACAGGGCAGGGAGAGAGAAAAAGAGGAAAGTTGAGGCCTTTTTTGAATGTTAGGATTCCTGCATGAAACCAGCACACCCTTGAACTCCAAGTTATGTGAGTGATACATGCCTTTCCTTTTTTCTTATACCTGTTTGAGATAGTTTCCATGATTTGCAGCCAAAGGCCCAGGAGCTATTTTGATGGCTCCAGTCACACATTATCTACCTGCCAACCGCCAACCTCAGCATTCCCTTCCCCAATGCACACACACGCCCCTCCCTCTATACCCGGTTGGTCAAAAACTGGCCCAAGGGAATGAGGAAGGAGGAAACCCAGGGTGTCACCACATACCAAGACCACTTCAACTCCACAGTGTCCTCAGAATACCCTCGCAACAGCCTTGTTTGAGAAATACTGGGGTTAAGAAATGGGAGTCAAAGAAAAGCAAGTTGGGGGGGAGGTTCGGGTGGGGTGAGCAGGGGTCAGTCTGATCTGGGAGGGACCTCAGAGATTATGCACTTATTTGTTCATAGAACACATGTTCTTAGCCATTTCTTAAAATTCTCAATTGAGATATCATTGACATATGATTTTATATTAGTTTCAGTGTACAACACAATTCAATATTTGTATATAAGTATTGTGAAATGATCACCACAATAAGTCTAGTTAACATCCATCCCCTCACACAGTTACAATTTTTTTTCTTGTGATGAGAACGTTTAAGGTCTACTCCCTTAGCAACTTTCAAACATACAATATAGTATTATTAGCTATAGCCACCAGGCTGTATATTATATCCCATGACTTAATATTTTATTAGTGGAAGTTTGTACCTTTTGACACTCCTCCAACTCATTTTGCTCCCTGCTTCCTGCCTCTGGCAACCACCAATATGTTCTCCACACAACACATTTTTGTTGAACATCTACTTTGTGCCAGATTCAAAAATGGTACTTGCCTTCTTTACATAGGCGAGGAAATGTGAAATACAGCGTATGAAAAATATAAAAGAAAGAAACGGATTGTTGAGTCCCCATCTTCCCAGGGTCTCAAAGAGGAATGACTTAAAAAAACACAGATGAAATCCAGATTGGCAGAGAAAGAGCCTTACTTCTAGGTGGGATTCAGATGTTAAAATGAGGTGTCACATTGGGTTTAGAATCTCCTTTTCTGGGAAACCTTCAGGAATGAAGACCTAAACTCCTGATTCATTTTTAGTTGGAAGCTCCCTGGGGTAAGGCATAGAGCAAGGGCTCCAGAGTGAACAGACTTAGGTTTGTATCCTGATTCCTTTCTTGAAATGTGTGGGTTTAGACCAGTGGTCGGCAAACTCATTAGTCAACAGAGCCAAATATCAACAGTACAACGATTGAAATTTCTTTTGAGAGCCAAATTTTTTAAACTGAAACTATATAGGTAAGTACATTGTTATTAACTTAATCAGGGTACTCGTAAGGCTTAGGAAGAGCCACACTCAAGGGGCCAAAGAGCCGCATGTGGCTCCCGAGCCGCAGTTTGCCAACCACGGGTTTAGACAAACTACTAAACCTTTCTAAGTCTTAGTTTCCTAAGAGTTCTTGTGAACGGTGTATGAAGACAGCAATACTATGTAATACTTTTTGAGGATGTACTATATTCTGGTTCTGACCTAAGCTCTATACATGTATTAACTCATTTAATCCTCACAACAAATGAAGAAACCAAGGCATGAAAAGGTCAAGCACCTTGCTGGTCAGTTGCAGAGCCTGGCTTTGAACTCAGGAGTCTGACCCCAGAGCCTGTGCTTGTAACCAGTTCATTTCCTGCTGCCATTATTGGTCAAATGTAGATGACCCCCCATTTTAATCACTAGAGAGGATAGTGAAGTGATAAGAGGCATGGGCTCTGTGCCTGGAGAGCCGTTATAGCATCCCAGGTTTTATCACTCATTAGCTGTGTGATCTGAATTAGTATGAGCAAGTCATTCAGCTTCTCTATTCCATCTTGATTTCCTCATCTGTAAATGGAACCGATAACAATGCTCTTAGGGTTCTAATGAGAATTGAGTGAACTGACACATACATGTAGAATCGAACCTGCTACCTGGTAAGTGCTCAATAAACACTGCTGACTCTTCTCTTCCAGGTCTCCTCACTTCCTGGGGAGGTCTCCCCTCCCAATCTGACTCATGTTCCTCCCTGTTTCTCACTCTCACAGCACCCCATTCCCTTCCCATATAGCATGTAGGACAACTTGCAATCGTATATAAGAGTACCCACTTCACAGAGCTGTTACAGTGACTCAGTGAGATAATGTGAGTAATGCACAGAGCTTGGCACATGCTTGGCTCTTGGAAAGTGCAAGTTGTTATGTCATTATTATTTACACTGGCTTACTTCCTTGGTTAAAAATCACTGACATATCTACGTGTTGATAACTGCACCAAATCTAAGGCACCCATCGTCGTACCCCACACCATTACTGACGTATTTCTAAAACATAGGAAACCATGACACAAAGCTTTCCTATCACTTAGAATTCTCTTTCTATGCATATTGAAAGAGCTCTTTTAAGTCTTATTTAGATGTTTAGCTTCTATCCAGCTGCTCTGTTTCCTTGCCTTTTTAGCGCACAACTTTTCATTTTAGTATCAAATCAGCATGGAAGACATTTTGAAGACATTTTGAGTGGTGATTAAACCCAACACCTGCGGTGCTAACACCTGCCTGACCTTCAAGGAAAAGGACGACAAGATGGAGAGCTATGACCAAGTATGTGCGTGTGCAGCTGACGGCAGCTACATCACGACTATCGCCCGGCTGTCAGCAATTTGAGATGCCATCAACACACGGCATTATCTCAGAGGTGTGACAATATTAAAAAAGTTAAATTTTATGAAATACAATATTGAAATCTAAAGGTTTTCCCCAACAGTGGCATGGTTCCTTATTTGGTTTTCCAAAAGCCACTGTGGTTTAAATCAAGCCTATTTAGATTTTCTTTCTAAGCAACAGCTTCATCTTTAATATTGAGCTTTGTGTTGGTTAAAGCAATGCTAGCTGCTGTAAAAGATAAACCCTAACACACACTCCACAGTCAAAGCTTGATCACATAGCCACCTCTAACAGCAAGGGAAGCTGGGAAACGTTCTCCGGCATGTCTACAGGAAGAGGAGGAACTGAATTTGGTAACTAGAGCTTGATAGGGAATCAAAGCACTGTGATGGGCATGCCATATAAGTGAATATGAGTGAATTCATTTCATCCTTACAGCAACCCCACAAATGGGTATTATCTTCATTTTATAGGCAAAGGGGTGAAATGACTTGTCTAAGGTCACATTGGTCTGCAGTCATGGAGCCAGATTTGAGGCCTTGTCTGCCTATATCCTTCTCTTTACACCCACTCGCCTCTTTGAATTATACAAGAAAGGTGAGGGGGGAGAGAAAGAGAGAGAGAGAGAGAGACTATAGTTCCTCTTGTACAAGGCTGACTCACATATAGGAATCCTTTGTTTTTTCCAAAGGCCAGAGATTTCATGCGTAGTCAGTCACCTCTTACCAGTGGGTGGAAAGGACCAGGCATTTGCCACCTACAAATAGCTTGGGTTTCCTTTGACTGGGTCTGGTTAGGATGTATTCTCTTCTGGATTCATGACAAGAGCAGTCATATTGACAATGGAGATATAGCTATAGATACAGCTGTAAAGTAGATGAGATGTAGATATGGATATAGATACTAAAAGATTTAAAGACAAAGACAACCAAGCATCAGGTGTAGATGCTGATTGAATCCTATTTTAAAAAACCAGAATTAAAAACTATTTGGGGAAGAATCTATATATATAAAATTCTAAGTGACCATTCGACTGTTCTACCGTTCAACCGGTAGCTATGACATGCACTGACGACCAGGGGGCAGATGCTCAATGCACAAGCATGGAAACATGGAACAGACTGATAAATCTCAGAGGGAAGGGGGGAGTGAGGAGGGCGGGAAGAGATTAACCAAAGATCTTATATGCACACTAGAGGCCCGGTACACAGATTCATGCACTGGTGGGGTCCCTTGGCCTGGCTTGTGGGGATCAGGCTGAAACCAGCAGTCTGACATCCCCCGAGGGGTCCCAGATTTCGAGAGGGCACAGGCCAGGCTGAGGGACCCCACCAATGCATGAATCCATGCACCGGGCCTCTAGTTGTATATATTTGGCTATGGACAGAGTATTTGGTTATATAAAGGAATTGTTAATTTTATTGATTATGATAATGATGTTGTGGCTAAGTAGAATAATGTCTAAGTTTTAGAGATGTGTATTTAGGGGTGAAATGTCATAGTGTGTGTAATTTAAAACATAACAACAATAAAAACGGCAACAGAAAAACAGATGAAAAAAATGAGGCAAAATAACTGTTAAATATAGGTAGTAAGTATGAGTATGTTCATTATTAGTTTTCTGTGACATATACTGTTTGATGTAAGACGGTAGGGATATTTAGATGGGGCTTAAAAATGAATAGTGCTTATTGCTGGTGATTTCTTATGTTTGTTTATTGATTGATCAGTCAATTTTCTCCAGCCCCAAACCCCTTGACTATAACTCCATGAAAACTGAGACTTGCTAGTTTCAATTATTTCTAGCACCTGTATCCCACCTAGCACAGTACCTAGTACAAAGTTGGGTTTTTAATTTTTTTCCCTGCTATCCTCAATTCTCACTGCAGTTGTTTGCTCTCATCCATCTTTGCCACCTTTGTTTTGGTTCTCCCTGGTCCTGGCTGCATCTCTGGCTCTCCAGCTTCCCCCCTCCACAGCCCTCCCTGCCTCATCTCCGTCTATTCCTGGTCACAGGAAGCAGAAGGCTGCTGGTGGCCTTCGTGCCCACCCTGGCCTCAGCATGATCCTGCAGCCACCTCCCACTCTCCTCTGTGATTTGCTGCCATTGACTCCTGGAGGGCGGGGACCTTGCCTGACACTTCTTGGTGGCTGCTGAAGTTCTGGGTGCTGCACACAATTGGTGCTCCCTAACTATTTATTGGTTGATCACTTGTATTCATCCCTTTCCTGGATACACTTATTATTTTAAAATCCTCACATGAGTATATGTTTATTGATTTTAGAGAGAGAGGAAGGGAGAGAAAAACATTGATGTGAGAGAGAAACATTGTTCGGTTGCCTCCCATATGTGCCCTGACTGGGATCGAACCTGCAACCTTTTGGTGTTTGGGACGACGCTCCAATCAATTGAGCCACACTGCCAGGGCGACCCACTTCACTCTTTATTGAAGAGAAATATTTTCATGTATTAATTTATTTTCTCCCATTATTTTTATTTATACAAGTCACACATGGTCATTGTAGATAAATTAGAAAGTGGAAAGAAACTAAAAGAGAAAGGATGAAAATGATCTGAAATCTCATTTCCCATAGTTACCATTTGGTGCATTATTAACTTCTGTCTGTGCATATATTAGAATGTTTTTCTCTGTATGAAATGGGATTATTTTCGTCTTGCTTCCCCCCCGACGAAATATTGAGCATGTCCTTCCAAAGCAACAATATAAACCTATGCTGTCACTTTTTAATTATTTATTTATTTAGTTTCTCTTTCTTTATCTCTTATTTATAATTAAAATGCCATCATTTTAATTATCTTTATTCTCTTATAAGGCTACATCATCACTTATTTAACGAGTCCCCTCTTGGTAGGCGTGTAGGTTGTCTCTAATTTGCTGGTGTAGTGACCATCCTTGCATATATATCTCTCTTTATACAGATGTTATTCGTCCAGCCATTCATTCAGCAGTTTGTTTTTTTTAATTAAGTCCCTTCTATGTGTCATGCTTTTTTTCTAGGCTGTGGAGAAACAGTAACAGCAGATTTTCTGTGGGTAAATATGCCTTTATTATTGTTGTTGTTAATATTATTGAAGACTTTTAATATATATTGCCAAACTGCCTCCAAAGAGACTGGATTGGTTTCCATTCCCACCGACACCGTGTGTGTGTCTCATGCTCCATCCCACCATCGTCCTTAGGAGCCAGCTCCGCAAGCCTCTGCAGGGAGGCGTCCAGCAGTGTGTCCGCTTCCGTTCTACTCTCCTCTCCTTTGGGCATTTGCTTGGCCACACCCCTGCCTCTCAGTAGCAGCTCTGGCTTCCAGTTGCCTTTCTCTGGCTGCCTGGCCCCTGCTTCCTGCCTGCCTCTGGGCAGGCTTTGGATGTGGAGGTTCCCTTCAGATATTCCCTCCACCTGTGCTGGCCCCATGCAGTGCTCCCCACAGAGTCAGCCACCGCTCCGAGGCCTGCAAACAGAGGGCAAGGAGGAGGCAGGAGCCTGGGGCTCCATGGGAAGGCAGGTTTTATCCTTCCTTTGCTTCTTAGTCTAATGTCATCAGTACTCTCAGGACCCAATCAGACCTTGGCCTAAATCCTTCCAGGGCAGCAGGGATGTTCATTGGCTTCCAAGGTTGAGTGCAGAGTGAGCAGTCATATATTTGATTATGACCTTGGAAAGAGAGGGATCAGTGGTTCTATGGAATGAGCATTCTGTTCTGAGACTCCAGATGGGGCCTCAGTCCTGACTCTGCACGTCCTGGAGACAACCTTTGGGGGTATCTACCGAGCTCACGGCCACATCCCCCTGTCTGTGCCTCTGCTCCCAATGCTGGTGGTCTTTGGTAGCCATTTTTATATGATTTGATTAGACAAGGCTGAGCATGGGATCGGAGCTGGGCCAATCAGATTCCTTCTGGGGATTGGGATTTGAAATGCACTAGGAGTCACTGTCAAAACCTGAAACAGGAGTGAGGAAACTGGGAAGAAATGCAAGAGATGCAGAGAAGGGCAGCCTGCAGGAGAGACGCAGAGGCAGATGTGCAGACACACTGGCCTGGGCTCTTGGTGGCTTTTCCAGTCTTGGTGCCAGACCTGGCGGAGGCCCTGTGTATGCCTGCCTTGGGGGTCTGCCAGACACCTCAGGGGTCTCATAATCAAGCTCCCCTTTATGCTTAAGCTATTAGCTAAGATATTAGCTAAGATGGTGAACAGGGCTAAACGTCCACCTTTCTGAGCCTCCATTTTCCCGCCTGTGAGGTGGGAATACTAACAGGGCTCACGTCCCAGGATTGTGGAGAGGGCATAGGGTGTTCATGTGTGTAGGGCTGTGGGAAGGTGCCTGTCCTGATTCATCAGCGCCTGTGCCTAATGGGGGAAAATATTGTGAGTATTGTTTCTGACCTTGTGTGAAAGAACTTTGTAAACTTTAAAATTGCAGAATCGCTTCTTGGCCTTTTGGCTAAGATCAAGTATAAAATGGCAGGATATATATATATATATATTTCACCTCCCATCCAGTCCCCATTTGACTTTTCCTATAAACTTCTCCATGGCTTTATATAGTCGTTGTCTTTCTCTGGACCTTCATTTATTTATCATTAAAATCAGGGGTTGAATGCACGACCGCTAAACTCCCTTCCAGCTTTGAGAGTGAGTCACATTGTCGGGCTAACATCTGCTCTGGTCCACGAGTGCAGAGAACACACCTGCCTCAGGTTGGTGCTGAAGGCCAGGGGGCCAGGAGTCAGGGATCCTCCCAGTAACAAGGCAGGTTGAGTTAGGGAGCGGGGCAGGATCCCTTCACTGTTCTGCCCTGTGTAGGTTAAAGCTCTGCGTTGTGAATGTCGTGCCCCAGGCATAATGAGTCTCCAGGTTGTCAATGTGTCCGAAGGGATCAGAGCAAGGAAAAAACTGAGCTTTTCCAGAAAAGCTGAGACCTTGAGGACACCTGCTGTAGCCTTACCTACACTGGGATCACAGCTGGCCTACAACTCTGGATTTCTCCGCTTAGGATGATGGCCAAGTCAGAAACTGGCCCAGGACCAGCCCAACCCAACTTGCTTTCCAAGGGCCCAGAGGCTCGACGCAAAAATGCTTCACGTTCTGTACGTCTTTGGTGACTGCAGACTCCTAAGCTTTGGTTACTAGTAAATCAAGCACAATGATCTTTCTTCACAGCCCAGAAATGAATGACAGTCAATGGGGAAGGGTGGAGGCCCAGCATGAGGGAGATTTTATTTCCTTCCCTGCCCATCACTCAGAGGAGAGGGAGCAGAGTCCAGTAGATCACAGGACAGAAACCTTATTGCTAACCCAGTGCTGATACCCAGGCCTGCAGTGTGACCCATTCGCAAATCACTTAACCTCTCCGCGCCTCAGTTTCTTCATCGGTAGCATGAGCAGGCTGGTCGGGGCGGCCTCCACGGTTCTTTGTCATGTGTCACGTTCTACAATTCCCTGAGTGTCAGAATGATAAACTCTGAGAAGAGCAGCGGCATTTTTCATCAGAGTGGATGCAAGGCTCAGAAAAAATGCTTGATGAAAATGTCAATGAGAGGAAAGGACAGCAACAGATGAATAAGAATTGAGGGAGCTGAGGAATTTGTCTTGATAATGGTTCGTTTACTGTGTACATGCAGGAAATGCAGGAGTCTCTGTGTCATGCTGTCCTTGGCAAAAGGCTGAAGAGCCACGTGGGAGACGCTCAGGGTGGGGAAGGAATTCTGCAGGAGGACCTGCTTAGGGTGCCTCCCTGGAAGCCATCACGTAGTGGTTAAACTCCAGGCAGATCTGTGTCTGCCTCCTGGTTCTACCTCCTGTGGGTCTTTGAGCAAGTTCCTTAAACTGTATGCTCTGTAGTTCCCTTAACTATAAAATGGGGTCAGAACAGCGCCCCTGGTACAGGGCTGTGGTCAGGATGAAGGGAGATCAAGTGTTTAAAGTGGTTTGCACGGAGCCTGGGACGGAGCCTGGGACAGAGCTGCCAATAATGGTAACAGGTATTATTACTCAGGTCTTTACCACCTCCCTACCTTAGATTAGAGTGTCTAAGTAAGTGAAAGGAGACCCTCAGGTATTCTGCTTCTATGTGATAGTCTAGGCCTTTTAAAATCCATTGTGCTTTACAGGGGAAAAAATCCCACAGACTTAGCATGAACCTGAGAGGATTTTCTCAAAGTGGGGTTGGAGGAAGCTAACTGCACCTGTGCGGCTGATTCCTGGGCTCTAATTCCATTGAGAAACAGCACTCTGAGCCGGAAATCCACTGATAAAGGCTGAGAGCTGGGCTCTTAAGCAGTTTGCTGCCCTGCTACCCAATAGATCAGGCCAGCATGTCTCAAACTTGAATGTCTATAGAAATCTACCGGGGAGCTTGATAAAATGCAGAGTCTGATTTAATAGGTGTATTAGGCAGGGTTCTCTGGAGAAGTAGATTCAGTAGGATATGTGTGTGTGTGTGTGTGTACGTGTGTGTGTGTAACATAGGAAATAGATCCTAGGTATTATATATACGTGAAATAAGGCATTGGCTCCTGTGACTATGGAGGTTGAGAAGCCCTAGGATCTGCCATCTTCCCACTGGAACCAGGAGAACTGGTGGTGTAGTTCATATCTGAGATGCAGCGGCCTACAGTATAGATTCCAGTCTGAGTGTGAAGGCCTGAGAGGGGCAGAAGATGAATGCTCCAGCTCAAGCAGTCAGGCAGAGAGAGAACTGAGCCATCCACCACCATTTCATCCTCTTCAGGCCCTCAGCACATTGGATGAGGCCCACCCTCATTGGGGAGGTCCAGCTGTGTTCCTCAGTTCACCAATTCCACTGTGAATCTCTCCCAGAAGCTCCCTCACAGACACACCCAGAAGTAATGTTTAACCAGACATCCGGGCATCCCGTGGCCACCTAAGGGGACACAAAATTAACCATCGAGATAGGTCTGGGGTGGGGCCAGAGATTCTGCATTTCCTTTTTTAAAATATATTTTTATTGATTTTTTACAGAGAGGAAGGGAGAGGGATAGAGAGTTAGAAACATTAATGAGAGAGAAACATCGATCAGCTGACTCCTTCATACCCCGCACTGGGGATGTGCCGGCAACCAAGGTACATGCCCTTGACCGGAATTGAACCTGGGACTCCTCAGTCCGCAGGCTGATGCTCTATCCACTGAGCCAAACCAGTTAGGGCAAGATTCTGCATTTCTAACAAGCTTCCATGGGACGGCCATGCTGCTGGTCAGTGGATCACACTTTTTTTAAAAAAAAATATATTTTATTGATTTTTTACAGAGAGGAAGGGAGAGGGATAGAGAGTTAGAAGCATCGATGAGAGAGAACCATCATGAGAGAGAAACATTGATCAGCTGCCTCCTGCACCCCCCACCCCCCCGGGGGATGTGCCCACAACCAAGGTACATGCCCTTGACTGAACCGGGGACCCTTCAGTCTGTAGGCTGACGCTCTATCCACTGAGTCAAACTGGTTAGGGCTGGATCACACTTTTTTTTTTTCATTTTTTTTTTAAATTAATAAATCTTTTATTGTTCAGTACATGCCCTTGACTGAACCGGGGACCCTTCAGTCTGTAGGCTGACGCTCTATCCACTGAGTCAAACTGGTTAGGGCTGGATCACACTTTTAATAGCAAGATTTTAGAGGCTGTATCATTGTGCTGGTCACCAGGCATTTCTAGCTGTGCTTTCTGGGCACATGGTAGGATTGTCCTTCCTGGTCCCTCGTAGTTGGGTGGGGCAACATGACTAGTTCTGGCTAATGATCTGTGAGGGAGATTAGTGTCACTTCCAGGACAGAGTATTTAATTCATGGTTCAAGACTCTCCAAAGCTCTTTTTCCCTTTGCCACAGCAACTGGCCAAGTTTCAGCTCCAGCAGATGGCTCCTGGGGTGAGGATGATGTGAAGGCCAGCCCTCAGCTTATCTGTGGGGACATGGAGTGAGAACGACACATACATGTTGGTTCTTTTCAGTCGTTCAGATCTGGGGAGATGTTTTTCACTGCAGCATAAGCTAGCTCATCCTGACCGATACACTAATCTAACCCCATTGTGCAAAGGAAGAAACTAAGCCCTAGAGGGTTGACTGGTCAGTGCCCTGATACCTGGGTAGTAAAGTCTTAGGGCTCTGACTCCCGATCTCCTTCTCTTTCTGTCAATCACTGTGCTTCTACCACTTGGGGCTCCTGGAATGCATGCCCGGCACTTTGCATGTGTCATTTCCTGTCATCTTCATGGCAATGAATTATCATCCCATTCCTTATGTGAGAAACTGAAGGCCAAAACTGTGTAGCAAGTATATAGGCTTTGAACCTCTGATCATCTGATCCAAAGCACATATTCTTCCCATTATACCACCCTGCCTCTAATCTGTCAAAAAATTATTTTAATAATAATACCTTTTATTACATGGTGTTTACTTTATTCCAGGCACTACTATCAGCACTTTAACTATTTTTAAGTACTTATACTAGTAATAATCCCATGAGGTAGATGTTATCATCAAGAATGTCCTCATTTATAGATAAGGATATTGGGACACAGAAAACTTAAGTAACTTGTCCAGGGTCACAAAGCTAATAAATGGCAGGACTAGGATTTGAACCCAGGCAGCTGACTCCAGAGTCCATACTCATACCCACTACAGTTTATTGCGACGAGCATAGCTCATGCACATGTCAGTCAAATATGACATGTATGTTCATATACCAGTTATATACATAATGTAACGATATTGCCGTACATGATTTTTATTTGCTTATTTAGATTGCAGGGTATTGTCTTCCCTACTGGCAAGATTCCACTACATAGTTGTTAACAAGTTGATTTCTCACCCTAGTTTCTTACCCTAGCCCTGACCCAGGTATTCTATACATCCAGCACAGTGTGATTAAGACATTTTTCATTCTTCTCAAACCCGAACAACATTAATTTATTGTGAACAAGCCTGGAAGGACCCAGCTGCCAAGAAGCCCTGGGACAGTGGGCCTCCTGCTCACTCTCCCTCTTCTTGTCTTTATACCTTGCAGCCCTTTCTTTGTTTGAGGTGACATTTCTGCTGCAGGCTTGACGGCCTCCTGCCCCTGCCTGCCACTTGTGGTCTTTGTGCAGAAGTTGTTCTCAAGCCCTGGACAAAAGTCCCCTTGTCCCTGAGGTCTCCCTGTCACACACTCCCTGTGTTTCCAGGTGCCCTAAGACCGTGGGGCCTGGGTCTGTCTCGCCAGCACATGGAGGTTCTGGGATCCCTGGGAGCTTCACAGCTGTGAGCGCAGAGGTCAGTGGGCTCACCCCTGCGGCCGCCTAGTGCTTGGGAGAGGGTGGGACTTGGGAGGGCAGTGGCTCGGTCCCTGTTCTCCAGACCCGAGCTGGCTACAAGAGGCTTCCATGCCTGCACTGAGAATCTGTCACATGCAACTGCTTCTTTGTGAGCGAAACTTTGTTTTCAGTCTTGACACACGCACACAAATTAGGAAAATGCTAATGTTGCAAGTGCTTGAAGAAACAGAAGAGGCATTGCCAAGGCACTCCCTGGCTCTGCACGGGCAGGTGATTAAGGCTCTGTTTAGGGAGGAACTGAGGTCTGGTGGACAAACATGGAGTTCTAACCACAGCTCAGTTATTAGTCCACAGGAAACATCCTGTTACTATTATAAAGATGAAGTGCTACTTTTTTTTTTTAAAGAAAGAACTTTCTAAGTCTTCCTTTCCATTCTGATTCAGTTCAAGGCTGTGAAGCAGGAAGGTCTCAGGGCAGCCATGCCTGCGACATTAGCTAATCAGACTCCCAAGAAACATTCCATTCCGCTTAGGAGGGCTTTGGAGAATGGTTTGCTCTTGTGGTGGCTTTTAAAACAAACGGAGGGCTGCCAGGCTGAGTGGACTCCCTGCGGGGCTGGTGACCTGGTTCCAGGCTGGTGCCCAGCAGGCCTGCCTCCTGGTGGGACGGTGGACACGCCATTAAACATGGCTGCCTGCCTGTTCCCAGTTCTTGGGGGATGAAGTAGAAAGTCTTGTGTCCTCTGTCCCTTCCCATTTTAGAAAACGGAGGCTCAGGGAGTAATAATAAAAGTAATAATAACAGCCAGCACACAGAGCGCTTTATAGTAACTTATTTATAAATGTCAAAGGGCGGGACTCCGGGGCATAATAGCGAGAAAGACAGGGTGACATCCTGGTTTTGCCACGCTGAGTTGGGGACCCCACATAAGTAACTAAACCTCTCTGAGGCTTAGTGTCCTTGTTTGTCAAATATTGATGATGATACCTACTCTACAGGGTTGTTGTGAGGAGTAGAAATAATGCCAAGTCCCTAGAGTAGTGCCTGGCACCCAGTAGGCGCCTGATCACTGGTCTTATTTCTAGTGGGAACACAATGCAGGCCAGTGATAGGATGAGCAGTGCTCTCCAAGCCTTCGCGGCAGCAAGAATGACCCAAGGCGCAGGTTAAAAATACATATTCCCAGGCCGCATCCTCCGTCGTCTATAGAAAACAATGAGGATCTATGTCATAACAAGCCACCGGGGTAATGCCTACCAGGCGCTTTTGGAACACATCCAGGAACCCTTCATTCCAACCTCTTGGGCTGGCTCTTTTGTTCCCTATGCACCTGCCTCTATATTCAGCAAAGCTGTCACTTTGGCTTGAAGGCAGACATGATTAAAAGGTCAAATATCATTATATTCTCAAAGAGAATGAGCCCTGAATTTTGCACAGTAGATTGATCCCTGAAAAGCTGTTTGCAAATTGAATTTGGGAGATGTGTGTGTGTGTGTGTGTGTGTGTGTGTGTGTATGTGTGTGTGTGTGTGTGAGAGAGAGAGAGAGAGAGAGAGAGAGAGAGAGAGAGAGAGAATAGGCATATATAGGCATATATTTAATTCCATAGTTTGCAATTCAAAGGAATGCTTTCAGTTCAACTAAATTAATATTGTTTGGATGACTTATGTGCTGGGCATGCAGTGATAAGATGCAGCCCATCTTCAAGACTTACTTAGAGTCCCATGAGGAAAATGGTTAAATAAACAGGCAATTACAACATTGTGGCTAGATAAGGTTCACACAGGGAGATAGGAGACCGTGAAGGGGATGCACATCCAACTTGGCTTTGTGGTACCTAAGAAGTTCCAGGGGAAGTAACATCTGAGGAAGAGACCTGTAAATTGGAATCAAATCTCTCTCTCTCTCTCTCTCTCTCTCTCTCTCTCTCTCTCTCTCTCCAAAGCAAGAAGATACATTTTTCTACTTTATCCTCGCAGAAAAGTGAAGGTTCACATATTGATACCCCTGGATGCACTTATACAAGCACGCGGCGGCACACGTTTTGAGTTCCTGCGAGGGGCAAGGCAGAGTGAGGTGTGGTAGGGTGACCTGGGTGAGAAAAACCCACCCCTGCTCTCAGGTAGTTTGCACCACAGCTCCTCAGGATTCCCATCTGCTCTCATCTGGGTCATTAATCCAGTGTGATCTGTTTATGACTGAATAGGTAGTTTACTATCAGGTTTTAACTCCTTTCACCGAAAAGGCTGTGTGCTCTATTTCATCACTACGTGGCGGGGAAATCTGGTTCCCACCAAGACTGCAGTGCAGGCATCCATTTCCTCCAAGAGAAAACCAAAGTGCACGCTGGAGTTCACGGAGCCGTTTGCCGCGAAGCCGTGGCGGCCTGGAAGGATCCGGAGGGCCTGTGAGTATCGGGGCAGCCCGCAGGCCTGGCATCTTTCCTTCCCGCTGGGCATCAGGAACACAACCGCCTTTCAAACCATCTGTCTCTGCCCCAGAAGGGGAGGCGGCAGGGAGGAACATGATTCCTTGTGAATTATGATTGCATCATGTTTAAACAAAAGAGGGCAGTCAGCAGGTGAGGTCCCCTTACCTTCTCTGCTTGTCTGGTAGGAGCTATTTAGTTCCTTTGGGTGCAGGTGTGTTCCCGTCTTCCAGATGGGGAACCCCGAGGTACAAGGGGTACCTGGGGGCAGTGCTAGTCATCACCTGCTGGTTTGTATCCTGCTGCACATAGAATCTATCCAGACTAGTTATTGAAGCTTTCAATATCTCCCCCAAATACTAACCTCGCACTCTCCCATCCCCTGCTTCTCTGAAGGCCAAGCCTAAACCATCCACCTTCTGTTTCTTTGCCATGTTGCTCCCACTTCCTGAGACATTTGCCCCCCAATCTGCCTGGTGAAATTCAATCCATCCTTCAAAGCCCAGCTCAGGTGTCACCTCTCCCCCTGGTTG